>NC_060067.1:152236287-152539318 GCF_922984935.1 Meles meles
CTGTCATTCCAGAATCAGACATCTATGCTGAGATTCCTGATGAGACCCTGCGAAGGCCCGGAGGTAGACCTCTGGCCCCACCACAATGGCCACAGCTAGGGCCTTATGAAGTGACATTGTGGGGACACCTGTGACACCCTGGGGGGACTTTGTTTCCTTCCTTTGTCCTCTTCCATGTGTGCCTCAGACAGGGACAAACCGAAGCAAACCACCTTTGATTTGAAAGCTGAGACCATTCTTTTATCCCCACACTATGGACCTTTTGTGTGCCTGTGTTGTGGGGGGGGGGGGATCCTAAGAGTTTGGATATGAGGCCCGGCCTTCCGAGGGAACAGGGTGATGGTTTTCCCCCAGGTCTGAGACGATGGAACCTTCTAGAACCCCTTCTCCAGTCCAACTCTTAGATATTAGCGAGATGTTGTTGAGGGGTCTGGTGGTGCCTGGGTAGGAGGGGAGCAGAGCCTGGCACTGGGGCAGGCAAATACCCAGATTCCCAGGGGCAGCAGTGGCTTCTGTGCCCTGAGACTATCTGCTCTCTCCATCTGCCCAGGTCCACAGTATGGCGTCACACGGGGAGATGTGGTCCTGAATCGGATTCTTGGTGAAGGCTTTTTTGGGGAGGTCTATGAAGGTGTCTACACCAATCACGTGAGTTCCAGACTCTTCGCGGAAATTCCTCTCCTGCTTTTCCATAGGACAAAAGGGGAGTTCGTATATTCTGGGTTTGGAGTGGCCCCCATGATATGTGGGTCTTCCCCCACTCCACTTGGCATTTGCAGTATTTATGAAATACCCAGGGAGTGACGGGAGCAAGAGTCATTGCCCAGAAGGCTAGCAAGCCCATGGAGTAGAATGGAGGCAGGACCTGGGGAAGGGCTGGCTAAATCTTGGAGGGCAGAAACGTGAGGAAGTGTGAGAAAATGCAGCTCTGAGATGAGGACAAGCAGTATCTGGGGCAGGGACGGGTTTTGAGGCCCCAGTAGGGGCAGGAACCACAGAAAGGGTAGAGCCAGAGAAAAGAGGCAGCAAATATGTAAAAGCCAACAATAAAAACGGAGAACAGTAATGAAAAGAGAGAAAGAGACCAGAACGCCGCATTGGATGCCATTGCACACACTCCACCATGTCCACGAACATGGGCAGAGCACAGGCGCTGAGCCTCAGTGTCCCGATCTGGAAGGCCAGAGGCTTTTCGTCTCAAAGGTTCCTTCTGACATACCCCAGTCAAAAAGCAATAAAGTCAGGGGGCGCCTGGGTGGCACAGTCGGTTAAGCGTCCCAACTCTTGGTTTCGGCTCAGGTCCTGGTCTCCAGGTCGTGGGATCAAGGCCTGTGTTGGGCTCTGCACTCAGCATGGAGTCTGCTTGAGATTCTCCTCTTGCTCTCTTCTGCCCCTCCTTCTCATGTGTGCTCTCTCTTTCTGTCTAAAATAAATAAATAAATCTTAAAAAAAAAAATGAAATCAGGTGTCAGGAGTGGAGAAAGAGTCGGGGGAAGAAGGAGGAAAGGGTGAGAGGTGCTTTGTAGAGACCAGGAGGCCCAGACGTCACCTGTCTTCTCTCAGCTGTGAGTCACGCCTGTGGGATGACTGTGGCAACGCCAGCCAGGGGACCCTGTCTTTTGAGCCCCAGGCTGGCCCAAGGGGCTCTGAATAGACTTTCGTTGCAGAAAGGGGAGAAATTCAATGTCGCCGTAAAGACCTGTAAGAAGGATTGCACTCTGGACAACAAGGAGAAGTTCCTGAGTGAAGCAGGTGTGTGTCCCCTGGGAAGGGACCCGGCCTCTGTGAGAGGGAAAAGACCCCCCGGGAAGACACAGACCTCCGAGATGGGAGAGGAGCCTGGAACCCGGGATGGGAGGGTGCCAACAGCACAGGGAGCCCCGACAGGAGAGGGGGTTTCCCTCCACATTTCTCCCACTGGGGACAGCCTAGCCTGTTTCCCCCACGTTGGACCTTAGAGTCACTCGGGCCCACATCCCTCTTGCCCCCAATTTCAGTGATCATGAAGAATCTCGACCACCCGCATATCGTGAAGCTGATCGGCATCATTGAAGAGGAGCCCACATGGATCATCATGGAATTGTATCCTTATGGCGAGGTGAGCTGGGGATGGCAGAAGGGGAGCCCCGTGGCGACAGCTAGGCCACGGTTGAGCAGGGCCTCCAGCTGGGATGCCTTCAGAGCCTGGGCCCTTAACTCCCAGCTTCCCACCCCCTGTATTCAGCCCAAACAACCCCGAGATCGGTCGTGGGGGAAATTTCTGGAACGTCTTGCCAATCTGGGTTTGCCGGGAAGGGCTTGGCAGCTGCCTGCAGCGGCTGTGCCGGGGTCTTGAAGGCATCTTCCCCCTTCCTGCAGCTGGGCCACTACCTGGAGAGAAACAAGAACTCCTTGAAGGTGCTCACTCTCGTCCTGTACTCGCTGCAGATCTGCAAGGCCATGGCCTACCTGGAGAGCATCAACTGTGTCCACAGGTGGGCCTGGGAGGAAGCTGGGCTCCTCGAGCTGACCCTGACCGTGCAGAGGCTGGGGTTGTGCGGGCTTCGGAGTGCCACAGACGAGTGTTGAGACCCTAGCGTTGATCCTGGCTCTTGTGACCATTCGAGCACATGCTAGGAGCCCATTGCTTCATATGAAAGGTGGACTCGCCATACATATGTCACGGCGCTGTTATTAAGACTAAATCCAAAGTGCGGGGCATCCAGCCCGCTTCACAGTGGGGTCTGGGAAATTGCTCCCCTACTTTCATGGACCTGGCTCTCCTCAGGATCACTCATTTGGTGGCACACAGCCCAGACAGGAGGACTGGACTGGGGCATGCCGGGAACATCCTGGGGGCTGGGCCTTTCCCAGCCTGAGCAGCTGGCCCCTCACTGGTCCCTAGCACCCCTGAATTCTCAAGTCCTCTCTTCCCCCTGGCTGTGGAGTGGGCCCCTTCTCCACAGGAAATGTTCCCATTCCCTGAAAGGAGGTTCCAGCCACAAGGGATGGAATCCCCTGGAGGAGACAAAGAGGTGCTCCCAGAATATTGGGGTGACAGGTGAATGCTTCCATCCAGCACCAGGGACGTGGGATATGTGGCCTTGTGGGCGATACTAGCAAAGCCGTGGTGGGGATATAAATGTTCATTCATTCGTTCCAGTCACTCATTCAGCACATCTGGAACTTCTATCCTGTGTTTCCAAGTGCTGTCCTCGGCTCTGGGATCAAGTCGTAGTTAAAACAGACCCAAACTCCCTTTCCTTATGGAGCTTACTTCTAGCATCGGGGTATGCTAGAATTTGAGATATAAACAGTCATGAGAGGAAGGCGATCGGATAATCTGTTTCCCTTGTCTGTTTGGGTAAAGTTGCCTTGCTCTGATGTCAGCTTTTTCAGTAATAAGACAAATGATAGGGCACGGAACCTGCCTGTAAGAAGCGAGCTGACAAACCTGGGGTTAGAAATGACGCCAGGAACATGAGGTAAACTGAGTCAGTGAGCACTTCCCCAGAGAGGGGTGAGAGCTCAGCTCTGGATTTAGGCTGCCTGGGTTGACCCCAACCCCCGCCCCCACCCCTGGGGAACCTACTGGACAATCTCCTTCAGCTCTCTGTGCTCCCGTCTCCTCTTCTGTGGGGGTCTGAGGGTCTCTCTGTCACAAGGCAGAGTGTGTAAAGTATTTGGGTGATCCTGACCATCCTAATGCACCCTGGAGGGTTTCTGGGAGCTGTTGCTCTTGGCCATGACAGAAGCCTACAGTCCAGTGGAGTTGCAGAGGCAGGCGAGAATAGTGACTGGGAAAGTTGTTGGGGCTGTCCCTTGAAGAATCAGCAGGGTGACAACATGCCTGGCAGAGGGGAGGATACAGCCCACAGGGCAAGCATGTGGAGCGAGTCCTGGGAACCTGAAGTTGGCTTCACACTGGAGAAGGGGTGATGGGAGATAGAGCTCCCCAAGGAGGTGGGAGAAGGTGGCTGAGGGCCTGGGGCAGGCGGACCTGGACGGCCAGCCCAGCCTCCTGGGGCCCTGGCCAGCACTCTTCTCCTTTATTTCTCTGTCCATTTGTCTGTCAGAACAAAACATTCTGAACCTTCGCATCTCTCTTCCAGGGACATCGCCGTCCGAAACATCCTGGTGGCCTCCACTGAGTGTGTGAAGCTGGGGGACTTTGGCCTTTCCCGGTACATTGAGGATGAGGAGTATTACAAAGGTGAGGGATGTTCAGCCGAGGACCTGTCCCTGGAGGGGTCGCTGCAGCCTCACCCCACCCCCATAAAGAAAGAAGAAAACACTACAGTTGGTCAAGCCCAGGCCAAGAGTCTCTGGAGAATAGGCTGTAATTCTGGATAATTCTGGATCTTTCTTTGCTAAATAACCCCTGTGAATCTCTTTGCCCACCCAAAGCCTCTGTGACCCGTCTCCCCATCAAGTGGATGTCCCCTGAGTCCATCAACTTCCGCCGCTTTACGACAGCCAGTGACGTCTGGATGTTTGGTGAGTGGAGTTTCCCGAGAGTATTGGAAAGGGTTCTGATTCTGGAACCCACCCCTCGGTGGCAAGGGTTCTGTTTTGCTCTAGCCACTGAGCAGTCCCAGAAGTAGGGGGGCTGGTGGTGTGTTGGGGACAACATGGGCTAAGGGCCTTCCTGGGCAGTATTGGTTAATCTTCCTGGCAAAGTCTCCTGAGGGGGGCATGCACTCCAGCAACCAGTCCCAGGGACTGACGTGGGGTCCCCCGTCCTAGAGGGGATCAAACTCTGAGGTTGGTTCTGAGGAGGCATAGGAATAGATGACAGGTGATAGATGGACAGCCACTTACAAAGCACACAGCCATGTAGATTACACCCCTCAGTTCTCCACAGCAAGCCCAATAAAAAGTCATTATTATTATGCCCATTTTCCAGATAAGGACACTGAGGCTCAGGCAGGCCAGGGGCTTGCGTAGGCAGCAAGTTGCTGGTGCTAGGCTTCAAACCCCAGCTTTTCCATGGTCTTCACCCCCTCTTGAGGGAAAGCACTGGTGGTCCCAACAACATGCCTTTGACAGCCCCCTCCTCCTCATCGCACAAAACCCAACAGCTCCATGTGGAAGGGGTCTAGGGAGGGGACCCTCCATTCACTTGCAGATGTAGGTGGTGGGTCCCTCGGTGGACTCCCCCCCCCCCCCACCGAAGTGAGCAAGTCCCCAGGGATGGTAGGGGTGAAGACTGGAGAACTCAAGAGGACCCTGGCAGGGTTTTCACCGGGGAGAGTGGGCTGGTGTCTCCAGACAGGTGTCCTCCCCAGTGCGGGTCCTGAGCCCTTTCTTCCTGCCCTCAGCTGTCTGCATGTGGGAGATCCTGAGCTTTGGCAAGCAGCCCTTCTTCTGGCTGGAGAACAAGGATGTCATCGGGGTGCTCGAGAAGGGGGACCGGCTGCCCAAGCCCGACCTCTGCCCACCTATCCTCTACACCCTCATGACTCGCTGTTGGGACTATGACCCCAGTGAGCGGCCCCGCTTCACTGAGCTCGTGTGCAACCTCAGGTGACCATGGAGCAGGGGTGGGGGGCTGCCGGCGCCAGGATCCCAGGCAGCAAGTCTCCTCTCCCACTGCTCTTAGGGGCTTACAACAAGCGTACGCCCCTGAAAGGGATGCAGTTGGTGTCCTCGTAGCCACCATAGTGATGGGAGAATTCAGGCTCAGAGCTGTGGCTATGACGGGGTGGGGGGATGGGCCTTGCGCCAGGACCTCCCCTCTGACCAACATGGAGCCATGTGTCCCAGTGGAACTGGCTGACCCTCCCAGCAGAAGCACAGTACCCTGCATGTCACAGAGGTTCAGTGGCTCGGTCAGAGGACAGGGGATTGAAACCGAGCTCATGTCACATAAGAACACACAGACAGTGAGCCTGCGTAAGCCTCACCATCTTGGTATCTGTCAACCCGGAGCTCGAGGTGTTGCTCCTAGTATGCACTCCAGAAATATTTTTCAGGTTTGAGCCCAAAGTCTAAAGCAGATTTTCACCAATGTGCCTGTGCTCTTTGCACAGAGATTGGGGGTGTGCCTTACAAGTGGGCCAGCTCGGGCATGGGACCCGAATTCCCAGCAGGACCCTTGAGCCTCTGTGCCTTTCTTTGATCCTTCCTCCCAGATAGCAGGGAAGGGGTGATTGATGTTTGACCATTAAGACAGCGACCCGGGGGTCACCTCTCCCTTCTGAATGAAACATTGGCAGCCTGAAGTTCTGATGTTTCATCCAAGAGCCATTGTTCTCTCCTGGTGAAGGGTGCTGTCAGATCACATTTTAGACAGTCCTCCTGTTTCCTTGGTGGCTTGTGTGCCAACAGCTCCTCCTCGGGTGGTCTGACTTTCTTTTGGCCTCCTTTAGGGCAGGGATCAACAAACTTTTTCTGTAAAGGGCCACTAGTAAATATTTGGGGCTTTGCAAGCCATATATGGTCTCTTGTTAAAACGACTCAACTCTGCTGTTGAAAGTTAAGAAACATCCATAGACAATGCGTCAACCAATGTGTGTGTTGCTGGGTTTCAGGAGGACTATTTAGGACTATTTGGGGCAAGAGGATTTGAGTTTTATATAATGTTCGCATGTCATGAAATTTCTTCTTTTCATTTTCTTCAATCGTTAAAAAAATGCAGTAGTTTGCTGACCCCTGCATTCGGGAATCGAGTGCTTATTTAATGTTAAAAACACTGACTTTAAACACTGCAGTCAGTGTGTTGACATTTTTTTAAAGAAAGAAAACAGTCCCTGGCAACTGCTCTGCGGGGAGGTACCCCAAGGGGCAAGCTGGAACTGGCCATGCTGGAGCAGTGAGAATGATACTGAATGTGCTTGTGGAGCCGGGGTTCCAACACAGTCTGCAAGAGCTTAGACCTCTCTGTTCCTGTCTCTCCCTTTGTTGGCCCCCAATTAACTCTAGTCTCATCTTTGGCCCTTCGTATGGGAAATTTGAGAAGCCAAAGGGTTCCAAGAGAAGTATTTCAAAGATGTCATTTGAAAGGGCCAAAGCTCTGGGGTGTTAAGGGGAGAGGGAGACCTTAATTCATTCAAGGGTCTTAAGAACCATGGGGAGTTGTGACAGGTGCTTGTCTGTGGGCTGAGAAGGATGCCCCATTAGAGGAACCAGACCAGCCCCCACCATGGATGGAGTTAGGAGCAGGCTTTCTGTGTAATTGTGAAGATATCCAAAGACCCCCCCCCCCAAGGAGCCCAGGATACCCGCCTCAAGCTACAGCCTGGCAGTCCTCCATTAGAGCTAAGAGAGGATTTGATGAGTATTTCCTAATCATGTAGGCATAAGAAGGGCCCTTTTAATGTCAAACTTTGAAAATTCCTCCCTGTGACAATAGTTACCTTTTCAGAATTTATTGATTGGCAAAATGTATTGAGCTACATAATGACTTTCTTATATGGTGTACAGTGTAATTCATGTACACTTGAAAATCCAATACAAATATCATATGTTCAGTAGCATACAATACCTGGTCTACAGACAATGAATACATGTGAATATAATGAATATAGACTATGAACAAGTGAATTCAGGGACCCCCTGTGATCATTCCAGAGTCCTCTAGGGTCTGTGACTCCCAAGGTGGGAAACACTGGGTTGAATAAGAAAGGCAAGAAGCACATACATAGCTAACCTGGGAGTTGAATCCACAATCATTACTCATTAGTACACATGAGGAATGTGTTGGTGGGTGGTTTAATGAAAAATAGGAGATGCAGAACACAGGCCTTGGTCATGAAGTTGGCTGGGATTTCAGATCTCTCCATAGGGGGTTGGTGCCAACAGCAGGCACAGGAAGGCAAGATGCATGGGGAGGTGGTGGGGAACACACTTACACTACCCTGTAGGACTGACTCTCCAGGGACTTTTTTCCCACCATAGATCCATTCCTGTGATTCTCCAACTTCACTGTTGGGGAAGCAGCCTCAGGGTCCATCTTTTAGCCTTCTCAGGGGGGGTTCTCCCCAGCCACTCTTCTGAGGAAACAGAAATGGGACCCAGCGGTCCTTCTTTGGGCCTCTCCAGGCTTCAGAGGAAGGAGTACAGAAAAGAGGCTCCAGGAGCATCTTTAACTTTGTTCCTGACCTGACTCCTTGGCAGTGACATTTATCAGATGGAGAAGGACATCGCCATAGAGCAGGAGAGGAATGCTCGCTACCGACCTCCCAAAATCTTGGAGCCCACAGCCTACCAGGAACCCCCACCCAAGGTAAGCCAACCCCTGGTCTCAAGGATCCTATGAATCAAGCAGAGCTGGGCCTCCATGTGGCCCACTCCCGGCCTGACTATGGAACTCCTCCGTCTTCCCCCAGCATAGGCAGGATGTGTTCCTGTGGTCCTCTTGGCCCTCAACCCAACTGTCCTTCAGCACTAAATTTAGGCTGCATCACCTGGGTGCCCTGGCAGGTGTGATCTGAGGCCCCAAGAGAGCAGACCCCTCAGAGGGCAGCTAGGGCGGGGAATCACCCTGAAAACTCCTCTCAAGGATCTAGAACACTTTCCTTTCTGGTGTTTTTCACGAACAAATTAGATGTCCCCGAGGGCACATGAATGGGGAATGTCCCATGATCCCTTCTGGCCAGCCTGTATGTCCACACCCTCCCTGGCATCTCCGGACTCAGAATCCAGTGCCCTGCTACCATGCCATTAGGTGGGTGGGTTCTGAGGGACCATATCCATATTAGGCAGCTCAGACTGCCCTAACAAAATCCCATAGACTGGGTGTAGAGGCTGGGAAGTCCAAGATCAAGGCACTGGCAGATTCATTGTCAGGGAGGGCTCTCTTCTTGGCTTGCAGATGGCCACCTTCCAACTGTGTCTTAGCACAGCAGAGAGAGCAAGAACTCTGGTGTCTCTTCTTAAAAGGACACTAATCCCATCATGAGGGTCCCAGCCTCATGACCTCATCTAACCCTAATTATCTAGCGAAGGTCCTACTTCCATATGCCATCACACTAAGGGTTGGGGCTTCAACATACAAATCTGGAAGGCGGGGGTACACAGAGAGTCCATAAAAAATTCCTGTCTGCTCCAAGGCCTTTTCTCACTGTCCCTCCTTGCTTGGCATACCCTGATCCTTCCCTCAGTCAGAGCCCACCTCAGTTTTCACCTCCTCCACGAAGCCTCTACACGTGCCTGAGCCCTCGGTGACTCGTTACCTATGGAAGTATGTGGCTCTTGACAGCTGATTTGACAGGTGTTCCCATATCTAAAGAGGTTACACACCAAAGTTCAGTAAACCCCTCCATTGGTGATGTACCCCAGGAAGGCAGAGAGACTGGCTTCTTGTACCTTCTCATCACTCAGCATATAATGGGTGCTCAGTAAGTGAATACAAATGATTTCAATGATCACTTTGCCCCTCATCTCTCCTACATTCTGAATAAGCCTGACCTGTGTCCAACCCAGGATTCCCCTTGGTGAGCTATGCTCACTCAAGGAGAGAGGCATGGCCTGACTCATCTCTGTGTTTTCTCTCCAGCCCAGCCGGCCCAAGTACAGACCCCCTCCACAAACCAACCTTCTGGCTCCCAAGCTGCAGTTCCAGGTAAACATGTGACCAGAGGGCTGGGAAAGTTTGGGGCCATTCCTCATCTCAGACCTTCCTGAATTTCCATTCTTGTGCCTTTGAGGACTAGCAATGACCTGCTTGGGTTATGGGGATGGCATGCACTGACTCTTTCTTGGTACCTACAAGAGAATTTGAACTCAGAGTGCCCAGAGAGCAAAAGAATCAAAATGTAATTCCACCAGGCTGTCCTCAGCTAAGACTCACCTTAAGCTCAGTCCATCTCTCCATAGTGTTTGTTGCTCCGTGTGCCTGCCTATAGCTACTTCTCTATGCCAAAGGCCTTCCTGGCCCCCTACCCAGAGCAGAGCTTTCTGAGAAGGAATTTCGGGCAGTTGGGGACAGTTGGTGTTCTCCAGAGAATGGAGCTGCTCCCCATGAAGACTATAGGCAGGACCCAGATGGCTAGCAGCTGAAAACAAGTTTCCATCAGAGCTTTCCTTGTGCCTCCGTCATTACCAACCACAGGATCTTCCCAAGATGTTGGTCCCTATCTGAGAACGTCTCTGTCTTGTGTCTCTGTCCTGCATCTCAGTCATAGGGAGCCAAGGCCCATCTCTTTTCCCTTACAACCCTCAGTTCAGAGTCAGTGTTCAACAGTGGAGCATCTCAACCAACAGACACAATGTCTGTTCATCTGGTACTCCTTATGGAAAGGTGGTGTCCCGTGATCATATATTTCTCAAGGAAATGCTCCAGTACCAAAATAAGGCTAACCAAGAACTAAGAGCTAAATCCCTGTGTGTATGAAGGAGAAAACCCATGCAGAAGATAGAAGCAATATTCCTAAGAAGAATCATACCTTTCTTTGATGTTTAAAACAGTGATTAAATATAAACACACACACATTTCTGTGGGCTAATCATATCTCTCAGTTTGTGACATGCTTATGTAATGGAACTCCTTTCTGAAGAGTCCTGATGGGAGGAGACAGGGACTCAGTGGGTCAGTAATGTATGTGGACCCCATTGTATGCAGAGCTTCATCTGGCTGGCTGTCAGATGAATGAGAGGCCACAGGACCCATGGGCCCCCACAGGGGCTGCACTGACTCCCAGCCAAGAGTCATGTGTGTCGCTCTGCCACGTCTCCCAAACAAGACCAAGGAAACACCCACATCACATTCTTTGTGAGCTCCTGAAGAGCAAGTACTATGTCTCCAGTGGTGCCCATGATTGTTTCTCTGTGCTCATGTTTGTGGCAGCTAATTGTCTACCTTCTTGTCTTGTCCCTGTGCTGGTGCTTCCTTGCTTCTCCTGAATAGGTTCCTGAGGGTCTGTGTGCCAGCTCACCTACGCTCACCAGCCCTATGGAGTATCCATCTCCTGTAAACTCGCTGCACACCCCACCTCTCCACCGGCACAATGTCTTCAAGCGCCACAGCATGCGGGTAAGAGGGCTCTGCATGCTGGGTCCTAGCCCGAACTCAGGAGGCTGCTATAGGGAGGTGTCTGGGACACCAGGAACCCCACATCCTCCAGCTCAGCAGCCCACCAGGAGGCTCTGTAACTTCCTCTCCTTTGCAAAAGCATTGGAAGTTGGGGGCCACGTCAGGCTGTGCTCCCAAGGACACTGGTTGGACCTGGACCTTCCCTGTCCATACTTTGGTGCTATGTTTCCTGAGCCCTGGGGAGGGGGGGGTAGTGTGGCAGCTTGTGGGCAGAGGGCAGCCAAGCTTGATGGTGCCAGAGAATAAAAGATCCTGGAGGCTCTGCCCAGTTCTGCCCTTCCTGCCTGATTGTTTCGGTTGCTAAATGTCTCCACGGTCAAAGGAAAGGTTTCCTTGTGACTGGACTCCTGCTGCTATTGTAAAAGCTGATGTTGTGTGGGAAGGAGCTTTGGGGCTAGTGTGGGGCTAAGCCACTCTTCCCAGTCATGTCTTTGTGTAACTGCCAGTGAGGCCCTGAGTACTTCATGGACTAGCTTCTCATTGTCAAGTTTTATTGGGGGAAAAAAGGGCAGCTTTTCTTGTCACACTTCTCAGCACCCATCTTCTCTTTCAATGGAGCGGTGGTCATCTGGCATGAATATCTGATATACCTTACTAAACTGAGTCTTTATATGTGACAAAACAAACCAACGGCATTATTTTAGTTCTAACTCTAAATATATAATATATATTTATATATAAATATATATAACTCTAATATACTAACTCTAGTATATATGCATGATATTTCAGGCTCAGTATACAGGACTCTAAAATCTTTTGGATAAACTCCATGTTTATTATAATAGATTTGAAAAATATGGGAAAGTTGTGTTGATATATTCTGTACCATTATTTTTAATTCAGCAAAATTTTGAAATGTGTAAGGTAACTTAGAATTCTAGGCAGTGAGATCTATTGTCGGCTAAAATTTCCCCTAACCTAGCTCATTTTCCTCTTTCAAATTAATTTAACCAATTTATATCTTAACATATACTTAACAATAATAAAACTGCATTTTAAAGTACGCACTATAATTTAGGCAACGTGCACTTCCTCCACCTTCCTGTCCTTGACTCTGTTCGTAATTGAGTTTTAGTGAGTTTTGCTTTAAAATGTGTCCTTTTAGAAAAAAGCAATTTTTCACATTTCCAGGGTGGCACTGCCTTTGTCTAATCCCTGCTTCACCATAAGACTTTGTTCAGTTCCATAAAGACATACTGTGCAGTAGAAAAAAAAGGATCTTTTGTGTCAGGGATTTAGAAGTACTTGTCGTAAGGAAGGTCTGCCTAAAAGAATATAATGAGTGTTTCTTTAAGTAAACAAAAAAAGGTAAAAAATATAAAATCCATTCTATGATGTACATCAGAAAGACTGAGAAAACCTCTTTCAGGTAAAATGCTGAGGAAATGTATATTAGGCTTCCTACAAAGCATCTGAAAGCATTTAACACAAATCAGAAATGGTTTCCCCACAAAAACAATTTTTCTACTGACTGACTCTCTTGCCTGACTCATCTGGGAATCTGGCATTCCACACAAGAGTCAGGATGGCAGCAATCTCCCTCTTGAAGACCTCACAACTGAGGTTTAAAATAATAATAAAATTCAGTGAAGGACCTTGTGCAGGAATGCTTTTCCCGGGCACTGTCCTAGGTACTGAAGAAAGAACGATAAGGTTCTGCTTTCAGCGAGCTTCAGGCAGCTAGAAGGAAAAGGGCAGGTGCACACTCACCTGTACTGCAAGCCGTAGAGCGGTGAGTGGCACACAGAGTTAAAGCGAAGGTGCGATGGGAGTTCAGAGAGAAGAATGGCTCTTTTTAGCTTCTGTTTTTTCAGCAGGGCCTCAAAGGGTGGGGAAGATTTGAACAGGAAGAAACAGGGGTAAAGGGATAAAAGAGGCAGAGGCATTAGTAGGAGCCAAGACTGAGCGACGGGAAACCACAGGGCAAGTGTAGGAGCTGTTTGGCTAGCAGGATGCATTTGGAGGTGGAAATAGAGCTGGCAAGATGGGAGCGGGATACTCAAATTATGGAAGGAGTCACAGCTTGCAAGAGTCATTTTAAGACACCACAGAAAGTTGATTCCTTTTTAAAGTGACCGACAGTCTAAGTATCCATTGCCTAAAGGAATATCTGAGGTACCTTGTAGACAAGTAAGCTTTAAAGTGACCAATGTTTTAAAATCTTAATTTCTCCTTGAGTTTTATTATGAAATGGTAAGACATAGGAAAACATTCCCTACCCAATACACGTTAAAATATTTGGTGAGATGGTGATCGGGCCTGGGGCATCCTAGACAGTTGAGTAGTGGGAATTTTCCTTTAACACTTAAAAAACAATACGGTGTTTTCTTTTCTTTTCTTTTTTAAAGATTTTATTATTTATTTATTTATTTATTTGACACACAGAGAGAGAGACAGTGAGAGAGGGAACACAAGCAGGGGGGAGTGGGAGAGGAAGTAGCAGGCTTCCTGTCGAGAAAAGAGCCCAATGCGGGGCTCGATCCCAGGACCCTGGGGCCAGGACCTGAGCCAAAGGCAGATGCTTAACGACTGAGCCACCCAGGCGCCCCATATCCGTGTTTTCTTGAGTCTAATAACTTCTTCTACCAGTGTTTAATCTTCTCAGTCCGGTCTAGACTCACCTGGAGATTCCTAGCTCAGTATTCAGAATATTTGACCCTTAGTTCCCATGTGCCACTATTTGTCAGTAGCCCGGGGTAGCCATACCATTGTGTTTGGAGGTTATCGACATTCCGTAGCAGATATTTATAACCCTCAAATACCCTCATTTTGGAGTATCAGCCTCTGGGAAATATATCTTGTTCTATAAATTCTATGGTTGTAAAAGACTCTTATGTCCTGCAACTTATTTTTTTAAAAATAAGATCTAACTCAGTAGCCTTCAGCTAAGAAGATCTTGCCTCTGAGAGGACATTTGCTGAAGTCTGGAGGCATTTTGTTACAACTGGGGAGATACTAAAAGCCTCTGTTTGTGGACCTGCTGCTGAGTATCCTACAATTTACAGGACATCTCCCCCAATACAGAATGATCGGGCCCCACATGTTCATGGTGCTGAGGCTGAGAAACCTGGTCCAACTGTTGCTTACTTCACCCCATGAGAACAGGGACATTGCATATTTTGTCATCAGTGCCCTCCCAGCATCCAGCCCTATGCCTGCCACATGGTAGCTGCTAAGAAGTAGGTGTTGAACAGAGTAACAAAGAATATTTCAGCAAGAAATCTAACTTGGTTGGGGGGCGGGTTGTATTGTTAGAAATCGAGAGCCGTGATTGAAGCTCAGTGAGCACTAGGCAAAACAGCCCAATATAACTAATTTGGAACGGTGTTGTTATAGTCAAGTGTGTTTTAAAGGGTTTGGTGGGGAAAATCTTTTTTAGAGGCTTGGCAGAGATGATGGCTTGCTAAAGTAGAGAGAGAATAATTTTTAGCATTCTGTGCTAGTGACTTGTATGTAAAATGCCCATTTTAAAAGCAAGGATCTGAAGAGGCTGCTGGTCTGGATGTCACAGAAGGGTCCTGCCCCTGACAAAGGTCACCCAGGGCCATGCCATCAAAAGAATGACAACAGCACACTTGAGTCCAGGAGGCCAAGGTGATCGTGTGCGGCAGAAAAAAAAAGCCAGAGTTTGAAGGGACGAGCAGATACTGATATAAATGAACTCTGGGGAAGACTGAAGGGAAAGGAGGAGTAAGAAAACATGTAACACCTTCTGTTTCAGAACCCCCAGAGGAAACTCTAGCTCCAGAGCCCTTCAAATGAGTTAAAAGGAGGGTTAAGTTAAATAAAGCTAGGGAAGGCGAGTGTATACTGCACATCCATATGGCTTTAAATTTCATTCTTCACTCTGCTCTTAGCTTATGCATTTATTTTAGCCTTTGGTTCAATCACCGAAGCTCCTACTAGCTTAACAAAGAGTACGTTTTCATAAAAAGGCTCCATCACATGGGTGCGTGCTGTCGCCCCTTCCCTCAGCCTGCGTCCAGTCCCTCGGTGGACAGCTCTGCGGGATGGCACACCAAGAGACTAGAGGGAGCACCGCGCTCCTCAATGCTCCCAGACCCCCTGCCGCGGGGTTCCAGTGGCGATAAGCGCTCCAGGCTTTCCAGGGGGCTGGCTTTGCGTTTTTAAATGTATGAAGTGACCATAACGTGCCAACTGAGAAAATACTGTTGGGGCAGGAATTTGAAAATGAAATCGTAGGAGCAGATCCTGGAATGGCTTAAATACGATGCATGTTCAATTGCCATGCTCTCGGGTTTGACACGACACTGCCGCACAGCCACTTGCTCAGGGCTGGGAGACCCCGTAACCGTCTGCGTACAGGGCTGAGGATTTTGGAACAAACTTCGCGAGAAACCAAGCAGCCGTGGAGGCCGAGGCCCATGGCTCCTCATCCTCTTTAGAGGAGTGCCCCCCTGGGTGTGGGCCCTGGACTCATCGTGTCCTCTCCTCTCTCCCCGCGGTCCTCTCAGGAGGAGGACTTCATCCGACCCAGCAGCCGAGAGGAGGCCCAGCAGCTGTGGGAGGCGGAGAGGCTCAAGATGCGGCAGATTCTGGACAAGCAGCAGAAGCAGATGGTGGAAGATTACCAATGGCTGAGGCAGGAGGAGAAATCCTTGGTGAGCAGCCCTGAGCCGTTGGGTACCAGGGGACCTCACTCTGCGGCACTGCCCAGCACCGTGTGGTAAAAGTGCCTGAATGGGAGAGAGGTCCATAGCACTGTGTCCTCTTGTGTCCCCAGCTGATGAGAGGGAATGCTCTCCGGGCATCCTTAAGGTTTTCAGTTCTAGAATCCTAAGTATTTGCTTCGATTTCCTCCCCTGCAGGACCCCATGGTGTACATGAATGACAAGTCCCCGCTGGTGAGTCATCAAGAAAGACCTCTGCCTTAAAGTCAAGGCCTGGGAAGGCGTTGGAGACAGCGGGACCCCAGCGCTGGGCTCCCTGCCTGTCCATCCCTTCCCTTTTGGCCTCTCCCCCTGGAGCTCGACTTCTCTCTTTACTTTGAGCTCCACAAAGCTCTGCTCCTGGTTCCTGAGCTCCGGCTGGATCTCCAGCCATAGCACACGCCCTGTCTGCCACCGGGCCCTTCAGGCTCTGAGACGGGGCGGGGGGGGGGGGGGGGGGGGGGAGCACCGGCCCCCTGGCCCCCGACCTCTGAGTGCGAGTACGCAGCTGATGGTGTGGGGAACAGGTCAGGGTGGGGAGCGGGGTGCCTCCAGAGGTGGGCTGGTGACAAGTTCTCTTTCCTGCCTTCCAGACCCCAGAGAAGGAGGCCGGCTACAGTAAGTGTCTGCGCCCTCCCTTTTGGTGGGAGTTTGCTCTTGACCGCTCGTGCGGAGCCACCACGCATGCTCGCTGGTTGCCCACGGCAGAGGCTGCAGCGTCTGTTTGCCGTTTTCAGAAACTCTGTCTGTTCCAGTTCAGAGGGTGCAGGGAGGGCCCTTTTGGAAAAGGATAGCTACCCTCTGCTCCGTCTACCACCCCCGCCCTCTCCCTCCCTCCCCCTGTCTCTCTCATCTCTCCCCCTTGCCGGGTCCGCAGCCCTCGCCTCCGTGTTTCTCCTCTTGCCTTTGGAGACCTTGGTGGCTCTTCCTTCCTGTCCCCTCTCCCTCTGTTGAAGGCTGTCTGTGGGAGAGCGTAGCTCCACCCGCCTCTCCCAGCTGGTACCTGTCTTCCCTATGCCCGGGGGGATGGAGGAGAGAGGGCAGGCAGGGGCAGCTGAGACCACAGGGCCTTTCCAGAAACTGCTGCTAAAGGGGAGCAGGAAAAGCCAGCAGTGAGCCAGGCTCACCACCCTCCCTGTAGGGAGGGTGCTGCTGATGGTGTTGGCAATGCGGATGATGACAGTGATGACAAGGACAGCGACCAGTGACAGTGACAACAGTCACAGGAAACTGAACACTAGACAAGCATGGGCCCAAGTTGCTTGCAAATGTCAGCTCCAACCTCACGGCAACTTGATTGGGTAGATACAATGAACCATGTCCATTTTACAAAGAACGTGAAACTAAGGCACAGAAAGTTCAAGTAATTAATCCAAAGTCACACAGCTAGTAAAGAACAGAGCTGTGATTAGAGCCCAGGCCATCTGGTTCCAGGGTCCCTTCTGAGCGAACCCTGCTGTTTAACAGATGAAAAGGGTAGGCCAGGGAGTGTAAGTGAGCTGCTCCAGGTCATACGGCTGTCTGGTGGCAGAAGGTTAGAAAGTAGAACCAGTCTTCCGGCTTCCAGTCCCGCTCAGTCTTCCAGCAACTCCACAGGGCTTGCGCGTGCCTTTGCTTTTCAAAATGTGGAGTGAATAGAGTGGCTTCTCTGCTGTTTCACTTGCGGACCCCCAGATGCTCCAAGTGGACCATCAGCCCCCTTAGCTGCTCTGGCACTGGTGAAGTTCCTTCCCCAGGATGTCAAAGCCAGAGTTTGTGCTTGGGGCCTCGATGAACCCTGCAGAAGCTGGAGCACCTTCTGTAATCATCCCATCTCCACCGCAACTGTGGCTTTTTCTGTCTATCAGATGGACAGCAGTGCTTAACTGTGGGGGGGCCAGGGAGCCCAGAGGTTATTTTCCGGAAACACCTTCAACCTTAGTTTCCCTGGGCCTCCTGGTAGCTTAGGAGAGGGGATTGGCTTGGTTATCAGCCGGCAGGAAGGGAAGGGCCAGGGTGCCCAGACCTCCCCACCACACTCACTCTCCCTCCCCCTTGCAGCGGAGTTCACGGGCCCACCACAGAAGCCACCCCGGCTGGGCGCGCAGGTATGTGTTGGTGGGGCCAAAGCTGGTAATGACTCTGAACCAGGGATCCCCAAGACACAAGGCCAGGGGCTGTGAAGATTTCAGAGGCCCTCAGAAGTAATCCAGTCCAGCACCCACATTACATAGCTGAGGCCCAGAGAGAAATACCTTGTTTAAGGGCATATAGTGAATTCGTGAAAAAGCAAGGAGAAGCCCAGTCTCCTCATCTCCTGTGCCCCCTCCCTGACCTGGAGGAAAGCTCATGGACCCCGCCCTAGGAGCGGGAAGTGTGGACTCCCTTCCTGTCTCGGGCTGTCCCCTTGGCTTCCTGCACCCACACTGTTCTTGCAATAGCCTGAGACTAGGTGCTGGCTTTCCTTACTCTGGAACAGTGGTTGTGAGCCTGGGCTCCCATTAGAATCATCTGAGAAGCTTCGAAAACCGCCCGGCCCCCAAACCCAGGAACCCAGGTAATTGTCTCATTGGTCTGGTGTGAGACCAGCCACCAGTACCATTTCAAGGCTCCCTGGCTGACTTGTCTGAGAACCACTGCCCTGAAAGCAGAAGGGAGGGATGCACCCGCCCAGGACAAGGCATCATTATTTCAGAGAAGAGTCTTTTCAGATTGGGCTGGTGGCTGCGTTGCATCAGTAGTGTCTGCCCAAGAAAGAATCTCAGTGTCCCCCAGACTCACGACCCTCCCCTCTGGCCACTTGCTTTCCCCTCCCCCCAGTCCATCCAGCCCACAGCCAACCTGGACCGGACCGATGATCTGGTGTACCTCAATGTCATGGAGCTAGTGCGGGCCGTGCTGGACCTCAAGAACGAGCTCTGTCAGCTGCCTCCTGAGGGCTACGTGGTGGTGGTGAAGGTGACCGCCGTGGACAGGGCGCGTGGAGGCTGCCCCTTCTGGCCCCTGGGTGGGAGGAAGTGGCACTGGGCTCCCTTGTCCGCCCAGCAGGTGCCTTTCCCAGAAAGTCTCCCTTTCATGCAAAGTGGCCGGTGGGAATTTAGTGCCAGGGAAGTGAGGGGGGCAGCTGCCGTCCCAGGAGTGTTCCCCCCAGGGAAGCACAGCTTTCTCCGAAAGCAAGAGGTGATAGTACGCCCACCCTTCTCTCCCACAGAACGTGGGCCTGACCCTGCGGAAGCTCATTGGGAGTGTGGATGATCTCCTGCCGTCCTTGCCGTCATCCTCTCGGACAGAGGTGGGTGTATGTGTCCCAGACAGTGCTGTCCGCAGTCACTTCTGCCCTTTGCCTTCACCTGCGCCAGCCACGCTTCACACAGAACACTCAGGAGGACCACAGGGCGGCCTCCTTTCTGTCTCCCCAGCCTTCCGCACGTGGCTCTGCACGGCAGATCTGAGCGGGACCACGGGGAGGGCGGGGGAGCAGGGAGGGTGCAGAGCCGGTGCCCAGGAACCCAGCCAGCCTCCTAGGGGGAGTCTCCCCCTTTAAGTCTTAGACAGTTGCAGTGATTCCGTAATGCACGAGGGTGTGCAAGGGAGGACAGACCTTCCCTTTGCCTTTTCCCTTCCCATGACCCTTTCTCTAATCACCTGCCACACTAAGGCTAAGTGTGCTACAGTACTGGGGTCCTGCACTTTGCAGGTGTGATTAACTTAAGGATCCTGAGATAGGGCAATCGGACTATGCTGCATTATCCAAGTGGGTGCAATGAGGCCCAAGGGTCCTTGTAAGAGGGTGTCGGAAGCGGACATCCTTTAAGAGTCAGAGAAGGAGATGGAATGACAGAAGCAGAGGTTGGGATAACGTCACTGCTGGAAGGATCCACAAGCCAAGGAGAGCAGCAGCCTTTAGAAGCTGGAAAAGGCAGAGAACGGATTCTCCCCTCGAGCATAGGAGGAGCGTGGCCCAGCCATCCCCTTGACTTTAGCCCCATAGGACCCATTTCCAGCCTTCTGGCCTCCAGGAGCGGAAGAGACTAATCTATGTTGTTTTGAGCCACCCCACTGGTCCACGGGCTGTTACGGCAGCCATAGGAGACTCTGAACACAGTCAAAAGCTGAACACTAGCGTCTCGGAACATGGGTTGGTTGTCTGCCTGGGAAACCAGTCATGGGGCTCAGCAGAACCCACGCCCTCCCTCCAGGCTGTGTGAGCCACTGACTCCTAGCGACACAGCTCAGGGGACGGCCGCATCCCATCACTGTCCCCACAACATGTGAGTGTCAGAGACAGGACACAGGAGGGCTTGGGCATTTCCCAGCCTTCCTCTGGGTGGCAGTAGCAGCCCATAGAGGAGCCCCAGCGGGTGCTGTCCCTTCCCTGTTAGAGGTCCTCACCCTCCACGTGATGGCTCCATCGTTCCTTGCACTGGGGAGTATCTTGGGAGCTGAGTCTGTGCTCTTAGCAGTGTGCTATGCACTGGGATGTGGTGGTAACCCAAACCCTACGGCTCAAGCCACAGTCCCGGGTTCTTAGTTGAAGGTAGACAGCTAACTAATGAATAAGGACACCTGTCGCCCGACGTTCACTCTACCCTTGGGTCAGCAGGAGGGAGTACAGCAGTGAAGGGACGGTCTGTGGGGCTGCATCAGGTGGAGCTAGGATGGAGTGGGCTAGGGTCTGGGGCATCTGAACTTCTGTCTCCAGGCCACATGGGGCCTTGGATCAGACTTGTCCCCCAGAAAGCTTGTGACTGCCTCGGCCAAGCCCAAACAGGATACTTGCACGGCTTCCCCATTCTCCAAGCTTAAACGTCATCGCCGCTCAGGCTCCCAGCCTCTCAAGCATTCTTTGCTTACAGATCGAGGGGACCCAGAAACTGCTCAACAAGGACCTAGCAGAGCTCATCAATAAGATGCGCCTGGCCCAGCAAAACGCCGTGACCTCCCTGAGTGAGGAGTGCAAGCGGCAGATGCTCACGGCCTCCCACACTCTGGCCGTGGACGCCAAGAACCTGCTGGATGCAGTAGACCAGGCCAAAGTTCTGGCCAATCTGGCCCACCCACCCGCAGAGTGATGGAGGGTGGGCGCCACCTGCCTGCATCTTCTGCCCCTGCCTGTAGTGTTCCCTCCCCTGCCTCCCCCCCGGCCCCCCGCCTTGCCTTCGGTCATGTGGGTCTTCTGGGGGAAGGCTGTGGGGAGGCCTCCCCTTGCCACTTTGCACGACCCCCTCCCCCCACCCAACGCCAGACTGGGCTGCTCAGGCTGCAGCTGGACAGAGGGGACTCAGGGCTCTAGATGCCGGGGGGCGGGGCAGGGGTGTGTGACCAAGAGGGCTCAGAGGGAGCCCTGCTGCGGCTGGCCACTCCCTCCTCACACCCACCTGCTCCGCTGTGGTCACACTGGTGCCCCTATTGGTCACGATGGCTTTCTGCAAGGACATGGCAGGCCTATTGGAGCCAAGCTACTCCTTCCTCTTCCGCCCACGGAGGTCTCCGGATGGACCGAGGGGCTGGGGAGGGGCCTTCCTTTGGAGTTGGGCGGCTGGCGAGATGAGGGATGGGCCTGGCTTTCTTGTACAGTGTATATTGGAATTTATTTAATGTGAGTGTGTTCTGGACTAACAGCCGTGTGCCCCCTCCGAGGGGGGGCCTGGGACCCAGTCCAGGAACAAGCTATTGGGAGTCTGGGCACAAGGCGCTGTGTGGTCTACACGCCAAGCTTTGGGGGGGAAAGGGGGAGATGAGGCCAAAACAGGGCTCGGACCACAATCTGCTCTCTTCCCTGTGCCCTTTCTCTCTTCCCTGACTTGGCCCCTTCCTTCTCTCCCTCTTTTCTTACTTCTCCTTGTTTCCCCCACCCCCACCCCGCTTTCCCGTCGGCCCCACCCCTCCCTTGTGTTTGTGCAAAACACTCTTCTACCTTCTTTCTATTTGACTTGTGGATGAATTAAAATTGTACCATTTGCTTTGTGGTTTGGTTGTTTTGTTCGCTTGACCTGCTCTTTGGAGGGAGGGTGACGTTGACCTTGGGCCACTGCCCTGGAAGAAATTGATTGTGCTCTGTTGGGCACAGGTCAAGAGCCGACGCCAGGCTAGAGCACGGAAGGGTGCGTGGTGACACTGGGGGCTGTAGGGTAAGGTGTGGGCTCCAGGCTCTTCACCCCTGCGCCCAACCCAAGGGTGACTTTCCAGTGGGGACCCAGAGACCCCCTCTTGTGCCGCGTGAGGAACACCGATGGCACTCTCCCAGCTGGTGTGGGAGCCACTGGAGTGCAGGGGGCTTTAATGGTCCTGGGAATGCTGAGGAGGGGTCCCGCAGCTGAATGAGCACCAGCCTTAGCTTTATTTCATCTTTTTACTCACATGCAAGGTGGGTGGGAGATGGAACAGCATGAAGGAACAACACTGCACCAGGAGATGGGGTCTGGGAGAGCCAGGATGGACCAGAAAGGAGGCTGGGAAGCTGCCCCTGTAGGAGTCGGGGGAGACGGAAACCAGATGGGCCGCTGAGCAGGGGAGTCTTGGGAAGAACTGAGTAGGGGCCTGGCCTGGGTGTTGCACGTTTTCTTTGTGTTTGTCAAGGAGAGGTGAGTGGAGTACCCCAAAGGCCCAAAGAAACCAGAAGTTCACCCCACTCGTCTTCCTATCTGTGATCCGCACACCATCCAGAGAGCCAGTGTCCGCTTCTGTTAGTGGCTGAGGTTCTGCTCTCTGAGGGCTGGATAGGCAGGGTGAGGCCTGACCCGGGGGCAGGAGCTCCCCCAGGCTCTGGCATGTGCCTGCTGGCTGTGGATTGCTGGATTCTGAGGTGTGAGGATTCCCGGGCTGCCCAGAGAGTCTCAGAAGCCACTGCTTTAGGAAGGACTGGGAGGCCAGGCTGGGAAGGGAAGCCGTCCCGCAGCTTCTGTATTTCCACAGCAGTCGAGGTGCAAAGCAACCCAGCTCATCCACTTCGGTCACTCCGAGCCAAAGTCCTGCGGGCTGGCCATCACTTGCCCCGTGAGTGGGTGGAGGAGCAAGCTGCAAGCTTGAGTCAAGGATGGCCCAGGACACCTTCCTGGTTTGTCAACGTGCATTCAAGGACAGATGGCAGGGACCGCAGAGTGGCCAGACCTCTTGGGACCAGCTAGTGCGGAGCCCGTTTTCTGCGGGAAGGTGAGGGGGTGTGCTACAGGTGAGGGAAAGCAAGGGGTTCAAATGAGCTTCTAGGCAGGTGGGATGACCCAGCTACTTGCATCCAGCCACACATTCCTCTGCCACCCAAAAGGTCTGACCTGTACCTTTTACCCCACTGGGGCCCTGCTTCCCCCTTTCCTTCTAGAGAGGGTCAACCAACTTTAGACCTGCAGGATCAGACTCAAGATACCCGAACCTGCCTTTCCAACCTCCTCCCACGGCTCCCACACTGGAGCTCCATCTCAGCCTGCCTGTTCTAGACACCTCGGGCTCATCCTTGAGTCCAAAATGCTGTTCACAGTCCTTCCACCCCCTGAAGCACCCTCTCCTCTCTTCCCCATGCACCCATCCCTGGAGGTCTGTGCATCTGCCCCCTGGATTGCCCCTCGTGGTCCTTCTGTTACTCAGCATCTTCAGGGCTCCTGCAGGAGAAACTTACATGGTTTCACATTGTCATCACCTTCTGCAGAGCAAATTCCTCACTTGCTAGTTGCCCAGCATCCAAAACCGGGCTCTGCGCCCGGCAGATTCTCGGCACATAGTACAATAAGGTCAGTGAATTGACCCAAGGAGTCTTCGATGATGGGGCCAGTGTAGGGACTCCACAGAGAGGCGCTTGTAGTCGGCTGGCCTTGAACCCGAAGCTGTACTAGAGGGGAAGTGCTTAAAGATGGTCAGCAGGGTCACCTTCGGGTCCAAGCAAGGGACAGGAGATCAGATCATTCCAGCCAGGAACGGAGGCAGAAAGAGTCCAACCGTCCCCAGGAAGCAGACGACGATAAACAACCAGAGGAATATCCTATCAATGACCATGGCCACATACTTCCAGTCTTCCTTGACCTGCACGTGGAAATGAGCTCACTGTGACAGAGGCCAGGCCTTGGGAGAGGGGACGTGTCCCACCCAGGCACAGCCTCTGCACGGATGACACCGGGGGCAGCCGTGGCCTCACCGAGACCTGGGGAACCTAAGGTGGTCTCAATACCCAACCAAGCCTCTCCTAGTGATCCCTGCCCTATCCCACTCCTATGACGTGACCCAGAGCCTTTCCATAGACTCTCAAATTTCAGATAAGGGAGGCCAGATGTTCTAGAACCACCAAAGGGCATGGACCTTCCGGGGGGGGGGGGCGCAGTGATTTAAACTCAATCCCTGGCAGTTACAAAATGGGGGAGACTGTGCCCCCCACCACAGATTGCCTCTCCCCCACCCCACCCCCAACCCCCCACCCACTGCAGGAGGTGGAACCATGGAAGTAGGTGAGGATAGGTGTGGCCCTGGGGAAATCTGGGCCGGTCAAGGGGCAGGGCTTTGTGGAATTTGGCCTCGTGGCCCAAGCAAACAGGCGGGGATTCCTCCTGCTCGCTGGTGAGATAAGGATTAATTTTTCCTAACCACTCAACACCGCCACCCACAGACCTTCCATCCTTCCCTAGGTTGGTAAGAAGAAGTCCGTGATCCCGAGCGGTGCCTGCTGACCTACCTGCTAATGCTGGGCTTGACAGGGGCTGGGGCGGGGAGCCCACCAGGTATAAACAAGGTTCCTCAGGCTTTGTGGGTGAATAGTGACTTCTACAAAATGCCCAGAGCCCATAAACGAATAGAATCGGGAGGAAACCATCAGGACAAAGAAGGAAGGCTGAGGATGCAGCAGGCTAGCTGACTTGGTTTATCGTCTGGTGATACTCCCTTTGCTTCCCTCTGTCCCCTTCCCCCAGCACCTATAGGGTGACTGCCAAGAATGGCATGGGGAATTTCAGCCTCTGAGATTCCTCCCTCTCTAGCTTGTTATTAGCTGGGGTGTTCTTGGCTGCTGTTCTGCCACCTGCCAGCTAGACGTCCTTTATCACAGTTTAGTCTAGACTCCTGAGGGCCACAACAGAGGGAAACGGGCCCCCATGGAGTGGTCTAAACACCTTGGGATGAGGGACAGCCACCCAGAGGAAGAGCCCCTCTCCCAGCCAACTCACCGAAGAGTCAGCATCCTCAGATCGCAGGTGATCGGCGATATAACGCACACCTTCCAGCGCCTTCTGTATGCGAGGTGACAGCAGAAGCCCACCCTGCTGCCACCGGGAGTCTGCCTTGGGACCCAAAGCCCCTTGGTGCCGACCACTGTGGCCGCAGAGGACACCCAGGCAGGGCAAGGACTGGGCTGCCCACACCCATCTTTCTTCCTCCTCTTCCTCCTCTTCCCTCTCATCCGCATCCACGTTGGTCTCCAGCCAGCGGTAAGAGGAGCTGGGCTTCAGATCTGGGGGGTCCTGGGGCTCCAAGAAGGGCAGGGGCCGGCTCATTAGCAGCCACCGGGGCACACAGCCCAGAAAGGCCACCCGCACCCAGTGGGGCATCGTGTGGGTGCTGGGGGAGCGGTGGTGGACATTGAGGACAAAGACCGTGATGACAATGGAGAGCGTGACGAAGATCATGGTGAAGAGCAGATACTCGCCGATGAGCGGGATGACCAGGGAGGTGGAGGGGATGATGTCGGTGATGAGCAGGAGGAAGACGGTGAGCGAGAGCAGCACGGAGATGCAGAGCGTGATCTTCTCGCCACAGTCTGAGGGCAGGTAGAAGACGAGCACGGTGAGGCAGGAGAGGAGCAGGCAGGGGACGATGAGGTTGATGGTGTAGAAGAGCGGCAGGCGCCGGATGACGAAGTAGTAGGTGATGTCGGGGTAGATCTCTGCGCAGCAGTCGTACTTCTTGGTGTTGTAGGTGCCAGTGGCGTTGATGATGGCCCACTCTCCGCTCTCCCAGTAGTCCTTCAGGTCCACTGTCTGCTCCATCTGCTCCAGGTCGATCTTGGCCTTGTCGTAGGTCCAGGAGCCAAACTTCATCTTGCAGTTCTGCTGGTCGAAGGGGAAGAAGGTGACGTCGATGCTGCAGGAGCTCTTGTAGATGGCGGGGGGCACCCAGTGCACGGTGCCCGTGGAGAAGACGTGGGCCTTGGTCATGTGGGTCACCGCAAACTCCCCATCTGCACTGGGGAGAGGAGAGGAGCTGGGGGGCCCGGCTCAGCCCACCTGCCAGGGCCAGGCACCCGAATAACAAAGCCGGACCCGGCTCAGTTGTCCCGATCTGTGCAAGTGCAGGAGGCTCTCCCAGCACACCCACGCTCAGAGCTACCTGAGTTGTCTTTCAAACACTATCCTTTCAATGACAAAAGCAGGAGTTTTGAAGAATATAGGAAAAGAGCAAGAATTTTAGAAACAACCGCTATTAACATTCTGATGTTTTATATATATATATATGTCATATATATTTGATTGCCATGCACATCATATATATAATTTTCTACATATTTATAAACACATGGGACAGATAGTCGTAAGGCCTGTTTGTGCTCACTTAATATTTTTGGGTGATTATTTATATTTTCTCCCCACAGCAGATGGGGAGCAAGGCCCTCGTCTAGGGCCTGAGATCCTTAGCTCCTGGCTCAGAAGAGACCTAACACCTTTGCTGGTGAAGGAAGCAAGCTCCTCGGCTCCGTCTGTGTACTGGGCGTTTCTGCACCAGCCTCATCGGGTAGGGCCTCTACATGAGCTGTGGGAGATGGAATGTGAGGCACAGGCCTGCCCTTAAGGAACCACAAGGAACCACAAGGAAATGACATGCAGCCCAAAACACCTATAACCCAAGGGAGTGGCAACAGCACCCCAAGGCAGCCCCCTTGGGGTGGGGCAGGGTAGGGGCGGACATCCCTCCTGGCTAGAGTGAGCAGGCTCACCCTTAAAGTTGCCAGTGGGATGGGTGGAGAGCTGGCATGGAGAGCACACTGGTGGAGCAACGGCAGGGAATAAGGAACAGAGGAGGGGAGAGACAAAAAGTGTGTGCTCAGGCTGGGGGTGGCAGGGGGAGGGGGCAGGGCATAGGAAAGGGTGGTGGGAGATGACATTGTGGCATCATGGGGCTAGGCATCCAAGGGCCCACCAGGGCTCTGGAAAAACTGGGGGAATAGTGACCATTCGCTGGGACTTCCTGAGAGCCTGTGTCCCTGATTCCCCCCAGGTGGGATGGTGCTGTGGGCTCTGGGCCCTAGTGTTCAAGGAGCCTTCCTTCTCCCTCCAATTCCTTAAAGTCAAGGGAACCAGAGGAATACACGGAAAGACAGACTTCTTTTCTATGGAAAAGTGCCAGATTAGGGATTGGAAAACGGGAAACTCAGAAGGTTGGAAACAGGAACTTTGACAAACAGGAACGGATCAGGCCAAAGTTTAACCTTTTTATTGTCACCACACAGATCTACCACTAGATGGCGACATGTGCCCCATTTGGAGGAAAGAAAGGGGCAATTTCTTTGATCCTCCTATTTAACCTGGAGTGGAATGTCTGGATGAAGGAGACCCTTCTTTAAATGTCTGCAAGAATTTGGTTTGGACTTTTGTCCTAGCCAAAGAATCTCCTGTTATTATCAAGGAACACTGGTCGAAGCTTTATTGACGGTCCAAACTTCAGGTTGTATCTGATGATAGGACTTTGGTCCTGACTTTCCTGCCAGGTGCAAAGGGAGCAGAACTAGAAGGATCTTGGGTGCTGGCTCGGAGTTATGGCTCCGCATAAAGATATGCAGGAAGGGGTCCGCGAGTCCAGTGACAGCTGCCAACACCAGGCACCTGCAGCTAGACCTTCTGGTAATCCGTGCTGTTCTGTGTGTTTATGGACGCAGCTCAGGAAAAAAGGGCTTTGGGTCTGACCAGGACTGGGCTGTATAAAGGAATCATTGTCATGACTTTCTCCGAAGACACCAAAACTCAAAAATGGGTCTGTCTCCCTTTATTTTTTTGTTTAAAGATAGTTCTTCCAAATTCAGGTCAAATGAATTAGAAAACCTAGACTGCATGTGTATCTTGGCAGCACAACTTCCAACAACATTGAAAATGCTGTCTTGTGCTCACAGTTTCCAAAGGACTGGGGCTGGGGTGGAGGAGTTATGGACATACAGTCCATATCTTCCAAAATTATTTGACCACACAACTGTTTTTCGTATCTGCTCGTAGATACACCGTCAGACAAGCATAACATCAAATACCTTTTAGGTTTTGCTTTCTAAGTGAGATTACCTGACACGAAACAGACAAATGAAAGACTAGGTCTCTCTATCGTTTTTTTTTTTTTAATTGTGTTGTTGGTGTTCACTGGGACTCTCTTTCGACTCCCCTGCCTTTTATCAATGTCTCATCATTGTGCTCAAAGATGGCTCTTTTTTTGGTCCTGAATGCAAGACAACTATAAATAATGTGAGTTTTACAAAATTCCCATGCCAAGTGAGTTCGCCCCTTGAGGGTGCTCCCTGGGGATGCTGCTTAACGGTTCAACAATACCACCATCCCGCAAAACGCCCACCCCTTGGCATTGCTTTCATAGTCTACACCACCCGATTTTTCAAATACCACTTCATGTGAGCAAATCCGTGTTCCATACACACAGCACCATGTGCTAATTTACACTGGGGGCTCAGTAAGTTTTGGTGGACGAGTGAGAGAACAAAATGGAAGAAACTAAGGAATCAAGAGGAAAGGAGGAGGGGTGAGGATGAGTGAGAGGATGAGTTGAGAAGGAGGCAAGGAAGCTGAGACACAAGGGGGGACCCCCACGTCCAACCCAGCCAGGCTTTATGATACCCGCCCTTCCCAGGAGCCTCCACCCGGCTTCCTACTTGTTGTAGAGGACAATGTCAGGGATCCAGATCATCTCCGAAGGGACCCGGAGGGATGTGATGTTGCCGAAATCAGCCGGGTTCCAGTGCAGCTTGTAGTCGTTCCACTCCTATATGTGGGGAAGGAAGTCCCGTCACCTGGCACCGCCTGGCTTCGGGAGCACCACCCCCCACCAAGGGCCTCCCCATACCCACAGAGGAGAAAGGGCCGTGAGGCCAGGACAGGGCTCGGAGCTGGGAATAGGGAGTCCAGTCTGGGATAACCAACCCTGTTTTGCCCCAGCTCTGGTACTCAAAGTCCTGGGAACACCTGGACAATAGGTCCCGCTAGTCCCGCCTCCAGTCCTCCTTCTGCCCCCCTAGTGGGATGACGCTGGAGACCCACCTCACTCATTTGTAGGAACAATGTTTTTTAATGCCTCACCATTTACAAAGGATTAGTACACCCTCCATCTCAGAAGGGACTTTATGGGAGAGCTGGGGAGGGGGTGCTGGGCAGGCCGGAGTAGTTCCCATTTGAACAGGTAAGGAAACTGAGGACCACAGAAGTGAAAACACCCAGCTGGGGTTATGTGGTTGAGACCGGGGAGTCCAGACCGGGAAGTCCACAGTGACTGATAAACTGTGTTCCAGAGCGCCCCCCTGCCTTGGGAGACCCAGCAGGAAGGGGAGGCTCTGGGCCCCAGTCTTGGTTCCAGTAGCAGGTCCAAATGAATTTCCTCCCCAAAACCAGGATAGTATTATTCACTCTCTGAAGTGTTCCTTCTCGGCATCATCACAAGTGGTGATCAATGTGGATTTGCCTACATATTTATTTAAAGCTTCTGTAAGTTCTACCAGCCAGGCACAACAGCTGATTCACTCTGGCTCCCTAGCACCAAGCCCCGGGGAAATGCTCAGGAAACAAGCCCCAGGGAAATGCTCAGGAAACGGTGTAGCTCATCAGTGAAAACAATGCCTCCTCCCTCTAAAGCTGTCTGGTTCTAGTTCCGGGACAGAGGGCTTCCCATCTCCCTTCTGGACCTGAAAGAAACAACCAACCCAACAGATAATGACTGGGGTTGACCCACAAGTCTGTCTTTGCCTCCAAGGGACTTTTCATAATTAAAATAATAGCTACTAGCATTTATATAGCTAGTTTTGTTATAGGCCCTTCAGATGGTTCTTTCCAATCTTCACAACAACCCTCTGGATAAGGATGAAGAGAGTCAAGTGTGGAGGGTACGCTGCTAATAAGTGGCAGCACGGTACTTGAATCCTGGCCTCGCCAACTCCAAGCCTGCCCTCATTCCAGGGGCCATTTTGCTTTTGCACATCTTCACTAAAATAGTGCCGCAATGCACCCTTGAATAGGATTCCACGATGGAAGCCTTTTCCCTTCCAAGGATAGTTGTGTGACGTTTACACAAAGCATCAACCTGGTACGGGTCCAGGAAGGAGTAAAGGGAAATAGCATTTTCAGGAAGCAGATGCATGCGAGGAAGACCACTGGTCTAGCTCAGTGGTGTGGTTCCCAAACTCCAAGCACTCAAGTCCCAGGTTCATAATGTTTGCCAATATACCTGTGCTGTCTGTATTATCATGTACTCAGTTTTTTCCTTCAAATTTGTTCATTAATTTTAAGATCACCTGAATTTTGAAATTTTACATCAGGGACTTCACTAGAAAATCAAAAGCATTTGGAAATATCCACTAAAATATAAATGTAAGATGATTACAAAAGGATCAGCAAGGCAAGTAAAACCATGTCACGGAACACTGCTCTTGGTACCCAGACCAGGTTTGGGGAGACACTGGCCCAGCAGTGGTATTGACCGCTCACCTGTAGGGGGAGGCTTAGGTGCGCAGAGGACCCCAACTTGCAAAATAAGGAAGGTTTAAAAATTTGTAAAATTGTCAGGACTTCTCAGGACATTGACGAACAATTTTGAAAGGGATTGGGCCTCATCATTATATTCCCTTTTCCCAAGTCCGTCATCTCTCAAGCTTTCAGGCTTCAACCAACATTTGGAGGGCCTCTGTACCCATGGGTTATAGTAATTGACAATTAGTTGCCCATGCAGGCAATGGAGGACACTATCCGCATTTAACAGATGAGGAACTAAGACTCTGATAGGCTGAATAACTTGCAGAACATCACAGGTTAGTCAGAGGGGCTGCTGGTTGGCCTGACTCCAGCTCTCACGCTCCTTCCTCTGCTCTCCATCCCAGCCCTTGAAGCCAAGGACACCAGCCCCGGGGGGTGGGGGACAGGATAGCAACCTATCCCAGAGCTGGTCCCTGCACTGCAGAACAGTGTGGCTTCTCAAGTCCCTTACCGCTCTGGGCCTCAGTTTGCAAATCTGTAAAGATGAGCCGTGTGACCCCCTGGCAGCTGCAGGGTGAGCAGTTGTCAGAGCGATGGGCTCCATGGCCCTCTCCTAAGCATTCAACTATAAACTCCATGGCCAGTATACAGCCCTGGGGTCATGCAAAGCAAGGCGTTCATTCAAAAGACTCAAGATAGTGATGACAATCCCAGTTTCTATTGCCGTGGTTTTCTGAGTGCCAGCCTCTGAGATAGGAGATGGTCAGGTTTCTAGCGGGGCAGGAAGAGGAAGTCGCGGGGGGAAGAAGAATGAGTCCTCTTTCTCATTTTCTCCCACCCGTCTACGTTTCTGGGCCTGGGGAGGGGCTGGGCAGAATGTGAACAAGGTCAAGTGGAAAAGAATATATTCAGCCTCTAATAAAGCCTGTGCCCCCATGAGCTGCCCCCGAGAATGGTACATCAAAAAGGGCCACACATTCTTTGCCAGGAGTGATGCTGGGCCAGTTTTCAGACCTTAAGAAACCAGCAGCTTAATTTCCTATCTCTTGGGACTCTTGATCTGGGGTCTCTGAGCTTCCAGGTGAGGCAACCAACTCCCCTGCTGGAGAAAGACACTGAGTATGCCTGAAGAGGGTGAAGGGCCCAAGTGGGCCCAGCTTCCAGAACCTTCCAGAGCCTTCCAGACATCCCCACTAAGGAATGGACATAAGTGACACTATCTTAGACCCTCCAGAGCAGACCAGCCACAGGTTAAATAGCACCAAGTAACACCAGTAGTTGCCATGCAAAGCGAAAGAAAAGGCCCAAACTCCTCGCCATAAAACTGTGAGATAGGATAAACTGCCACTTTACGCCATTATGTGTTGGTTTGTTAAGCATCATAGACATGGAACACCCAGCATTCTCCTGCAGAAGGAGCCTGGGGTTCCGAGTTGAACACAACTGGGGCCCCCCTTTTCTAGCTGAACTGCACTCTGCTTCAGGCTTTCCTTAGCTATAAAGTGGGCAGAATGAAAACTTCCCTGGGTTTTCAGTGACTACTCAGAATGAGCTGATCCGCAAACAATGGCCGGCATGCAGGAAACGCCTACCCCCAGAAAGGGGATGCCTAGGATCTTGTAGGTTACCTTCATGGGTGCCAGACTCAGAGTCTCAGGGCACACCCCCTACCAAAAGCCATCGGCAATCAGCCAGCTTTGGGAACGTTCCAAATGACAACTCTCCTCTGAAACGTGAAACATGAATTCAGAATCCCTCTGTTTGTGAGACAGTCCTGGGAGGGTCTGGGGTCCATGGGTTCCCACCACGACTCTTGCCTCAACCAGGGAAGCGGTTCTCACCTGCTTTAGCCAGACGTTGGTGGTCATCATTTGGTTCTTCTCATCCTGCCCAGTGGAAAGAGTAAGAACAATAGAGAGATGGAGCCAGACCCCCAAAACAGGGTGGAGTGGGATGGGCTGATGCAGATCCCCTATACCCCAGAAGGACCTCTCACATGACACCCCCCCCAAGCCCAGCCCAACCCTCCACCCCCTCCTGACCCTGCCATCCTATATATCCTTCAGGAGCACATGGGCCCCTTGGGTCCTCTGGGTTTGTGTTGAGTGGAACAAACAGGGCACCCAGACAACCCATTGCTGTGGATCTGCACCCTCTCAGGAGGGTCTCCAGGGCTGGCACAGTGGGACGGAGAAGGGCTGGAGCTGGGAAGGAGGGGAGAAAGGACTCCAGGAAAGGGACCTGTGGTCTGGGGGCTGATCCCAAGGGGGAGAAGCATGGGGGGACAGGCGCACCACATCGATGAGCTGGGCAATCGACAGCCCAAAGCGCACGATCACCACATCTGAGGTGTTGGGCACTGGCCGTGCCCAGCGGTTGTAGCCCCTGAAGAGGTGTTTGAAGAGGCGGTCCTCAGCTTGGGTAGGGGAGGCTCTCTGTGCCGACCCTGTGGATGGGAAGGAAGACAGGGGTCTCCGGGAGTCCATGGTGGTGAGTACCTGGGTCCCTCTCCCGTCAAATCAAAGCCACTCAATCTCAGTTTCCTCATCTGTAAAATGGGGATGCTATCCAGAACCTGTCTATCTCTAAACACTGCTGAGGATTAAATATAACAGTATCTAGTGGAGCTGAACAAAGCAAGTGAGGCATGCTTGGAGCTCACGAAATGGCGCTTACTCTGTGACTGTTAGGTAAGAAGGCAGGGGGAAATGCTGGAGAGGGAGGCAGAGGAGTGGGGAGGACCCAACCTGGAGACAAGATGCAGCCTTGAACTCAGGAGCCCCAAGGGACAGCAGTATGGCGGAGACACCTGGTCCATGTGGGGTGAGCAGAGGGAGAAGGGCTTCACGTGTCCCAGTGAGCCCTTCACTTCCATCCACTTGCCAACAGACTTCTGGCTAATGCTAACCACAAAATCCTCTGCCACTTCAGGTGTCTCTCGCATTTTTGCTGAAGCTGGAGAGGTTCAAGGCCACATGCTCAGAGCTGTGATTGCCCGGCCACCTTCCCACGGTGCAACGAGCTGCTCGGAAGTCCCCCATGGCTTTGGCAGCTGCTGTGAGGTCCCTGCAGGAGATTCCCCCATGCTGCCTGAGAGCCCCCAGGTGTGACGTGATGTCCTTGTGACGACACCCACTCACCTGCCGGGATCAGAAGGAGCCACCACAAACCCAGCTTTGTCATGGACAGGACCGCAGAGTGGGAGGGGCCCATGACTTCCGAGGATGGGTCTGGCTTCCCCTGGACATCAGAAGGAGGGCAGACAGGGCTGCACTGGGGCTTGAGGCTCAGACCCTCTTCCCCAGGGAGAGTTCCCGGTGCTAACACGGCAGAGCTCCCGCTGGATTCCACATGGCCCCTCTCACTGTGGAACCTGAGCAAGCCAGAGAAAGGGTCTTAGGGTCCTGCCTCCTTGACACACACGTGCTTTTGTTCCTCATGCTTTATAGAGCTGAGAAAGGCAAGCAAACAGGCCTCCCGGGAGTAGAGGGCTTGGGGCTCAATGAGGAGCTAACATCTCCCTCTTCCTCTGACCTGACCTGCTAGACAGAGGAAGGTGCAAAGGAAGGTGCAAATGGAGTCCCCATCGTTCTGGCCTGGGTGCGGTATCTCTGAAACGGAGATGATCTTACGACCGAGGGTGGTCAATGGAAGAATTCAGGTGCTGTTTATAGCAGCCCAAATTTGAAAGCAGCCAAATGCTGGTCAGCTGATGAACACACACGTGACAGATGGGCACGTTCATAGGATGGAAGTCCAAGTCATGAAAAGGAACATAGTGCCGACACCGGCTACGATGTGGACCAACCTTGAAAACCTGCCAAGTGCAAGACTCCAGACGCACAAAACTACACGTTGTGAGATTCGATGTGTATGAAATACCCAGAGTAGCTAAATCTGTGGGCTCAGAGGGCAGATGAACTGTTGTTGGGGGGGGGGGATGGGGAAGGGAGAAGAGGGAGTGATTGCTAATGGTAGAGGGTTTCTTTTGGGGGGGGGATCAAAATGTTCTGCCGTGATGTAGTGGTGTTGGTGGGACAATTCAGCAAACATACTAAAACTCACCAAAACGTACATTTTTCAAAGGACGACTTTTATGGTAATGTGAACTGTCTCTCAAAAGAGCTGTCATTAACAAGATAAATAGGCATCATCTGGATTAGTAAAATAAGTAAGTAAGTAAATAAATAAATGGCCAACTCTCTTTAGTCTCTAGGGACAATGATGAAGGCCAGAACATGGATAGGTAGGGTTCCAGTGGCAAGAAGGACAGTGATGTGGAACATGGGAGGGGAGGGTTGAATGTTCCGTAGCAGAGAGAGCTGGAGAAAAGGGCGGTGCCCTCACGGGTGCGATCTGTGCTCTTACGAAAGAGATCCCAGAGTGCTCCCTCTCCCCTTCCACCACGTGAGGACGTGGCAAGAAAGCATTGTCCATGAACCAGGAAGCAGGCTCCTATCAGACACCGAATCTGCCAGCACCTTGGACTTGGACGTTCCAGCCTCCAAAACTGTAAGAATAAATGTCTGTTGTTTACAAGCCCCCCAGTCTCGGTGCTTTCATTACAGCAGGCCCCATGGACTAAGACAACCAAATTGCTCTTTTCCCATCTTCTGTTCTGTGTATATACAGATCACCTGTGTTATCTCCAGGTGCAGAAATTATAGGCAATTTTTCCTCTTCTTTTTTTTTTTTAATTTTATTTATTTATTTGTCAGAGAGAGAGAGAGAGAGAGCACAAGCAGGGAGAGCAGCAGGCAGAGAGAGAAGCAGGCTCGCTGCAGAGCAGGGAGCCCCATGTGGGACTCAATCCCAGGACCCTCAGATCATGACCTGAGCTGCAGGCAGATGCTTAACTGACTGAGCCACCCTGACGTCCCAATTTTTCTTCTTTTTCATACTTCGCCATATTTTCCAAATCTCCTACCATACGTACCCACTGGGTATTTTATGTGCCCTCCCTGTATCTCATGGTGGGGGGTGGGGAAGCAACTCTCATCCCCAAAGTATGTGTAGATTTAAGACTCCATTTCTCTAGCACTGGGTGTTGTATGTAAGTGATGAATCACTAAATTCTACCCCCAAAGCCATTATTGCACTGTTAACTAGCTAAAATTTAAATTAAAAAATTTCTTTAAAAGACTCCATTCCTCCAACTGAGTGGAGCGCAAGTCATCAAAATCATCTGTGAAAAATGTGGAAGCAACCCACATGTCCGTCTTTGGACAGATGGATAAATGAATGTGTTGTATACATATAGCGAAGTATTATTTAGCCTTAAAAAGTGAAAAAAAATTCTGACACATCTACGGATGTGGATGAAACTTGAAGACTTTATGCTAGGTGAAAGAGGCCAAACACCAAAGGACAAATCTTGTGTGATTCACTTATTTGATTACTGGAGTAGTCCAATTGATAGATCCAGGATAGTGGCTGCCAGAGGCTGGGAAGAGGCGGGGAGGAGAGCTAGTGTTTAATGGGAGCAGAGTTTCAGTCGGGGAAGATGCAAAGCTCTGGAGACGGGTCATGGTTGCACAGCGAAGGGAATGTTATCAATGTCACTGAACTGTGTACTTAAAAATAGTTAAAACAGGGGCGCCTGGGTGGCTCAGTCATTAAGCATCCATCTTCAGTTCAGGTCGTGGTCCCAGGGTCCTGGGATTAAGCCCTGAATAGGGCTCCCTGCTCAGCGGGAAGCCTGCTTCTCCCTCTCCCACTCCCCCTGCTTGTGTTCCCTCTCTCACTGTGTGTGTCTCTGTCTGTTAAATAAATAAAATCTTAAAAAAAAATAGTTAGGGGCACCTGGGTGGCTCAGTGGGTTAAGCCGCTGCCTTCGGCTCAGGTCATGATCTCAGGGTCCTGGGATCGAGCCCCACATTGGGTTCTCTACTCAGCAGGGAGCCTGCATCCCCCTCTCTCTCTGCCTGCCTCTCTACTTGTGATCTCTCTCTCTCTCTCTCTATCAAATAAATAAATAAAACCTTAAAAAAATAGTTAAAACAGTAATTATACATATTTTGCCACAGTAAAAAAAAATACTTGGGGAAGAAAAACAGGTAATAAATACTCAAAACTCACCCCAAAAAAGAGTCAGCTATGTTCATGGGAATCACCTCAGGGCTGAGATAAAAAAGAGAACAGGAAACAGATCCTAGCACTGAACTGCCCCCATGGGCTCGGAAGTGAAAGGTCCCCCAATAATGGGTCCGTGATTAAAGGAGCGGGACTGATACAAAGTGAAGGTCAAGCAAAGCTTTATTTTGCACCAAGCACCAAGAATCAAACCGAACATTTAGGGCCGCGCCTCTTACAGAGAGGGCCACCTCTCTCTGCTTCACAGACTAGCTTTTAAGGGCAAAGGCCATGTGGTTGGGCTGGCCAATGAAATTGTAACACACAGAGAAAGCTACACAGTCATGCTAGGTCACACATAAGTGACCAATTGAATTACAATTTACCCTAGTAGACATTTGAACTAGCCTATCACCTTGGTCAGAATTGGCGCCCAAATGGCGGGGGGGGGGGGGGGGGGGGGGGGGGGGGGGGCATACACCTTGGTAGCTAGGGAGACAGTATGCGCCCCCACTGATTGGATGTCTCCACCTGGTCTGACCCACCCTTGTATTTGGGCTTTGTTACCTGGGACTAGTTTCCTGGGCTTGTTTTAAAGTAAGTCCCCTGGGGGAAAGGGATCAGGGACAGTTTAAGTTTTACTGTATTGTGGGAGGCCGCGATATGGCTTGAGACGAGGACCAAACCAGGCCCTGCCTTGTGTCTCCTTTAAAGTCTGAATAGCCTAACAAAAGGTTTAGGATGGAAAAGTTGAGTAGCACTGAGAAAGGGTCTGTGCTATGTGTTGTGCGCTCGCCTACGCGATTTCCCACATGTTTACTTGTTAAATGAGAGCAATTTGGTTGGGGTCATAAATTCATAGCTGGTCCTTGCTGTTCCAGCACAGCTTATGAATCACTCTCAGGTTTGTTGTTACTTCTTGTATGTTTTGAGTTACTTTGGAGTCAGTGCAGCTGGTGAAGGAATTATCTGAAGACAGAGAGCACTGGCCTTGGAGAGTCTGCATTTAGACCGTGAGAAGTAGATAATGGGGAAGTCTGGAGGGTTTTTTGTGCATGTAGTAAGTTCTTTTGTAATCAGTTAAAAATAGTTATTGTTGGCTATATAATACCTTGCTGCCTTGAATAAACTCGGCATTTGGTGGAAATCATCCCCTATGCTCCTCTTGCCCCCATCTCTTTGTCTCTTTAATTTTTTTTTCACCATCCTCTTACCGTCGCGCTTCCTGGTCGATTTGTCATGCGGGCCGTGGCACTGTATAAACAACAAAATGACTGTTTAATCCAAGATGGAATCGCTCTGGCTAAATAGGCCCTTACAGGAAGTTGAGACGACAGTTGACGGGGGCTTGGGAAAAGAAGCAGAGGTCACTACTGTGAGCTCCTTGTGGATGAGAAGCTGTGTCTCATTCACCTGTTATCTCAGCCCCAAGTACAGACCTTAAAACAGGGGTTTGCTTTGCGGGTTCTAGGTACGTAAGATCACCCATGAGTGGTGCCCAGGAGTGGAAGAGGGTTCTGGAAGAATGTATGAGGGAGACCCAGGCTCATGGCTTAGTTAAAGGAGCAAGATGACATTGAACACTTTTTCCATAATCTGATTATTTATTCTTTTCTTTCCTCATTCATCTTTCCACTGCCTCTTCCATGATGGAGACAACAATGTGCCGGACATTAAGGATGAAGAATTGAGAATGTGTGGCCTTGAGGGGGACACAGTAGAGAAGAAAGGAAAGAAGAAAACTTCTGGAATCTCATCTGCTCACCCACCCCTGCTGTAAGTCATGACTTTACTCATTTCATCCCATTGGTTTCAACGCCATGCAGAGAGACCCCAAGTTCCCGGAAGTCCCTTCTGGACTCTTTCCAACTGCTCACACTGGGAAGCTGTTCCTTGAGTCAAAGGTTGTGTAAGCACCCAAGAGCCGCTTGAGTTGAGTTGGGTTGAAGACCCTGGTGTTGCCAGCAGAGAGGAATTTCATCAATCCCCAGGGGAAACTGCGGAAAAGGTTTGTTTGTGTTTGTTTGTTTGCTTTTCCTTCTACACTCATTCAAAACCTTTTCTGGTTCCTTTTCTCTTTCATTCTCTGCCCGGGATGCTTTGGGATTCTCACGTGTCCCACGCCTCCCTAACTGACCTGGAATGTCAGTGACAAATTATTACGACACTGTCTCCACCATCTAGAAGTTTCATTTGCTTGTTAAAATGAAGGGGAGCTAGAAAACTGAATTGTTCCTCTCCACCAGGACATATCTGTGAAGATTCACGGCTTTGTTTTTGGTTGGGGTGAGAGAACAGGACAGGCAAGCATAGGGAACGAAGATGCCAGGGTCCCCTGTGATGTTAACACCTAGATCTTTCTAAGAACAACTTGCACGTGTGCGATTTTAAGGTTTAGAAGGCACTTTCACACCTTTGACCTCATTGGAGCCTCATATCACCCCAGGAGGGTAAGGGGAAGAGATTTTATTATCTCTTTTGTATAAATAAAGGAAATAGTGACGTTCAAAAAAGATTTGCTCAGGGATGTATAGTTCAAAAGCGGTAATAGTCGGGATTCAGACTCAGGTCTTCAGCTTCTAAACTATAATCTGGTAAAGTGCTACCCAGTGCCACTGGCAACTGCCACTGGGCAACTTATGCCCATACTTAGATCTACAGATCCTTGCACTGTTGACTGTCACTGCTGAGCCACTGTCAGGACTGAGGTCGAGGGCAGGAAGGTGGTGAGAAGGCAAAGGTATCCCACCCCACACCCATGTTTGCCTGGATCTAGGGTTCTGAGAATTTCCTCTATATGCAGACCTACTCACTCCTCCTTCCAACCCATATCATGGTCACAAATCCCAAGGCTATGTATGATCTGTTCCACCTTTCAACAAAGTGCACTAAATAAAAGATTTTCTTTCCCTATTAGTGACAAGAGGAGAAAAAGAAACAGAAATCCAAGCATGCTGAAATTACATGATATAAAAACCAATCGGAGATATGTCAGACCCTCTGGAAAAATGCGCAAATAAAAGTCAATCGATCCTAGAGGATACAATCCTACAAGGTGCCTCAAATTTGCATCCTTTGTAATTAGCCCATGAAGATAATTTCAGTACTTTGTCACTGGAAACCAAAGGAGAAATTATCCCAGTTAATTGACAGTAATTAGAGATACCTTCTGCCTAAGAAAGATATTAAAAGAGAAAGAACCCTGGAACCTTTGATCTTTTAAGTGGCTGGATTGGCAGATTTGGGGGAGGGGATGCCTGTGGTGTGACTCTCTGTAAAGTGGGTCTGGGTGAATGGGACGCAAGGGAAATCTACCCAAAAGACACTGCGTATGCAAAAGGCTCAGACACCAACATCCCCACTATTGTTGTTGATGCAATCAAATTACCAGACCACCCACCCACCCCTACCCCGACCTCCTGAGTCCAGGTCCCCTGAAGTCAAAGGAATTTGACCTCTTCGTCCAAGTTCCTACTGCAGCTGACTTTCGGCTTCCCACCCACCAGGTCCCATTCTAGTCTTTTCACAAACATCACCTTCTCCAGGAAGCCCGCTTAGACCCCACCAGCTCCTCTCTGCCATCCAGCACCCCGTCCCCCCACATGAGAGTCCCAGCTCTCTCCCCTCTGTCAATACCCCAACAAAGGCCCCTTGATTAGAGGAAATGATGCTGTTTCTTCTTCCAAATAATTTCATGCCAGGGGCTTAGGGGGAAAAGGCCATATTTCTAGCTTGTGTATCTGCTCTGCTCCATACCCTGATCAACCACAGAAGCCTAACATCTCAAGGTCAGGTAGAATCTTAAAGGTCATCTGGATTAGCACATCAGCCTGTGTAGGAAACCTCGCTGACAAATTCCAGCCTCAGAAAAACCCCAGCAATGAAGCACTTGCTACTTTTGCAAGTCAGTGAGTACCACTGATGTCTGTTAGTCTTTACTGCAAGATACAGAATGTTTACTTCATGAGTAAATAAAGGAAGGAATAGTACATAGAAGCAGATTTGATACAGTAACACCACTAACCCCTGAGACTGAGCTACCCCAGTAGAAGGGGTTGACTGTCACTGGGCTGTGAACTGCCCTCTGAGGGATAACCGGAAGATGAAAATTCTTCTAGAAGCAGGTGACTTCCAGCATTCTGACATGCTCCCCTCCCAAAGTACCTGGAAGCCACTCATCCGCTAGTATCCCCCTGGACCCCACCCCCACAATGCCCTACCCCACATTCCCCGCTGCAAGCTTTGGGGGCACCTTTCTTACCGGTGGTGACAGAAGAAGAAAGGCCTTTGAGAGAACACAGAACCAGCCTGGCTTGGAAGTCCCGGTCAGCTGACAAAAGTCCCCCCCAAATGGAAGGGCAGGTGCAAAGCAGAGCAGGGCAACTTCATTTTATGGTCACACTGATGTGGAACAGGACCCACATTGGCAGACGAGGGCGACCTGACTCTGAGGGTCAAGCTGGCTTCCTGGGGAGGGCTGGGTAAGTTCTGCAGGCTGGTCAGTTTGCCTGGGCTTCCTGCTCTGGCGGCTGGAGAGGGAGAGGCTCCCTGCAGGTGCTAACGGGGGAGGGCGTCACGGAAAGCCCGGCACAAAGGCTTCTGCAGGTAAAAGCCAAAGCCAGTCCACAGGAGGGACTGCTGACTCGGCCAGCACACAGACTCATGTTCTCATTCTCTCTCTCTCTCTCCCCCTGTCTAACACACACACACATCTTCTCTGGAGGGAAGAAGGAGGAGCCTGTACTATTCAGCCTGTGTCCAGTGGGGACAGATAACAGATTTGCTCTTCTCTGTCCAGTACTTAAGATGCGTCTCTCTTTGCTCGGAAGGACCCTGTGCCCCGGGATCACTGCTGGACCCCCTGACCTGACAGATGGGGGGATCTCCTGTGTCCTGGGCCTGGAGGTCAAGAAAGCAGCATAACTGCCAGTGGAATAGGAAGGAGGATAGAGCCCTCAGCAAGCCAGCCTATAGATCTCTCCTTCCCCTTATCCTCTGGAGGAGAACCCGTCTCCCCCCGCCGGCTGTCTGCAGGACGCCCCGCTCACTCGTGCCCCTGCCTGGTTTGGCTGCAGCTTGCCTGTCCCTTCCTCAATCTCCTTGCCAGTGACTTTGCCTTCAGTTCCCAGAGAAGCAAGGTCATCCTCCAAATCATACACAGACCCGTTGCCTCCTTCTCTGATCAGGAGTCGTGTTCTTCCTCCCCTTCCTTCCCGCGCAGGGAAGCTTGGCCCCTGTGATTTTGATGGAATCCCCATCTATTAAATATCCCCAGGCTTTCTCCTATCTTCACCACTTCTCCTGCTGGATCCTTTCCCTCAGCCCATAAATAAGCTCATCCTCCATCCTAAAAACACCCTTCGAGGTCTGCCTCCCATTCAAGTTACTTGTTCTCTCATTCGTCTCCCTTATTGTTAAAAGCAAAGGCCCCTAAATAACCATGAGGATTTGATTTCTGATTTTCTCCTTAAAAGCTGTGTGGGTTTTTTTGCACAGTGAAGCAAACCATCAACAAAATGAAAAGGTAACCTACTGAATGAGAGAAGATATTTACAAATGATATATCTGATAAGGGATCCAAGATAGATAAAGAACTCATACAATTAATAGCAAAAAATAAACCAACAAAACCCCCCACAAGTAATCTATTAAAAACAGGAATCAAATAGAAATTAAAAACAGAAATCAAATAGAAATATTTTCAAAGAAACATATAAATGGCCAACAGACACACGAAAAGATGCTCATTATCACTCATCATCAGGGAAATGCAAATCAAAACCCCAGTGAAATATTACCTCACACCAATCAGTATAGCTAGAATCAAAAAGACAAGAATTAACAAATATTGGTGAGGATGTGAAGAAAAGGGATCCTTTGTGCACTGTTCGTGAGAACGTAAATTAGTCCTGTGGAAAATGGTATGGAGTTTCCTCAAAAAATTAAAAATAGAAATACCTTACAACCCAGCAATTCTGATTCTGGGTATTTACGAGAAACAAAAAAAGAAAACACGAATTGGAGAAGATACATGCATCCCTATGTAGCCTTACTTACAATAGCCAAGAAATGGAAGCAACCTCAGTGTCCATCAATGGATAAAGAAGATGTGATATGTCCATACGATGGAATATTACTCAGCCATTAAAAAGGAATAAAATCTAGCCATTCACCACAACATGGATGGACCTAGAGGGATTTATACTAGGTGAAATAAGTCAGACAGAGAAAGACAAACACCATGCGATTTCACGTACATGTGGAATCTAAAAAAATGAAACAGACGAACAAGCAAATGGAGAACAAAACAGAAACAGACTCATAAATATAGAGAAGAGACTGGTGGTTGAAGGAGGGGTGGGATGGGGGATGGGCGAAATAGGTTGAGGACGTTAAGAGTTACAAACTTCCAGGTATAAAATAAGTCGGTCACAAAGTACAGCATAGGCCATAGAGTCAATAATTTTGTAATACCTTTTATGATGACAGATGGTGACAGATGGTAACTACACTTACTCTGGTGAGCACTTTATAATGTATATAATGGTCTAATCACTATGTGGTTCACCTAAAACCAGTATAATATTATGTGTCAAATATACTTTTTTTAAAAAGGCTGTATAGTTTTCAATAGGACTCTAGAGATTTTTACTTTAAAAAAAAAAAAGGCTGTGTAGTTTTCAAAAGGACTCTAGAGTTTTCAGTTTCTTTATACGTAAAATGAGGATGTGGCTATTGGTCCCCACTTCACCTGCTTGCGGTGAGGAGTGAATAAGTTAGCATAAATAAAGGGCATAAAATAGTGAAATAATGCATGATATATGTGTGTGTGCGTGTGTAAATAAATGGGACATTTATGTGTATAAATACATATATTTATACATATATACATGATTGCTAGTATTCTAAGAAAATTGAAAGGCATAAAATACAAAAAAAATTCTCTAAACACCTATGTTCTCACTACCCATAATTAACAAAGGTTAGAATTTCACCTTATGTACTTGCATATGGAGGGGTGTATGTGTGTGTGTCTGTGTGTGTGTGTGTAAGGAAGGAAATAATCATAGCTTATACCAATAGGGTTCTTGGCTGCAAGCAATAAAAACCTATTAATGAATTTAAGCAGAAATGGCTTTTATTAAAAGACAATGGGTGGTTCATAGCAGCGCTTAAAAAGCCGGAGAAGCCGCTCAGGGCACAGGTAAAATCAAGGGAGACATCAGCCAGACGAGAGCCAAGATCACAAGTCATTCACCTGCAGGGAGGGCCGGGGGCTGCTGTGGGACTGGAGGGAAAACCTCGCAACGTCTCTCGCTGGGACTGCTGTCACTGCTGTCCCTGGAAACCAACCTCTCCTCCTGCTGCCAGAATTCATCCTCCTCTGTCCCTGCTTCTTTGTGTCACTAGCTCCCAACACAAAGGTGGGGACAGATGCTTCAGATTAATCGTGGGCCCATGAACGAAGTGCAAGGAAGGTTGAGGAAGCAGGAATCTGGTGTTTGATCTCCTGGTAGAAAGTGGGCTCTGCCACCTTCAAAGTGGGAACATTCCCAAAATATTGGAAAGAAGTTTAAATGCTGGAAAGCTCCCCCAAATCTAGCTTTTGGGCTCCTAACATCAGTGTACACCCAGCTTTCCATAATTACACTTCCCCAAAAAAATTGTTTACGTATAACTGTTCTAGAAGTTGTCCCTAGAATTTGCTTTAATGCGGCATGGCAATACATACGGACACGGGAATGATTGTCGAGAAGGAAGAAGTTTCTACTCACAGATCCCTGGAAATAAAAATCCCGGTGGACCATGCAGGGCCACAGAGGGAAGCACCAGGGTTTGGCCAGGGTGCAGAAAAGGCAAAGAAAAAATCATTGCCCAGAGTATTTTTTTTAAAAGATTTTATTTATTTATTTGTCAGAGAGAGAAAGCACAAACAGGGGGAGTAGCAAGGAGAGAGAGAACTGGCCCCACGCTGAGCAAGGAACCTGATGTGGGCTCGATCCCAGGATGCCGAAGGTGGATATCCAACCGACTAAGCCACCCAGGCACCCCATGGCCCAGGTGTTTTTTGGCGTTTCTGCAAGAAAGGCAAGGCAGGCCAGGGTAAGCAGCTTAGAATTGGATAGTTTGAGTAATTTTGGCAGGCTGTGGATATAGGGACAGTTTCTAGTTATCCAGTACATAGCCATGGGGTGTTTTTGTGCAGGAGAACGTTGGCTTGATATGCAAGAGATAAAGGACGTGGTTGGGGTTATTGACTGGGGACTGTTTGGATGGTTTGTAATATGATCTTTGTACCTCCTTGAAAACTGGATCACAGAGATGATGTAGATAAGTGTGGCCATTAGTTTGGCCCAGTGAGTATTGGTTGCCAACTAGACAAACACAGAATCTAAGAAAACACATTTAGAACACTAACATGAGGCAGCCATTCCTTACAGAAATAAAAGTCTCATCCTCACCTCATATCCCTAGGGCTCATCAGTTACTCCCTCCAGCTCCATAGCTAGCCTCCCTGGGCAATGCCCATCCCTGCTCTCATCCTGACATGACGCCACCTAGAAATTCTGTCTCCTATGGAATAAATCATAAAGCTCATCAAAAGCATACTGCATGTAAAATAATAGGGTGGTCAGAAAACAAAACAAATTAACCAAGTAAAGAAGAAAATATTGCTGGTACAGCCCTCATTGTTTTAAAATATCATTAGGTTAGAGTTGGTATTTACAACTTTCCCCTTCCCCCATTCTCCAAAAGAAGCATCTATTCCATAAAAGACAAATTGCTACCCCCTCTGTTATGGAAGGAGCTCAATGTAATCAGATTGCCACCAGGGGACTAATTTGAGCCTCTGGGCTCCAGCACACTATCTAGGAGCTCAGGATTTGTCACTGCTGTTGGGGAGCTGGGCATTTGGCAATGGTAGCAGTAGGAATCACAGTGGGAATGGCATTTGCAATGAGAATCACCTAATTAAGTTTACAAGGATGACTTGACACTTGGCAAGACCCATCCATCTTGGGTAGAGTTTGGTGGTAACCAGAAGTTCCTGCATAATTCTGGTCTTCGAAGGTTTTTGATGGTGATTCTAACCCTTGGGATTCTCCCAGAGACATAGGGATTTTATTACTTTGTTATAGAGGCTTCTTCTTGGTTCTTCCTCTCAGGACTGATAATGATGTGTCATGTACGGAGAAGTTGCCTTAACAAGTCTCATCACCCAAGGTCCAAACCACTTCCCACGGCCCCTATAATCAAGATAATAGTCTTCCCAAATAGGAGGCCTATCTAGGACTATCTATTAAGTAGGAACACCAATGTGTTTCTCAAAGCCTTGGAGGAGAGTCTCATGAGTTCTCTCACATGAGGAAGAAGGTGGAAGGTCAAACATAAAAAAATCCATTCCAACATTTGCATTTTGCCAAGTCTTCTCTTCCCCTATACTAATGTCTGGTTGTCATAGTAACTTTGCATGGGCTGCCATCGAACAAACTGTGAATACCACCCCGTGATATTTAATTTTTTTTAAGCTTTTATTTATTTATCTGAAAGAAAGAGACAGAGAGAGAGCATGAGCTGGTGAAGGGGCAGAAGGAGACAGAGAAGCAGACTCCCCACTGAGCAGGGAGCTCGATGCCAGGACCCTGAGATCCTGACCCGAGCTGAAGGCAGACACTTAGCCTACTGAGCCCCCAGGCACCCCTGACAATCCATTTTTATCTATGATCACCAAACTGTGGATATCAATGAGTAGAATCTTGCAGTTCGGTAGAGTGTTTTTGTGTCCTCCTAGGTTTGTCCCTGGAACCTGCCTGCTGGGACACGTGGGGACCTTAACCTGGTTCAAGTCTAGAGGCAATGGGAAGGTATTGGGTGGGGCATGAAGAAAGCTGGCTTATCTGGCCGGTGATAAGTGCTTCAGGTGAGGTAGTTGTGGGAAGTTCAGCAAAGGTAGCAGCAAGTTTATCAGCTAGGGAAAGAAAAACATCTTCTGCTTTCTGGCTTTTGTCATGGGACTGTTCCCAGTTCTTACAGTCTCACGTCTTCCCCATCAGTGCTGTGAATTGAACTGATGCAATAATGAGGCAAATCACAGAATTTTGAAATCAGTTTCTTTTGAACTTGGATTGGAGCCGTCTTGTCGGTTAACCATTGATTGCCTGTCAACTTCGACTGTACCATCAATATATGCTTTTCTAAGCATTTCTTCTTCTTCTTCTTTTTATATATTTTTAAGGGTTAGATCTCAAGTAGGCAGAGAGGCAGGTGGAGAGAGAGGGGGAAGCAGGCTCCCTGCTGAGCAGAGAGCCCGATGCGATGTGGGGCTCGATCCCAGGACCCTGAGACCATGACCTGAGCTGAAGGCAGAGGCTTTAACCCACTTTTAACCCGCCTTTAACCCAGGCGCCCCTAAGCATTTCTTCTTTACGGTGCACACAGTAGTAAACGTTCTCAGTGAGAAACACCAGAGGGACACTGCAGGAGGATGAGAGAGAGGTTTCCTGTGATTTGTAGCACAGGTGGGTGCACCTTTCAGCCTCAGCCTGGCAATCGCATCTCTGCAGCCATTTTGACACACAAACCCGGGGAGTCTGCATGGAGCCACCTGTGGCAAGCCCCCACAAGGACTTCGTGCAGCCGACTGTGGCCAGAGGATCCCACATGAGGAAGACTGCAGGACAAATAATTTCATGAAGAGAAGGCCAGTTGAGATAAGCAAGAGAGTGGTTGTAAATAAAGAAGAGAAGAGGCCCAGGACTGACTTCAATTTAGAGATGAGGAAAACGAGGAGGAGCTAGGAGAGGAAACCAAGCAAGGACAGTTTGCAGAGTGAGGCTCTGAGGAAGCTTGGAGAACCGAACTTGGAAAACTAACAGTAGAGAGGGCTGACACCAAAATCATGCATCAGAACCAGACTTGGGAACACACCACTCTTCCTGTTGCTGAATGCTGAGACCTGCATCGCCCCAGCCAGCTGGGAACCCTGGATACTGCTGCTGTCCCCAAACCGTCAACCCGAACTCTCTCCTCTGTCCCTCCTCCCTTTACCAGCTCCCACTATCACGTCTGGGCTGGGTGCATCTGATTTGCTGAGCCTAACTCGCAGACCTTCACCCTACCTCAAGGTAGGCTCACAGAATCTCAGGGAGGAAAAGGGAAGTAGGCTTCAAAATGACACAGCCAAGAACAACGAGGTGACAGCAAACCATGTCGTGGGACAGTTTTTATGAAGCCATACTCCCATCTCCAGCCAGGGGCTGATGGGCAGAGTCCAGCATTAAGGAAGCCCAGGAAAAATGGTGTTTGTAGAGTCTAGCTTGAGAAGTTAGCATTCTGAATGGGAGAACTATCAACATAGATGCTTGAAGGACACTGTGCATCTCTGAATGACAGATGTCCACTGTACAGTAGAATTTTTCAAATATACAAAGAAGTTACAGATGTTTGGCAGTCAAAAAAAAAAAACCGACTAAGAAGAATGACAAGTAGCCTCCATAAATATTTCTAATGTCATTCTTATTGCCACAGAAGCAACTAGAAATTCCTTGATTTCATCATTCTGCTACAATGGAAGCTTCTTAGTCCCCATTTTTGTCTGTTGCATTTACACAACGAATCCCAAGAACCCAGAATGTGCTTAATACATAATTTTCTGATTGAATTGAAGAAATTCATTTGCTGCACTACAGAAAGACAAAGTTTCAGGTGGAATGTGGGTTTAGAAAACTTCCAGAGCCAACTTTAATTTAGCTTGATTCAAACACCTACAGCAGGAGAGGCAACCATGTTGAGATCCTTTCTCGACCACCAGGAATTAAATCGAGTTTTAAAATAGGGTTGGAAAAGCAAGGTCTAGCAGGTGGCCGGAAAGGGTGTCCATGGCAGGAAACCCCAGACAAAACCAAGGTAAGTTTACTGGTCATTGCAGATCGCAATGACTGTAATCTGCAGATGGTTCACTGCACATACAAGTTCAGTGCAGATCTAGCGATTGACCTGAGGTGTCTTTCTGCATTTGGACCCCTACATTCACCATATTTTCATGATTCCTGCTATCACCTCCAATGCATTTTATAAATATTAAAATTAGCAGACATAAGGGTTGTGACTTACATTTCCAAAAGATACCCCATTTCCCTAGCCCAGCTGAGTAAGCTCTTACTTTTCTCCAGGTTGGCTGGCAGAAAACCTAGGGGAAGCGTGACCCATGAGAAAGAGCAGAGCACAGTCAAATGCGACTAAAACCTCTAAACCTTGCCTAAGCAGTTTGGCCAGGAAGTTACATAACTGATAAGGCATTATAAAATACTCCAGACTAGGTCAGGTTCCCAGTGTAACCGCCATGAATAAACAAAGGGCCATGTGAGAGCTTCATAGTTTCCTCTTCACACGCAATGATCTCGATCTTAAGACAGAGCCTCATGTTCTGTGTTTCTTACTTTCCTTCCCGAAAGGGGGATTTCTCCCATCCAGCTCTGTCAATGTGTCCTTTCTCTTTGCTTTGTTATGTTTACAAACACATACATATATGCATTCCTAAGTAGTCCCATATCCGTCAGCCAGCAGAAATCCCTTTAGTTATTAAATAGAAAGAGATTTAATACAAGATATTAAGAACCTACAAAACCTTTGAAAGTAGTGGAGAGGGGAGCTCCTGGGTGGGCCTTTAAGAAAGACTCCCCCAAATCACCACTGAACCAGAAGCTATTACCTCTGCCCTAATCCACCAGACTCCCCTGGGATTGAGGTCAAGAACACACAGTTTCATTGGCAATGGGGAATCCAGGAGTGACTCCAAGTTCTTTGGGCTAAGTTACTGAGTGAATGAGTGCCACCGACTACGACTGGGAATGTACTGGAGAGAACAGGCTTGAGAGGTGGGAACGCAGCAAGAGTTCTGTTTTGGTCATGATACATTAGAGACCCCTGTCAGACATTCACGAGGAGATGTGGAGTAGGAGGTCGGATATGCAACTCTGGAGACCAAAGGGAAGTCTAAGTTGGAGATTGAATTTATTTTTTATTTTATTTTTTTAAAAGATTATTTATTTGACAGAGAGAGCTGCAATGAGAGAGGGAACACAAGCAGGAGGAGTGGGAGAGGGAGAGGAAGGCTTCCCACCAAGCAGGGAGCCCGATGCGGGGCTTGATCCCAGGACTCTAACACTGAAAGTATTCTGAAAGAGGTCGCCCAGGGTCATCCAGGTCCAAAATCAAACTGCTTTTTCCAGTTCCTCTGCTAAATTTGGCTCCGTTGACTACATACTTCATGCTTCCTACTTTGTAGGAGTGGATTTCAGAAAGCACTAGTAACAACAGCCTCAGGGAGATCCCAGAAGAGGTTATGAGGCAAGAGACATAAGCACGGTCATAGTTCGCCGGAGCAAAACACCCAAAGCAGACTCATTTTCTTCTTCACCAGACTGATGATTGGTAGCTACAAAGAGTTATAGATGAATACTTCTTGATTTCAGTAAGGTATCTGATGATCTTTCACAACATTCTTCTAGCTAAAGGGGGCAGAATATCCTGCATAAATTCACAGAGGACACATTCCACAGAGAAGTCTCTGGGGTCTGTGTCTAGCAACATGGTCCTGGCAAGCTGGGACACTGAGCCCAGAGCATGTTTTAATTCACAGAGCTACACTGCAGGCATGAGAAGCCTGAAAACCCTTTGGCAAATACAGCTCAGACACTCCTAAGCAAACTCCAGAAACAAAGGAGTCAGCAGTGTGGAATCCATGATTTAAAACAAAGCTGTGGAGTGCCTGGGTGGCTCAGTGGGTTAAGTCTCTGCCTTCAGCTCAGGTCATGGTCTCAGGCTCCTGGGATCCAGTCCTGCATCAGGCTCTCTGCTCAGCAGGGAGCCTGCTTCCCCCTCTCTCTCTCTGCCTGCCTCTCTGCCTACTTGTGATCTCTCTCTTTCTGTCAAATAAGTAAAAAATCTTAAAAATTTAAAAAAAAAAAAAGCTGGAACATTTTTAGGCAGCATTAGTACAAGGAGAAGGTACAAAGGGGTAGTAAGTACTCCAAATTTCCTTCTAAGCCTCATTCCAACAAAAGATTAGAATAGATATAGTCTGAATAGGCATACGATATCCGGAGTGTATTTTACTCTTGAAACACATTTTGCCTTGACAGGTAAGTGTGTGATGAGGGGAGCGTGGACAGGACAGCATCGGATCTGTAAATATACGCACTAAAAGGAGGGGCAACAAAGCTATTAGTTTAGTAGATATGCCCACCGCAACAAACATGAAAGGATCCAAACACTGAATGAAGCTTTTGGCCACCCACACTTTAAAGGGTCAGTGGTCCCTGGTTCCTCCTCAGCCCCCTTCTCTGAGGCCCGCCCCCGGACCGGTGACAGTCTGCCAAGTTTTCAGGAAGCGGTCAGGACACTAGCAGGGCGACGGGATACCTGGAGGCCATGGAGACAGGTGGGTCGCGGCCCCTGCTGGGCCCGGACCGGAGCGGGGCGGGGCGGGGGCGGGGCGGAGGCGGAGGCGGGGGCGGGGCCCGGCTGGACCTGGGCGAGGGAGGCCCCGCCGCCCGCGGCTCCCGTCGCGCTCCGGGCCTCCGAGCACCGCCGGGAGCTTTGGGCCTCGGTGGGCCGCCATGGCGCTCCGTGCGGCCGTGCTTGACCTGGACGGGGTCCTGGCGCTGCCCTCGGTGGCCGGCGCGCTGGACCTCACGGAGGAGTTGGCGCTGCCCAGGTAAGGAGGTCAGCGCCCTGCCGAAGCAGAGGTGGGGAAGGGGGGAGCCGGCGCGCCAGCGGGCGAGCCCCGCACTGAGAAGCGGCCTCCGGGCTCCCCCAGCCGTGGTTTCGCGGTGCTGTGGGGCGAGAGCCTGCAGAGGTTAAGACAATTACCCGGCCCTAAAAATACCCGTGTACGCGACTAGACCCATTGTCTTTGTAAACGCTAAGTGATTAAATCTCTAAAGACTCCCAAATTGCCCTCTGTGTTGGATTCTTTTCCTAAAGTGAGAGGAGCTGCTCGCCGGGCTCACTGCTGCCCTCTAATTCTGTGTGCTGGAATGGATCCGCCGCCGCCCGAAGTTGATGAGGGAACAAAGTCCTGTGCTTTGCGGGCGCACTTGCTCTCAATCGCAAACTAGGGAAACAGCCCCAAAGCCTCGTCGCTGGGAAATGAACTAGGAAGCGTCACCAGGAAGCCAAGAAACAGGATGTTCAAAACGAGATTTCAGGTCAGAAAAGACCTGCAAATGAGAATTGAAAAAAAGAAACAAACCCACCAGAATGTAAAACAATTTTTTACAACATGGTTTCAATTATAGCGGGGTAGGGGGGAAGCTACCTGCAGAAAAATGTGTGGAGGAAATATCCCAGAATATGTTTGGGATTATTAATCCCAGATGAGATTATGAATGATTTTCTTCATTTTTCTACTTTTTGGCATTTTCAGTTTATCTCTTTATGAACATATGCTTCTCCTATAGTCAGAAGGAGGGAAAGCATATTTGTTTAAAAGTTAAGAAAGAGGGTCGCTCCCGTGGCCCAGTTATTTAAGTGTCCGCCTTGGGCTCAGATCATGATCTCGGGGTCCTGGGATGCCATCCTGCTTTGGGCTCCCTGCTCAGCGGGGAGTCTGCTTCACCCTCTGCGCCTCCCCCCACTTGCCTACCGGCCCACGCTCACTCTTTCTCAAATAACTAAATAAATTTTTTAAAAATTAAGAAAGAAAATAAAAGATCACCCTGGCAACACCCAAAGAAGACTAAATTCTAAATTCCTGGCAAGGATAAGGAGCCCGAAGGAAGCTTTGAGAGTTCTGTCCATATTGTTTCAAGGCAAATTAATGCTCAGAGACTGTTTCTTTTGGCAGCAGTTTCTGTAACCTAGGTTCACTGCGGGTGTTTCACAAGCCAGTAGCACACAGAATAACGGCCTTCATAAACCAGTACACTACATACTCCCAAACAATGATAGATTGATCCATTATTGTTCTAGTCAAGGGGGATCTGAAAGAAGTAAAGCCCAAATTTAGTTGAAGTGTACTTTCCCTTATTTTTTAAAAGATTTTATTCATTTATTTGAGAGGGAGTAAAGGAACGAGCGAGCCTGAGCTAGGCTTAGGAGTGGGGAACGGTGAAGGGCAGTGGGAGAGGGAGAAGCAGACTCCCTGCTTAGCGGGGAACCTGACAGGGGCTCCATCCCCAGATCGTGGGATCATGACCTCAGTTGAAGGCAGATGCTTAACTGACTGAGCCACCAAGGCGCCCCTCTTTGTATGTTCTTGATACAAGTCCTTTGTCATATGTTGGTAGTTCAGGCATATCCATGTGTATGGCTTATTCATTCACTTTCTCAGTGGTATCTTTGATAAACAGAAGGTACTGATTTTAATGACAACTGATTTATCTTTTTTTACTGTTTTATGGTAGCGCTTTTTTGTGTCCCTTTTTTTAAAATGGGCATGAACCCACGATCCCAAATCAGGACCTGAGCTAAGATCAAGAGTTGGACACTTAAATAAAAATACAATCTTGGGGCGCCTGGGTGGCTCAGTGGGTTAAAGCCTCTGCCTTGGGCTCAGGTCGTGATCCCAGGGTTCTGGGATCGAGCCCTGCATCGGGCTCTCTGTTCAGTGGGGAGCCTACTTCCTCCTTTCTCTCTGCCTGCTTCTCTGTGATCTCCATCTGTCAAATAAGTAAATAAATAAATCTTTAAAAAATAAGTAAAAATAAAATAAAATCTTAAAAAAAACTGGGTGGCTCAGTTGTTAAGCGGCTGCCTTCAGCTCAGGTCACGATCCCAGGGTCCTGGGATTGAGCCCCACATTGGGCTCTCTACTCCATGGGAAACCTGCTTCTTCCTTTCCCATTCCCCCTGCTTGTGTTCCTTCTGTGGGCTCTCTACTCCGTGGGAAGCCTGCTTCTTCCTTTCCCATTCCCCTGCTTGTGTTCTTTCTGTCACTGTGTCTCTCTGTCAAATAAATAAATAAAAATAAAATCTAAAAAAAAAAAAAAAAAAGTCGGACTCTTGGGGGGCCTGGGTGGCTCAGTCGGTTAAGTATCTGCCTTCGGCTCAGGTCATGATTCTGGTGTCCTGGGATCAAGCCATGTGTCAGGCTGCATGTTCTGCAGGGAGTCTGCTTTTCCCTCTGCCCCTCACCCTGCTCTCGTGCTCGCTCTCATACTCTCTCTCAAATAATCTTGAAAAAAAAAAAAAAAAAAGAGTCAGATGCTTAACTGACTGAGCTGCCCAGGTATTGCTGCCTTTGGTGTCCTTTTAAGAAATTTTTGCATTCTTAAAGATCATGAAGATATCCCACTTTCTTGGAGAACCTAGATCGCTTTAACTTTCACATTTAAATACATGATCCACCTCAAAACAAATTTTGTATATGGTGTGGAGTCTCCCTGCCCCCTGTGGATATCCAGTTGCTATAATGTCATTTATTAAAAAAAATCTTTCCCACATTAAATTTCAGTGGTGCCTTGTAGAGAAAATCAAATGGACCATGTATGTAGATGTCTATTTCTGGACTCCTTATTATGCTAAGTTGATGTATATCTCCATGCAATAATATCACATTGTCTTAATTTATAATAAATTTTAAAATCTTGTAATATATATCCTTCATATTTATTCTTAAATATTTGTTTGGCTATTCTGTGTCCTTTAATTTCCAGATAAATTTTGTAATCGATGTGTCGATTTTCACACTTATACACAAAATCTGCTGGGATTATGATTGGAGTGAATTAAATCTTTATATCCGTTTGGTGAGAATTTTTTCCCAAACCATATTGTCTGCTGATCCATGAACTTGATATAGAGATCTTTCTTAGTTTTGTAGTTTTCCAGGCAGAGGTCTTAGACCTCTTTCATTAGATTTATTTCTATTTTTTCTAATGCTATGGAAGTGGTATTTTAAAAAATTTCATTTCCAATTTCTTTTAAACCACATTTGTCCTGTTCCCAACATTTTATTTTCATCTATCTTTAAGTTGACTGGAAATCTTCCTTGAATTTTTTTTCTTTTTCAGGAGAGGCATGTGATGGTAAACATTGGTTTTATATGCTGAGACTTTCTGTTGCCTTGAAAAATGTATAATAAGTTATCTGGGGACACAATTTTGGAGCCATTGTTTCTTTTTCTCTCAGTGTCTACTGAGTATTGTTCCCCAATCTTTGACATCTAAAGTTGCAGATGAAAGACTAATGTCACTCTGAATTGATTTTTGTTTGTGTAGAACCTGTTTTTCTACACAAAAGGTTGTTACCCTTTGTTATCCTAGGAATTGGCACAGTTCCCCCACATACGCCTGTTGTGGAGGTTTGTTTGTTTTTTTTGTTAATTTTGCTTTGGTAATTGGTATGCTTTTTTTTTTTAATTTTTTTTTAATTTTATTTATTTGTCAGAGAGAAGGAGAGAGAGAGAGAGCACACAGGCAGGCAGAGGTGGAGAGAGAAGCAGGCTCCCTGCCGAGCAAGGAGACCATGCGGGACTCGATCCCAGGACCCTGGGATCATGACCCAAGCCGAAGGCAGTGGCTTAACCCACTGAGCCACCCAGGCGTCCCGGTAATTGGTATACTTTTGATCTAAGGTGTCGAATCTTTCTTCGGTACAGAGAAGTGTTCTGTTATTCCTACTGCTTCTCTGATCAATCCTGGATGGATTTTTTTTTAAGATTTATTTATTTAATTTGGAATTACTAATAAATTATTTATTTAAATTAAAATTTAAAAAATATTTTTAAAGATTTATGTATTTAATTTGAGAGAGGCACAGAGCACATGAGTGCACACACATGTGCATGCACACATGAGTTGGGGGGTGGGTAGGGGCAGAGGAAGAGAGAGAATCCTTCGAGCAGATTCCTTGATGGGCAAGGAACACAATGCAGGGCTCAATCCCACGACCCATGAGATCATGACCTGGGTAGAAACCAAGAGTCGGACACTCAACCGACCGAGCCACCTAGGTGCCCCAATCCTTTTGGAATTCTTACTGCTTGTTTATTGAAGGAATTTGACCTCCCTAGGTCTTATCATTTTGCTCATTAACTTTAATTGCTTCCTTGTTTTACTCTTTGTTCTTGAAAACTGTATCGTGTCTTTTGATTCACTAATTTCATTTTGTGTGATAGCCATTTCACTGCTCACTGCTTTTATTAGCCCCCTTAAAATTTGGAATTCGTGTTTTCCAATCCAACAGTGTTCATATTTCAAATTGCTTCTTCTGTTATTATCATTACTGCCTGATTTGCTTTATAGATACATTGGTATCTCCTTTCTCTGTAGTTCTAATCTTCCCTCAGTTAACCCATTCTGCTAGCAGCCCTCATTCTCCAGGCAGAAAAAATCATTTTCCCTTTGCTTTCTCCATCCTACTCCAGCATGTTATAGTTACTTATGTGTTGACTCCCTTGTTCCCCTGTGCACTCCCGAAAAATACAGTCACATTTTCCTGCCTTTGTATCTCAGCACCCAGTGCAATGTCTTGCACACCTCAGGTGCTCAATACAAGACGGTTGAGTCGAATTGTGTATTGATTCTTAAAGCTGGAGACCAGCTGCCAAAGGGCATGAGGAACCTTTGGAGGTGATGGAAATGTTCTAAAACTGGAATGTGCTGATGTTCGCATTGATATCACAGAATTACACAGTCTGTAAATTTACTACAAATCCTTGAATCATACTCTTAAAATGTGAATTTGATGGTATATAATTACAACATAGTAACCCTGTTTAAAAAAAAAAAAAAGACAACCGGCAGGGCAGTGCCTGGCTGGCTCAGTCAGTGCAACATGTGACTTGATCTCAGGGTTGTAAATTCAAGCTCTAGTTGGATGTAGAGATTACTTAAAGATAAAATCTTCCAAGTAAATAAATGAAAGACAAGTGATGCAAAGGTATGGCAAAGCCGTTGCTTTTACTGGAATGTTGAGCAAGGCTACAATATTAGGTATGTATCTTTTTGCATGTTGTGTGAAGTTGATAATCGTTACCTGCAAGAGAGTTAGTTGGATAGAAGAGAGTTGCCTGTTTTCAGAAGTGGAACTCCCAGAGTAGAGATATTTGTTGTCTTACTTGGGAATGGTAAACCATTTTAACTGGCCTGCTGATTCCCATCCATTATAAATATTTGCCCGGGGCACTGTATTAAGAAGGATTGCACATCAGTGCCTGGACTGAGTGGACTCGGATGTGGGGATGGGTTGTCAGGGGTGCGAGGGAGCAGAGGTGTGTGTGCCTGTCACATGTATGCCATCCTTTATCCGTCTCATGTCTCCTAGCCAGCCATGTGAAGGTAGCTGATCCACCATGGGGGTTGGGAAATTACCAAGAAAGCAGAATGGAAACTTTAATTTTGTAATGTAAGGAACTGACAGGGTGATGAGCTGCTCTCTCCCTATGTGGGTGCTATTCCTTGGGATGAGTATGAGCTGAGGTGTGTTCGCTGGCTAGGGCTGTCATAACCAAGTACCACAGACTGGGTGGCTTTCACAGTAGTTCCAGAGGCTAGAAGTCCAAGATCAAGATGGCGGCAGGATTGGTTTCTCTGAGGCCTCTCTCCTAGGCTTGTAGATGGCTATCTTCTCCGTGTGTCCTCACATGGCCTTCTCCTAGTTCAGTGTGTGTCCTGATTTCCTCCTCGGGACACTGCTCATTAGATAGGGACCACCTTTATGACCTCATTTGAATATAATCACCTCTTTAAAGGCCCTATCTCCAAATACATATTCTGAAGTACTGGGGATTAGGACTTCAAGATATGAATTGGAGGTGGGGCAGGGGGTTACAATTTAGCTCATAACCTGAGGAAACTTTTTAAAAATTAAATATGGTTAAAATGAAGTAGAAGCTGTATGTTCAGAATCAAAACCAGGAAAAAATATTTCATTCCCTCTGAAGAATATGTACTAATAAAGCAGTCCTTTGGAGCAATGCCTTGTGCAAATGAGCTGAAGACGGGAATGAATGTGTATCCAGTCTTGAGTTTGTCTCTTAAGTGGCAAAGCCAGAAGTACTGGCAGTTGAAGAGGCTCTGCTGGGTGGTCCCCGTGAGCTGCTTCACCTGCCAGCATATTCGTCATTTAATTTGTGGTCTCTCATCCAGGTTCGATTGCTCTTATAGCCTACGATCGTGGCTCGAACATTGCCTTTCCCCGTCCATGGCAGAATGCCCTTAGAACAGCAGTTTGTCTGTGGATAGGAATAGTGGCTGTCCCCGACATGCTGCTGTGATGAAGCCCTCCAAACATCCATGCTGTTGTTTCTTTGTGTCTTCCAGAGGCTTTCTGAGAGAAGCTTTCCAGAGAGGAGGCCCAGATGGCTCCAGTGCCCGCCTCATGAGGGGAGAGATCACATTTTCCCAGGTAAGGGGACACTTCATAAACCCCCTTAAGAAGGCATTCTGTGCCCACATGCCCATCTCCCGCACTGACTCGAAGCTCTCTCAGGGCAGACCCACCATGTTTGCCTCACCTAGTACTAGTACTTTCCTCCCAGGACTGGGATGGAGGCTTTGAGACACACAGAGGGATATTTAAGACTGGTTCATTATCTCTTTGGCCCAACCCGCAGGATTCGCCCCGGGAGTGGGAAATTACCAATTTCTTGCCAGTCTGTGCCGGGCAGAATAGCCTGTTTTTCCTCTTAAATTGTGGTAAAATACACATAATACAAAATTTGTCATCTAGATCACTTTTAAGTATATAATTTTGTAATGTAAAAGTATATTCGCATTGTGAAGCCATCACCACCGTCGATCTCCAGAACTCTTTTCATCTTGCTAAAGTCCTATACCCCTTCAACAAAAACTCCCCATCCTTCTTTTCCCCCAGCCACTGGCAACCATGACACTACTGAATTCCTGTCTCTGTGTATGAGGCTACTGTAGCCACATGAGATAAGTAGGATCCTGCAGTATTTGTCCTTTTGTGCCTGGCTTATTTCACACGTGATTTCTCCAAAGATCATCCGTGCTGTGACCTGTGAAATGATTTCTTTCCCTTTTAAGGATGAATCGTTTTCTGGTGTATGGATAGATCACATTCTGTTTATCTGTTCATCTGTCGATGGACCCTGGGTTGCTTCTATCTTTTGGTCATTGTGAATAATGCCACTGTGAACTTGGGTGCACAAATATCTGCGGGACACCTTGCCCTCAGTTCTTCTGGGTATAGACCCAGAAGTGGGATTGCTGGGTCATAGAGTAGTTCTTAATTTTTTTAAGGAGCCTGCATCCTGTTTTCCAGAGCGGCTGCCCCAGTTTGCATTTCCCTGGGCAGTGCACAAGATTTCCATTTGATCCATATCCTTGCCATTCCTTGTTAGTCTTTGTTTTGTTGCTTTGATAGTGGTCATCCTTACTCTAGCTGTTTTCGACAGGACCAGTTGTGGGGAGAGGTTGTTAATTAATAACTGGATAACGGATGGGCTTTGGAGGCAGAGAGCAGGATTTAAATCACAGCTCCCACTTACAGACACAGGTTGCTTACCCTCCTAAGGGCTCAGTCTTGCTATCTGTAAAATGAACGTGATCTATTGTCTACTTCATGGGTTGTTAGGAAGCTAAGAAACTGTCTCGCACGGTGCCTGGCACATAGCAAGTGCTCAGTAAATAGTAGTTATCGTTGTGACTACAACCTCCATTGGTTTTTAACAAAGCAGTGATCTGAAACCGCTTGGATTCTCAGTCAGTGTCTGCAAGAAGAAAGGCTACTAAGAATCTATTCTATAAGCACACCGAAATCCGCAAGTAATATTGTCAGACGAGAAGGAAAGAAGGGAGTACAATGTACTTTCAATGAACATAGGAATTATAGAGTGAATTTCTAGTAATTGCTGTGAAGACCCTGTACCCATTCTGACTTTCTTCGTCTGTGTACCTTCTAGGTAACTTGAATAGTTAGCAGATGGGGTCTGAAAAAGCACATTACAGTTGATCCTTCAACAACATGTGTTTGAACTCACGGGTCGATTTTTTTTTCAATAAATACACATACAGTGCTGTAAATGCATTTTCTCTTCCATAGGATTTTCTTAATAACATTTTCTTTTCTCTGGCTTACTGTATTGTGAGAATATAGTATATAATACATATAATAATATATGTTACATATAAAATATGTGTTAATTCTGTGTGATTGGTAAGGCTTCTGGTCAACAGTAGGTTATTAGTAGTTAAGCTTTGGGGAGTCAAAACTTACATGTGGGTTTTCAACTACGTGGGTGGTTAGGGCTCTCAACCCCCACATTATTCAAGGGTCACCTATATATTATGACAAAGGCTACTTAGGTTTAATTTGTCTTCAAAAATTATATCCTGGGGGGTAACAAGATGGCAGCGGAGACGGTGAAGCTCCATAAACTGAAGAGCACTTCTTAACCTTTTGGAGGTCACAGATATCTTTGAAACTCTGATGAAAGCTTGCTGAACTTAAGCAGGAATGTCTTGCTCGTGGTTTGGAGACCAAGGGAATAAAACAAGATCTCATCAACAGGCTCCAGGCATACCTTGAAGAGCATGGAAGAAGAACCAAAGCCCATAGAACTGCCTGTCAAAGAGGAAGAACCCCCCGAGAAAACTGTTGATGTGGCAGCAGAGAAGAAAGTGGTAAAAATTACATCTGAGCTACCACAGACGGAGAGAATGCAGAAGAGAGCTGAACGATTCAATGTACCTGTGAGCTTGGAGAGTAAGAAAGCTGCCCGGGCAGCAAGATTTGGGATTTCTTCAGTTCCATCAAAAGGTCTGTCATCTGATGCCAAGCCTATGGTTAACCTGGATAAACTAAAGGAAAGAGCTCAAAGGTTCGGTTTGAATGTCTCTTCAATCTCCAGAAAGTCTGAAGATGATGAGAAGCTGAAAAAGAGGAAAGAGCGATTTGGGATTGTTACAAGTTCAGCCGGAACAGGAACCACAGAGGATACAGGGGCAAAGAAGAGGAAAAGGGCAGAGCGCTTTGGGATTGCCTGATGAAAAGCTCTTAATGCTTTCTCTTCTCCAGTGGTTTCCATCTCTCTGACTTTTCTTGGTTATATATATACCTAAATGCACTGTCATGTGCCTAGGTCCTGCCTTGCAATGAGATAGCATGTACCCCGGGTACATCCAGGAACTTCAGCAGCAGTTTGACTCATTGCTGTTCCAACTTTAAGGTTGTTGTTCTTGTGTTGTTGTTTTTTAATTATTATTTTGCTTGTTAATAAAAAACAAATAGAAAAGAAAAAAAAATTATATCCTGGAAGTGAATGTCGTCTTTTAATTTTTTATTTGTGTATTCAAGGCACCTGGATGGCTCAGTTGGTTAAGTGTCTGACTCTAAATTTTTTTTTCTTTTCTGTATACAGTACAGACAGAAAAGTGCACAAAGTATACAGTTTAATGAATTTTTGCACAAACTGAATGCACTCAGTTCACCAGCACCCAGAATAAGAAATAAAACATAATTAGCACTGTAGGCACCCCACCTAACACCCCTTCTGACACTACCCCTCCAAGAGTAACTAACCATCCTGATGTCCAACCTTAGAGATCACTTTTACATATTTTGTACTTTGAATGGAACTGCACAGATGAATCTTTTCTATCTGGACATCTTTTCCTCAACACTGTATTTGTGAGAATCATAGATACCATTGTGCACAGTCCTAGTTTTGTTCTCATTGTTGCATGATACTCCATTGTATGAAGATACTCTGATCTCTTTATCTTTTTTTTTTTTTTTTTTTTTTTTTTTTTTTTTCCCTGAGATGGAAGGGCATTGGGAGACTTGGAGCAGTGAAGTGACATTATGTATATATATTTGCAGCAAGGGAAAGGTTTAGAGAGTGAGCGAGCACAAGCAGGGGGACTATTAGGCAGTGGGAGAAGCAGACTTCCTGCTGAGCAAGGAGCCTGATGCGAGACTCAATCCCAGGACACTGGGATCATGACATGAGCCAAAGGCAGGGAGACTTAACCCACTGAGCCACCCAGGCACCCCAAAGAAAAGGCTTATTCAGGAGGCAGCCAGCCAGATAAGGAGATGGGAAGACAAGCCTCAAATCCAGTACCTAACTGATATTTTTAAAACCTCACTCTTGCTGCCGCATAAATAGACGAAAAGGGCAAGGATCATTATAGACTAATTAAGGAAGCTGTTGGGAGATTAGGTGAGAGATGGTGGTAGCTTGGACTAAGGTAATATTGGGGGAAGTGGTAAAAAGTGGTCCAAACCTGGAATATTTGATAGTAGTTTCCTCAGGCTTTCCTGATAGATTAAGTGTGACTATGAGAGAGGAGTGAAGGGTAACAAACATTTCTGACCAGAACCAACTGACAGTATCAGTTGCTATTTGCTGCTGTGGGGCTGGGAATCATGTGCCTGACTTGGGGTATTTTAATTTGAAATGCTTATTTTTTTTAAGATTTTATTTATTTATTTGAGAGAAAATGAGTGAGAGAGAGCATGAGAGAGGAGAAGGTCAGAGGGAGAAGCAAACTCCCCAAGGAGCTGGGAGCCCGATGCGGGACTCCATCCTGGAACTCCATGACCTGAGCTGAAGGCAGCCGCTCAACCAACTGAGCCATCCAGGAGCCCTTGAAATTCTTATTGATCTCCAAATGGAGAGTGCAATAGGCAGCCTCATATACAAACCCAGAGTTGACGGAAGATATCCAGGCCGAACACACACATAGCATATAGATGGCATTTTTATGTGTCACTGGACTCAGTGTGATCACTGGGAAAGGGAATATAAATGGAGAATCCAGAGTCCCAGGTACTCTAATATTAAAGATGGGGTTGATGAAGAGGACCCAGATTGAGAGATGGAGAATGAATTTCGACCAGTCTGAGAAGAATCAGGAGAATGTGTGGACCCTGGCAGCCAAGGATTTATCAAGTTTCAGATGAAGAGAGTGGCCCTCTGTGTTGGTGCAGCTGATGGGTCAGGCAAAACGAGGGGCAGTGAGTGCCCATTAGATGCAGTAACACAGCATGGAGGTCATCAAGAACCTTGACAAGAGAAGGTGGAATGTGGAATGTGGAGATAAAAGCCTGTCCGGACTATGTTCAAGAAACAAGGAGAGAAAAGGTTTGAACACTATATGAAGTTTTGATACAAAGTGGGACTGAAAAATGGGGCAGTAGAAGGTGGAGGGGATAAGGTCAAGAAAGAGGTTTACTTTATGGTAACAATGTGCTTGCACGCTGATGGCAATGATACAGTAGGGAGGGAGACTGCTGATAAAGGAATAAGGAACCCCCTGGAGCTATGTCCTTGAAGCAGAAAGGGATGGAGTCTAGATGGAGGGGTTGAGCTTTGGTAAGAGGAACGGACCATTATCTTGGCAACAGAAGGGAAGATGGAGTTCTTGGCCACTAATGCGGGTAGGTGGATAGTGAAGGTGGAACTTGTGAAAATTCTCTTCTAATTATTCTCCCTTCCTCCAATCCTTCTCACTGTTTCTGGGATGACCTCCCTAAAATGGAAATCTACTTATGTAACTCTCCCACTAAACTATATTTATATATTTTTTACTTGTGTAACAGTCTAAGGCTGGAAATGTTTTATTGTTTTTATAGAAAGGTGAATACTTCCATTATTTTTCCAATTTCATTAATGTTTTTAGTCTACTCACATTTTATATTTTATCTTGCATCAATTTTGGCATTTGTATCTTTTGTTTTCTTTTTATCTTTTGACCCCCTCTTCACCCATTTCTCTCACCCCACCGCCACCATCTGCCTCTGGCAACCACTTTCTCCGTATCTATGAGTTTGGCTTTTTGGGGGGGGGGAGTTTGTTTTGTTTCTGTTTTGAATTTAATTTCCACATATAAGAGAGATCGTACAGTATTTGTCTTTCTCTGTTAGACTTCTTTCACTTAGCATAATGCCCTCGATGTTCATCTAGATTGTCACAAAGGCAAGATTTTGTTATTTTTTATGGCCAAATAATATTCCATTAAATTTATATACCATATTTTCTTCATCCATTCATTCATCCATTGATGAGTACCTAGGTTGTTTCCATATCTCGGCTATTATAAATAATGCTGCAGTGAACATGGGGGGGGTGCAGATATCTTTTCGAGTTAGTGTTTTTGTTTGCTTTGGATAAATACTGAAGTGGAGTTGCTGGATCATATGGTAGTCCTATTTTTAATTTTTTGAGGTATTTGCATACTGTTTTCCATAGTGGCTGCACCAATTTACACTCTACCAACAATGCACAAGTGTTCCCTTTTCTCTACATCCTCACCAACATTTGTTATTTCTTATCTTTTTGATAATAGCCAGTCTAATAGCTGTGAGGTGATATCTCACTGTGGTTTTGATTTGTGTTTCCCCTGATGATTAGTCATGTTGAGCATCTTTTCATGTGTCTGTTGGCCACCTGTACGTCGTCTTTGGAAAAAATGTCTTTTCAGGTCTTCCATACATTTTTTTAATCAGGTTTTTTTTTTCTTTTTCTTTTCTTTTCATTTTTTTTTTTTTTTGCAGTTGGGTTTTATGGGTTCTTTATATATTTTGGATATCAGCTCCTTATCAGATATCATTTGCAAATATATTCTCCCATTCGGTAGGTGTCTTTTTGTTTTGTATGGTTTCTGTTGCTGTCCAGAAGGTTTTTATTTTGATGTAGTCCTCATAGTTTATTTGTGCTTTTGTTGTCAGATTCAAAAAATCATCACCAAAACCTATGTTGGAACTTAACCACCTACGTCTTCTTCTAGGGGTCTTATGGTGTTAGGTCTTGTATTGAAGTTTTCCATGCATTTTAGTTGATTTTTGTGTATGGTGAAGATAGTGGTCAAGTTTCATTGTTTTGCATGTGGCTGTCCAGTTTTCCCAACACCATTTATCAAAGGGATTGTCCTTTCCCCATTGTATATTCTTGGTTCCTTTGTTGTATATTTACTGAGCATACATGTATGTGTGGGTTTATTTACGATCTCTCTATCAGTCTGCTATTGGGGTTTGGATATTTTTCAGTTGGAACTACTCCAAATAGTGCTGCTATGGTAGTGTGTAAACATGTCACAATCCATTTTGCTGCTATCAGCTAGGGCTGCCATAACAAAATACCACAGATTGTGCAGTTTAAACAATAGAAGTTTGTTTCCTCATAGCTCTGGAGCCTAGAAGCCCAAGATCAAGGTGTTGACAGGATTGTTTTTTTCTGAGGCCTCTCTTCTTGTCTTGCAGTGGCCATTTTCTGTGTCTTCACAGTCTTCCCTCTCTGTGCCTGTGTGCGTGTATGTCCTAATCTCATTTTACAAGGACACCAGTCAGATCAGATTCGGGCCTCCTCATGACCTCATTTTACCTTAATCACCTCTTTAAAGACCCTATCTCCAAGGACAATCGCTTTCTGAGGTGCCAGGGCTTAAGACTTCAACGAGAATTTTGGGGGAACACCATTCAGGCCATAAACAGGGACATTTGTGTAGTTTGTAGTTTGGGGCTCTTGGAAATAGTGCTGCTGCATGTGCATAGACAAACATGTCTTTTTGGTGAACATATGTGGACATTTCCGTTGGGTGCAGGTCTAGGAGTGGAATTGCTGGCCCACAGAGAATGCATATGGTCAGATTTAGCAAATGCTGCCAGAAGCTTTTCTGAAGGATTATACCAGTTGATCATCCTCATCAATTCCTTTCCACAGTGGGTGCCACTCATGGAAGAAGAATGCAGGAAATGTTCTGAGGACTCTGGAATCCGCCTCCCTGAGAATTTCTCTGTAAGTCAGTTCTTTGGCAAGGCGGTTGCAGCAAGAAAGATCAACTATCCCATGCTTCAGGCAGCTCTTGCGCTCAGAAAGAAGGGTAAGGAGTCAATACTGGCTGTTCTCTCAATCAGCCGCACTAGAACCCTTGGGAGGGTTAGGTCAGAATACATCCAAATGTGTTCTGAGAGCACAGATCTTCTGGACTTTGATGGAAAGCCATTCTTAAAAACAGCCCCGAAGTAAGTTTTATCAAATGGCCAAAAACAGCACTATCAGAATAGTTGGGGAAAAAAATGAAAGTATTTTACTTACTAGAGCAGTTTGTGCCAGAGACTGCCTTGTGAGCAAAATTCTCTCCCTCTGGTGACACTTAGTAATGACCAGAAGGACCCAACCTCTTGTCACAGTGATTGAAAATCAAGGCCTTTAAAGCAACTGTGATGGTCTCAAACTCTAAATGTCAAAGCAACTGAGCTGTGAGCTGGCTGACATGAACCCAGAGGGTGTCAAATGGTCTGGGACGTGAGATCAAGTTCATCCAGTAGTCATTTACATAGTGTCAGAGCCCAGCTCTTTGTCACCGGCATATTTGAAATCATTCTACCCACTTAACAGTAGACTTACAGGGTCATGGCTAAGCCGCCCCATGTCCATGTTTCTCACTCATGCAAAGGGTCTCACCACTGACTCATCAGTGCCTTATTTCCAGCATCCCCTGCTTCTTCCCCTTCTTGGTTAGGGAGAGAAAGCCGGAGGAGTAATGCTATCTTTGCCAACATTCCTCTAGTTTTGAAATGGGAATGCAGTCTCCAGAAGCCAAGGCAGGAATTTTGAAAGAGAGTGGAGCAGAATGTTCAGTAACACCGACTTGGCAGGAGCCCTGGAGGGCCAGTCCAAAGGCAGGATTCCGAGCCTGGTCTGGTTCTGCCTTCACTGTGTAGCTCTGGGAAGCTCATCATTGGTCCGAGCTTCTGTTTGCTCATCTGTAAAAGTGGATGGTGAGGTCTGTCCTGCTTACTCCCAAGGTGGCCAGGAACATATGAGCTGATGAAGATCACAATCTCTTGCTCTACGGTTGCAAGGAATCAAGAGATGTTGTGTTTCTATCAGTGCTTCTGAAATCCCTTCACGTACCTGGTTTGCTTACTCTCCTGTCTCAGTGTCAGGAGGTGCTTATGGATAAAAATGGTTCTTGTCCTGCATGTCAGTTTAGAAGCTGGGCATCGAGAAGTTGATGCAAAGAAGAACCCTGTGTGGCCCCTTCTTTGGGGTTGCCTGTGGGGGTATCTTGAGCTTCTCGGAGCAAAGTTCTGTATCTGGTCCAGTCACTGGTGACTTCTCATTCAGGCTACACCACCTGCGTCCTCACCAACAACTGGCTGGATGACAGTGCTCAGAGGGGCAGCCTGGCCCAGCTGCTGTGTCAGCTGAGGCCGCACTTTGACTTCCTGATAGAGTCGTGCAGGATTGGAATGACCAAGCCTGATCCTCAGATCTACAAGTTCGTGCTGGAAACCATGAAGGCCAGCCCCAGTGAGGTATGTGGACACTTCCTTTGAGTGAAAGAGAATGTTCTAGAGATAGTGCACGTAAGAAAAATGGAGGAGCAAGCAGCTGGAGGACTTCTGGGGCCTAGTGGTTTGATTCTAGGTCCAGCGGCAGGTTCCCATTCTCCCAGGCAGGACTTCCATGAGCATGGGCTCCTCTCTGTGGCTTTTATAGGTCAAAACAGGTATTGTCAAACTGCTAGACCAGCTGCCTTAGTTTGCCTATAAAGAAGCATAGACCCTGGGAGATTGTCCCAAGACCACAAGGCTGGTAAGGGTCACCCTACCAAAGGGTGAGTTCCAATATTAGAGCTGCCTCCTCTAGGCACCCCGAAGTTCTGTCTCATACTGTCTCTATCTATTCTAAAACTTTGTTTTCCTTGTATGCCCCACCTCCAGTTTTCAAAAAGGCAGTTAGACCATCCTTAAATACCTTTCCCTGATGTTTCTAACCCTCTCTTGTTGGCTCCACCCCCTCCACAAGCTGGTGGGTAGAACCCTGAACTCCCTCATGGGGAATCCTTACAGGAATCCCTACCAGGGTCAATCCTAGAACCCGTCCTCTCTCCTTTTAAACTTTGCTCCTGCTCTTCTCAACCCCTGGATTAAGCCTTGCCACAGTGCTCTGAATTTTAGTATGCCTATTAAATAAAGATCATCTCACTTCTGGCTTTTGGGTTGGATGAGCTTCTTAGAAGTCTGGGCCTGCACTAATCCAAGATGATAATGCACTTCTGATTTCCTCTGTGGCTTTAAGGATTTTTTTTTTATTCTAAAATTTAAATATTTGATCGGTTCAGAGTTTATTTGTGGGGAAGACGATGTGAAGGAAGCATCTACTGTATTCCCCCAAGCAGTTAAAATAATTATATAATCTTTTAAGTACCATTTTTCCTCACGGGGCGGACAACACAAATTGTCATTTATAATTGGATTCATTCCTCAGCTCTCTTCTATTTAATTGATGTGTCTATTTCTCTTCTAGCACCCCACTTTTTAGTTTTACCTTTTGTAGCTTCATAATTTGTTTTAGTATCTGCCCTTATTACAGTGCTTTTCCAGATTTGGGGGGGTGGTTCTTTTCATACATGTTGATTCCCTAGATGAATTTTAATGTCACCCTGATAAGTTTATATCCATCCTTAATTTTTTTACAGTATCAGAATTTAGGCTGAAACCCACACATGTCTCTGGGAATCTGTACATCTCTCTATGTGTTTATGGATATGTTGATGTAATTCAGTATTTTTAAGAGTAAACAAAGACATGAAGGAAAAAGTAATTCTTCACCTTGTCATCACAAAAAACCCACTATTCCCATTTTAATGTGTGTCTTTCCGGTGCTATCCCTCCCGGGTGAGTTTTGCTTTGGATGAGAGTGATGCTAGCGTCCCTGCTATTTGGATTCAGGTTGTGTTCTTGGATGACATCGGGGCTAATCTGAAGCCGGCCCGTGACTTAGGGATGGTCACCATCCTCGTCCGTGATACAGATACAGCTCTGGCAGAACTGGAGAGAGTAACTGGGGTGCAGGTAACTCTTGGGGTTGTGCTGGGTTGGGTTTCCCGCCCCTCTTCCGTGTTGAGGGGTGCAGGAGACACAGTGAGTGAGAGGGAGACCATTTCCAGGAGTTCGATGCTCCTGGCGCAGGATCCTAGCTGCTCACCTCCTGGGTGGGTGGCCACTCCCCACTGGGCCATCAGCACTGCTGTCCTTGAAGAACTTCTTTCTCTGCAGACATGAGCAGAGACGCAATGCTCTGAGAACAACAATCTGTACTAGTCAGAGTCAGAGGAACCAAGACCCAAGGGAGGAGCGGAGCCTTTGAAAGCCTCCAGACTTCACTGTATTTATTTATTTATTCTTACTTTTTTGAATTAAAAAAAATTTTTTTTAGACGTGACCTTTTAGAGTAAGTATTGAGAATTTAGCTATTAGTTCTGCCCCAGTGGGGATAGGGAGCACAGTCCCCTCCTGGTCTGGCTGGTCATACTGCTGGTACACTTGAGTGGTTGAAACCATCTGTCACAGAGAGGATGGGGTGCCCTTCATGATGCCACAGGAGGGCTGCCTGGGGATTATCCCCTTCTTTTATTTTGAGTTTGCCTGAGATCTCCATCCCACTGGATCGCATTGAGCCCCAGAGTCCTGGTGGCGGTTACACAAGGCTTTTGCAGGAATGCAGTGCTTGGGAGAGGGGTCATACACATGGCTGAGACAGCTGGATGGCCCAGCCTTCCCAACGTGCTCTCAGAGGGCACTGTGTCCACCTCCCTGAGCTGCCGTAAAGTACACAGACTGCGTGGTGGAGACAGCAGTCTCACCAGGAGGCCAGAAGTCCAAGATCAAGGTGTTGGCAAGGGCAGTTCCTTTTGAGACCTCTCTCCTTGGCTTGTGGATGGCTGCATTTTCCCTGCATCTGCACATGGTCTCCCCCGGTGTGTGTCCAGATGCCCTCCTCTTTTATGAAGACACCAGCCAGGTTGGATTTGGACTCCAAGAGGCTTGCTCCAGTGACCTCTTTTTTTTAACTTTAATGACCTCTTTTAAAACCTTATCTCCAAACACAGTCACATTCTGAGGCCCTGGAAGTTTAGACTTCAACAGGTGAATTTGGAGGGGACACAGTTTAGCCCCCCACGGTAGGGACAATTGACTTTTCATCTTCTTTTTTTTCCTAAGATTTTATTTATTTATTTGAGAGAGAGGGCAAGCATGAGTGGGGGAGGGACAGAAGGAGAGGGAGAAGCAGGCTCCCCACTGAGCAGGGAGCCCACTGCAGGGCTGGATCCCAGGACCCTAAGATCATGACCTGAGCTGAAGGCAGAAGCTTAACCAACTGAGTCACCCAGGTGCCCCTGACTTTTCATCTTTAATGAATAAATAAAAATGTCTGTCTAATGACTTCACAGTCATAAAGTGTCTTGTCCAAGCTCCATCTGTCCTACAAGCCTGGAAGTCTTGTGCAGCAGAGGAGAAAACGTCCCAGACTTAGAATCCCAGCGTCCACCTGCTTGTCCCACTTACTAGTTGTCCCCTCGTCGTACGAGTCACAGATAACTGTCCTGTAATTGGGAAAGTAAGCCATGCCTCACCTGTCTTCTCCAAAGTAGGGAGAAGCTATAAGGAAGGATGAAAATTACTCCTTTTTATTAACATATAATGTATTATTTGTTTCAGGGGTACAGTTCTGTGAATCAAAAGTCTTACACAATTCACGGTGCTCACCATAGCACATACCCTCCCCAGTGTCCATCACCTATCCACTCCATCCCTCGCTGCCCCCCAGCAACTCTCAGTTTGTTTCCAGAGATTAAGAGTCTCTTATGGTTCGTCTCCCTCTCTGGTTTCATCTTGTTTCATTTTTCCCACCCTTCCCCTGTGATCCTCTGTCTTGTTTCTCAAATTCCTCACGTCAGAGAGTAAGACATCCATTAGGAAGCCAGGGATACCTCAGCAGAAGGGCCCCAAGGGACTCTAGTCTTTTGTCCATGTCTTGGCTCCCTCAGGCCAGACAAGGCTCCTTGCCATCAAAGGACACCCAGCTGCCCATCCCTCCTGCCACACCCTGAATCCTCTCCAGGAGCCACGGTCATAGGGGCTTGCCTTCTGATTCCCCCACTGAAGACGTCTATGCAAGCTCTTCCATGTTTAAAAAAGGAGGTACATTTCATAGTTTATTTCTCGTACCTAAGAAGTCGGAGCTGCTTCCTTAGTTCACACCTTTGGGACCAAAGATGAGCGATCTAGCAGTAGGAGTCGCTAATATGTCACTTCCTGTGAATAAGTTCACTTACTGTCCTTTGTCATTTCTCAAGACACCTCACATGGATAAGGTAAAGAAGCCCCTTAAGGATCCTTTGTTCAGGGATTTTGTTCTTTAGCTAGATGTCATATAAGATGTTATCTGTCCTCCTGGGACTCCAGACAACCCACCTGGGGCCTTCGGGCAGAGGGCTCTTACTGGCTGACCTCTGCCCCTTCCCACCCCAAATTCATTCATGTTAAAGCCTCAGGACCTCAGAATGTGACTATATTTGGAGATACAACCTTTAAAAGAGGTGATGAAGATAAATGAGGTCATTGCAGTGGGCCCTAATCTAGTACAACTGTTCTCATAAGAAGAGGAGATCAGGACACAGACATAGAAGAAAGACCACGTGAGGCCCAAGGTTGGAGGTGCAAAGCCAAACAGAGAGGACTCAGGAGGAACCAAGCCTGAACCAACCAAGGTGTTGGACTCCCGGCTTCCAGAACTGGGAGACGTAAACATCTGTTGTTTCAGTCACCCAGCCTGTGGCATGTGGTTATGGCAGCTGGAGCAGCCTAATACAAAGGCCCAGAGTCAGATTTTGGCTGGCGTGAGGGAGGGACCCTTCAGCAGAGCCATTCAGTGATGCTCCGTGAACTTTGCATTCCCGATGGTGTCCAGCATGAGCCTGGGTGACTGCTTGAGGAACTGCCATAGGGAAGAATTATAGTTGCTGAAGTACGAAATCTCAGCGTTTTAGAGCAGGTGGTGTTTATTTCTTGCTGATGTAAAAAAGTTCGGGTGGTGGTGGCCAGGGCCTTTGCTTCAGGCAGCTATTCGAGGACCCACTGTTCTCCCCCTGTGTTTTCCTCAGTCGCACCAGGCTCTCAGCCGGAAGCGGGGGCAGTGGAGAATACAGAGAATCGTGTGGGGATTTTAGTGGGTGTCCGAAGGACTCGATCATGGGCTGCACTGAACTGAAAGGGAGGGGGAGATGAATACAGCTGTGTGCTCACAGGAGAGGGACGGGGCTGGGCAGGGAGGACTCAGGAGCCCACGGCACAGGCGCCTGTGCCAGCACTCCGGACTTCTGGAAACTGTCTCTGAGAACGTCTCACAGAAGGAGGCTGCCGCCTCTCTCACTGTCCGTGTTTTCCCTTCCAGCTTCCCCGCACCACAGCCCCTCTTCCGATCCCATGTGGTCTAAGCGACGTGAGCCATGGGTATGTGCCGATAAAGGTATGTGAGCGCTCCCTCCCAGTCAGCTGAGGCCTCCCTCACCAGCCCATCTACAGTGAGCTGCAGAGACATTTGTTAAATGTCAAGGGTAGCTGAACACCCACTGTTTACAGGGAAATAATATTTCTCCATCTACTCATTCTTTAAAAATCAGAAGACAAGGGTCATGCCTTAGGATATGCAAAGCAGTGTACAGATGTGGTCAGACTCCCGTGGGAAGACAGGTCACGTGGGGCCTTGAGTAGCCCAGAGTGCTAAAGTGTGTGTCTGGCCTGTGTTCTGGGGAGAACTTGTTGTCATCTAGCAGATACTCATCAAGCACTGCCTTGGTGTCAGGCTTGGACCAGATATGAGGGAGGCAGTGAGGAATAAGACAGACCCATCCTCAAAGAACCCATAGCCAGGATAAAGAGACAGAAGTGGTCATTAAAACATCCAGTGGTCAGGGTTATGGCAAGGCCACGTGCAGGGGGGCCCTGACTCCTGATCAAGCCAGGATACAGAGTAGGGTGTTAGAATGTCTTCATGGATTCACCCTGGAATCTTTCTTCATTTGTCATTGGTCCCATTTAAATGGGAAGCGACCTAGAGCTACAGGTCAGCTCATACACAAAACAAGATGGGATGGTTGCTTGGGGCCGGATGGAACCAATGTGAATCCTGGCTTTGGCACTAAGTTTACAGATTTGGATACGTTTTCGTCACTCTGAATGTTTGCGTACACAGCTTTATAACGAGGTGATGCTGATATGTCCCTTCTGTGTTCTTGTGTGGAATACACTTGACCCTTGAACGACATGGGTTTGGATGGCGTGGGTCCACTTCTCTGAGGATTTAGTAGAGTGCAGTGCTGTAGATGTATTTTCTCTTCCTTGTGATTTTCTTTTTTTTTCCCCCCTTGTGATTTTCTTAAGAACATTTTCTTTTCTCTAGCTCACTTTACAAGATTATAGTATATAATATACATAACGCAAAACAGGCATCCCTCACCTGCCATCAGTAACACTGCCAATCAGCAGAAAGCTAGTAGGAATTGAGTTTTTTGGGGGGGTCAAAAGTTATATGCAGTTTTCGACTATGCAGGTGGGCGGTCAGTGCCCCGTATCCCCACATTGTGCAAGGGTGGACTGTCATTGAAGTACTGCGTACGGACCACAGGCATTGTACCTGGTGACTCCATGCTCCGTCAACTGTAGCTGATGAAGAGGAGAGCTGGTGGCGTGAGCGGGCAGGTCTGCAGACCCAGGGGAAGCCCTGCTGCCTGGAGGACAGCCCCTCAAGGATTTATTGAGTATTTGTTTGCGGGGCACAGAGAGAAATACCGAGATGAGTGGAGTGTCTAAGACCTCAGGAATCTTGTAGTCTACATGAGATACACGTTCCCAGCTCCTGCAGTTCCAACCAACCCAGGACAGGGTCCTTGTCTGGTAGCGGTGCCCCCGGCGCTCTTGGGATGGGCTCCGTGAGGGTGGAGGCTGCACCAGGGAATGTTCAGTGGTAATGGTGAAGTGGGCGGGAAAGGATGAATGGGAACTGGATAGTAAGAAAAGCTGAAGCTACAGCGAGCATCAACCCAGCCCCTCCTGTAACCCTGGGTGCTGCTGAAGGGGTGAACGCTTCCTGAGGTCCCTTAAGATCTCGTCCCCAGTACCAGTGAGGATCGGGGGCTCTAAGCCTGTGGCCTGGGGTCTGGCCTGTGGCCTTGTTAATCCTCTTGAGCTTGTAGGTCTGGTCAGTTTCAATACATTTCTCATTTGACCTTGAAGGAGGGTGGTCAGAACCGCTTTATCACCCCCTCTGTCCTCACCCCAAATGAAAGGCCTGGGGCAGTGACCTCTGGGGAGTCCCAGCCGAGCCCCACTCTGCAGGGTGCTATTCCATCGATCTCCATGGAATACTAATGCCACCCAAGCTGGGTTAGGGCTTTCTCGTTTTCTGGCTTTATGGCAATTTTATTAACATATCATTTAAAGGATGGGAAAGTACATGCATTTGCTGAGCTACTCGATGCTGAGCAGCAAAAAGGAGTCTCTTAGTTTAGGATCCATTTAGAGCAGGGGCAGGTTAGGATCATGTCACCAGACCTCAGTACTGCAACACTTTGCAATATAAGGAATAGAATTAGATCCTTCCTTTGCCAAGTACTAATAGACGATGAAACAGATTCTGATAAGACTGTAGACCACTATAGAGTTTGTGAAATGTCAGCCTCATGTTTTCTCGAGCAGAATAACTCACTGGAAATCATGAATGAAACTTCCGGTTTGGAACACGAGCTTGGAGTAGTCTGAGATGCAGCTCCGTAGAATTCTTCCAAGTGAATTTCCATATGCAAAGCTTATTTCTCCCAGTTATTTCCATTAGAAAGTTGGAGATACATACTTTTGAGGGAAAATAGGGCACTCTGATTGGATACTGCTTTAGTTCGTGTGCTTAGACCACATGGTAATAATTGGAGGAGATTAAGTACTAAAACAAACCATCCCCAGATTCCGTTGGCTCAACATCAGGTTCATTCCCTGCTTGCCAAACAGTCCAGTGTAGGGTAGGAGTGGGCTCTCTCCATGCAGTCGACAAGGAGCCCGTTTCTTTCTGCTGTCTCTACCTTGCCCAAGGCCCAAACTCTCCAGGGACAGATGGGAAAAGAGGGAGGGCCACCCGTGGGAGGTTTATGTGGGCCCAGTTGTAGCATACATTTCTTCATTCTCATAGGCCATTGGCCAGAACTCTGTCACATGGCCACACCCATTGCAAGGAAGTGGACGGAGGTCTGGAAAATGTTGTCATGGGCCAGGGAGGGGAGAACACAGACATTGAGCTCTTAGCAGGCTAGGCCCCACAGCCCAGAGCACTAGAAATGTAGCAAAGCTTGGAAAAGATTTTGCATTCAAGAGAGAAACATTTTTTAACAAAATAATCCTAATATTCTACATGTTAACATGAATATTGCCCTTCTGTGTTCCTGTAAAAGGCTTTATTGCAGTTTGGCCAGTGTGTCTTCTTGAACATCTTCTGGCATCGGGGCCTTGAGCTGAGAAATTATGAGGTCCGGCAGTACCCGGAGGTGGCCCAGAGCGGTCTGTGGAAGACAAAATGGTTCTGTCCAGCCTGGCGCTGTGGTCACTTCCTGTTCACCTCTCTTTGCTACAGCCTGGGGTGCGCCTGCATTTTGTGGAGCTGGGCTCTGGACCTGCCATATGTCTCTGCCATGGATTTCCCGAGAGCTGGTTCTCTTGGCGGTACCAGGTAAAGGAAACTGGGGGAAGGTCTGCTCCAGTCAAGGTGAAGGGAGAGGAGGGTATAGATGGTGTGGCCCAGGGTAGAATGCCATTAGGAAGCTGAAACCTTGGGGCACCTGGGTGGCTCAGTCCGTTAAACGTCTGTCTTCAGCTCAGGTCATAATCCCAGGGTCCTGGGATCGAGCCCTGAGTCGGGCTCCTTGCTCAGTGGTGAAGCGGCTTCTCCTTCACCCTCTGCCCTTTCCCCAGCTCATGCTTGCTCTTTCCTGTGCTCTCTGTTTCTCTCTCTCAAATAAATAAATAAAATATTAAAAAAAAAAAAAAAAAGAAGAAGAAGAAGCTGAAACCTTACAGTGGAGCTTCATCTCCAATGATGACTGTGATACCTCAGAAATGTTGGAGCCAGAGATGGGTCCAGACCTCAGAGCTGTGCTAGACCACATGCCATCTTTGCAGATGAGAAAAAGGCAGATTCTTCAGTACACTTTATGCCACCTGCTGGGAAGTCTTTGTAATGAATATAGAAATCTCCAAGGTCTTTGCTAGGAAACGTGCTCTCTTAGATGTAGTATTAGATGCAGTACACAGACCCTACCAGTGTCCAATGCAGCCCTGTCCAGGTGGGCTCATTCCAGCCTCATGGCAAGGATCCCAGATAGTGCTATGTGGCACTTTGAGTTGAGTCATTTACAAGACCGTAGATAGGAGGAAGCAAAGGAGTGTCTGTAAAAGACTGATGAGACCACTCTTGAGTGTCCCTGAACTGTTTGTTTTCCAGATCCCTGCTCTGGCTCAGGCGGGTTTCCGGGTACTAGCTCTGGACATGAAAGGCTATGGAGAATCATCAGCTCCTCCTGGTAGGTTAGCTTTCTCACAGCTGCCCTGTGTTGGTTATTCCCTCTGACTGTCTGAGCTCTCCAACTGTACTGTCTCCCCCTGGTCCCAGGTCAGAGTGGACAGCCCTTAGAGGGAGTCTGACTTTGCCCTTCCACTCTCCTGTAGTGACCATTGTCTGTCTGGCACTTTGGGCTCAGATGTCTCTGCTCCGTACTCTGAATGAATACAAGAAACCCAGTTGCCTGTGCCTTGAGGAAGTCTTGTGCTGGATGTGGAGTATAGGATGTACCATCCAGCCACAGAACTTTTCCTATCCTGCAGAACTCTGTACCATTAAGCACTAATTCCCCATTCCCCTTTCCCTAGCCCCTTGGCAACTACCCATCTGCTCTCTAGGAATGTAACTACTCCAGGCATCTCTAAGTGGATCATAGAAAATTTATCCTTTTGTGACTGGCTGATTTCACTTAGCATAATGTCTTCAAGATTCATCCATCTTGTAGCATATATCACAATTTCCTTCCTTTTTAAGGCCAAATATTATTTCATAGTATGTACAGATCACATTTTGTTTATCTACCCATCCACTGATGGGCATTTGGGTTTCCTCCACATTCTGGCTGATGTGAATTATGCTGCTATGAACATGGGTGTGCAGATATCTGCTTGAGTTCCTCCTTTACAATTCTTTGGGCTGTACACCCAGAAGTGTAGTTGCTGGATCTTATGGCAGTTGGTAGGCTAGATTCTTTAACCCAGTGTCTGTGGATCCCAAATGGTGTCTATCCAAGGATGGACATTGGGGACCGATGAACCTAAGTCCAGGTGTAGGTTTACAAGCACTTTCCTGGGGTGAGGGAGTCTACTGCTTTTATCGGTTTCAGAGAGGGTCTCCGTCCCAAAATTGTTAAGCTCCCCAGGTGGAGAGAGGAATATGATGCAATCAGACATGCAACAGAATCCTAGTGTCAGCCATGCTGCTGGCAGCGGTGCCCAGAGAGCCAGACCATCTGCTCACCACCCCTTCTCTGAGCTGCTCCCCCCATGTTTAGGGCAAGCCTGTCGAGTTTGAAGCCAGCTGATGGAAACTGGCACTCTGGTAACCACCAGCCAGACCATTCAGCCTGTCATGACTGGGGAGTGCCGCCATGACTGTTCCCTAATTGTCATGGTTCCTACTCTGCGGCTGCTTACTACCTCTTCCATGGTGCATAGGCACTTCAGACAAAAAGAAAGCTTCTCGTCCAGACAGCCAAGAAAGACAGTGAAGGTTTTTTTTTTCCCCCAATTTAATTATTAAAATGTCTATTTTCATTCATCTAGACTATGATCTTCCCTGAATCCCCGAGGGATAACTTAGTAATTAATTTATCATTCAAACCAGAACACCATTAAAAGCAAAAGGAACACTATGAGTAATAACACACATAAACAGAACTGTTCTGGATGAACTTAGACTTATAGTTATCTGTACTTTAATTATAACTACTTTTTAAGAAAACAATTTACAGTGTGCCTTGTTGGCTCAGTCAGTTGAGTGACAGACTCTTGGTTTTGGCTAAGGTTGTGATCTCAGGGTTGTGATCAAGCCCATGTCAGGTTCCATGCTCAGTGCAGGCTCTGCTTGAGATTCTCGCTCTCCCTCTCCCTCTGACCCACCCCCCATCCCATGCTCAAGTTCTCTCTCTCCCCCTCTCTAAAATAAATAAAATTTAAAAGAAGAAAAAAATAATTTACATGTTAACTATTGCTGAAGGTTATATGTAACATGAGTTCTAAAGCCAAGCATGATGATTTGGAATGCATTCATACACACTACAGATCATTTGTGTATACATTTTCTATCATTTGGCAATACATTTTTTTTTCTTTTTTAAACAAGTCTTAGTACATTTAAGATTTTTATTTATTTATTTATTTGACAGAGAGAGATCACAAGTAGACAGAGAGGCAGGCAGAGAGAGAGAGAGAGGGCAGCAGGCTCTCTGCTCAGCAGAGAGCCCAATGCGGGACTCGATCCCAGGACCCTGAGATCATGACCTGAGCCGAAGGCAGCGGCTTAACCCACTGAGCCACCCAGGTGCCCTCATTTGGCAATACATTTTAAGTAACAAATTGTTTCCCCTTAAAACTGTGAAGCTGTTGTCCCACTATTTTCTATCTTCCCTTGTTGCTCTTCAAAAATCCCATGCCATTCAGATCCATGAGGCTTTCTATGTGACTGGTTTTTTTTTCCCCTGTACCCTCAGTACCTTTAGGATCTTTATCTTCTTGTGTTATAAAAGTTTATGATCTTGTGCTATGACATGGGTTTCTTTTTATCCACTTCTCTGGGTACATTTATCTTTCAGTTCTTGAAAGTTTTCTTGAATTATTTCTTTGATAATTTTTTTCTTCTGTTTTTTTCTTTTTTGCCTCATGGAATTGCTATTATTGTTAAAATAGTCATACTACCCAAAATGATCTACGGATTCCAGGCAATCCCTATCAAAATCCCAATAGCATTTTTTACAGAAATAGAAAAAACAGTTCTACAATTCGTATGGATCCACAAAAGACCCCATATAGTCAAATCGATCTCTAGAAAGAACAAAGCTAGATGACTCACATTTCCTGATTTCAAAATATATCACAAAGCTACAGTAGTCAAAACAATGTGTTATTGGTGTAAAGACAGACGTATAGCCAATAGAACAGAGTAGAGCCCAGAAATAAATCCACACATGTACAGCCAGTTGATCCTTGACATAGGTGTCTAGGACATACACTAGGGAAAGGACAGTCTCTTCAATAAATGATGCTAGGAAAATGGGTATCCACATGCACAAGGATAAAATCAGACCCTTACCTTACACCATACCCCAAAATCAACTTAAAATGGATTGAAGACTTAAATGTAAGACCTGAAACTAAAATTTTTAGAAGAAAACAGTCTCATGACATTGATTTTGATGATGATTTCACAGGCATGATACCAAAAGCACAGGCAACAAAAAAATAAACAAGGAGACATCATCAATCTAATGATTTAAAATAAGATACCTATTTTTGGACAAAGGGGGCCCTTTTAGTTTGTTGATAATTTTCAATCATGTGAATTAACTATATTTCTTTTATTTTTAATTGCAGAAATAGAAGAATATTCCATGGAAGTGTTATGCCAGGTAAGATAGATCTCTGGGTAACATTTGTGACATTTTGTCCATCCTGGTGTTTTTACTGATGTAAGATAGAAGTGTGGGTATTCATTTGCCAACCTAAGAAAGGATTTCACCGCATTTGGGTATAAAAGTGTTACTGTAAGTTAAGATGGCATTTCAAAATGATAGCCAACATCTACTGTCTATCAGTTACTGTTCTAAGCCATTGGATGGAAGAGGAAACTGAGTCATGAGGAGGTAAAGTAATTGCCTGAGGTCAACAGCTAGTAGAGCCAGGTCTGAATCCTGAAAGAGCTCCCATGTCCCTCCTCATGGCCACTCCACCATCTTGCCTTTCTGTCCTGAGAATTGCAAAAATCACCTTATTTTGGTAGAGATGTTGTTGGCCAGAGTCTGGGGAGTGTGTGGCTTGGCAGCTGTGATGGCGCTCCCATTCTAAGTGAAGCATGAGCACCATCGGGAAGGGGCCCTCATCTCAGAGCTTGTCACAGCTGAGGTGAGGAGACTGGTAGCCAAGCCTCCATCAGCCAGGGGACAAAAGCCAAGACTGGAAGGGCCAAGGGGAAGGAACAGTGTCTTGGTTGGCCATAAAACTGGCGATGCTGGGGACGCCTGGGTGGCTCAGTCGGTTGGGCGCCTTCAGCTCCAGTCATGATCCCAAGAGTCCTGGGATCGAACCCCACATTGGGCTCCCTGCTTCACGGGGAGCCTGGTTCTTCCTTTCCCTCTGCCCCCTCCTACCACCCCTCGTACTCTCTCTCGTTCTGTCTGTGAAATAAATTAAAAAAAAAAAATCTAAAAAAAACCCTAGCGATGCTGCTAATTATGCTAAATGTACAAAAAGTCTCCTTGTAGGAGTCATAGTTCTTTTCGGACTGCCCCCCAACCAGGCCCACACATAGGCTTTTGCGTCTTATAAAAGGAGCCTTGATAAAACCTGACTTTCCAGTTAGGGTCTTTCCTCAGTTTCCACGTCCTTACCTCTTCTGCTCTGCCACTTCTGATCTTGCTCATATCTCCCCTGAAATCCTGCCAAGATCTCACCAGCAACCCTGGGGGGGGGGATCTCTCCATCCCCCTAACATTCCTTCACTGGACCCCTGCTTGTTTCAGTTCTTAAGACAGGTAAATCAGGTCACTTCAGGTCACTTGACATAACTTCCCTGCTGAAGAATGTCCTTATACTAAGACAAGCAAGATAAAACTGTGATGCTCCCGTCCTCCAGCTCCACTCTTGAAAGTGATTGCTATGTCCACTACTAGGTAGGTGTTCACCCAAAAGAATTTAAAAACTATGTCCACCAAAAGCCTGGACATGAATGTTCATTAAAAAGTGTAAACTGCCTCAGTGTTCCATCAGCTGATGAATGGATAAAAAACGTGTGGCATATCCATGCAGTGGAACATTATTCACCATAAACAGGTGTGAAATCATGACGCATGCTTCAACATGAATGAACCTCACAAACCTTATGCTAGGATAAGCCAGTCACAAAAGGCCACGTGTTGTATAATTGCATTGTTATGAAGTTTCCAGAAGAGGTCAATCCATGGAGACAGAAATGAAATTAGTGATTGCCCAGGGCTCGGGGGAATGAGGAACAGGAATCCCTGTTAATGGGTATAAGGTTTCCTTTTGGCGTGATGAAATGTTCTCTAACTATATAGAAGTGATGACCTCACAGCTCTGACCACAGTAAAATCCGGTTTTACTGTGAATCTGAATTACACATTTTAAAAGGGTGAATTTTATGGTATGTGAATCATATCTCAGTAGTGCTGTCCTTTGAAAAATTAGTACAATATTTCCATGTAGAATTTTATTTTAAAATACCCTATATAGGGCGCCTGGGTGGCTCAGTTGGTTAAGTGACTGCCTTCGGCTCAGATCATGATCCTGGAGTCCCAGGATCGAGTCCCACGTCAGGCTCTGCTTTGCCCTCTGACCCACCCCCTTTTCATGCTCTCTCTCTCTCTCTCTCTCTCTCATTCTTTCTCTCTCAAGTAAATAAATAAAATCTTTAAAAATTTTTTTCTAAAAAAAAAATAAAATACCCTATATAATCTTTTCTTTAAAATAACCCGTAATCTTGAAATGGAGGGTTATAGGAAACTGAATGAAGAACCATAATAATACTTATCCTCAAGCATGCACAAAAACCCTTTTCTCAACTGTCCCCCCAAAGATATTGAACCCTCTTTTTTCTCAACCATAATTCCGTAATGTTGTGTGCCAGTCCATCATATAGCTGTTACTTATTTTAGAATAGGTACCTTTAAGGAATCATGAACCTGTTCTCTGTATGTCTGTAGTCTTAGGATTCCAACTTAGGGGTGTTGTAATGTAGGGCAGAGGTTAGGGCTTCCACATGGGAGCTTGGGGAAGACCCAGTGCAGCCCCTAACAAAAAAAATATAGGAATTCGCCTCAGGAGGCAGCTGAGGTGGGTGTGTACAATTTCTGATTGTTTGGCCTGTTTTCTTTCTTAGGAGATGGTAACCTTCCTGGATAAGTTGGTGAGTAATTATTTGGACCTGATCTCTGGAGACTTCTGTTTGGGTGGGCAGTTCAGGATGCAGATTTTGAAGGTGTCCGCTGGTAGAGCCCCCGAGGAAAGTGGCGAGGGCAGGAACGAGGACACTCTGGGGCAGTGGGAGCCAGGGTCATTGGTCAAGAGGAATTACAAGCACAGAAGTCTCAAAGTGTGTTGAGAAGAATGTAGTCCAAGTTTGTTGTGTTGGTTTGTTTCATGGAAAGCATTTTCCAGGGAACAGGATACCTCTGTCGGCTTTGAGTCAGGGTAAAGAACTTTGCTTGTGCCCAGAAGTTTGGAAACTACCCTATATCTTATAGGCTAATATGTCCCAACTTTTAAAGATCAATACCGCTTTAGAAATACCTCAGATCAAATGCCTTCAGGTAACCTTGTCTGGAGTGACAGTGCCAGCCACAAAGCAGGTCAACTATGGTGATGGGAGACTGTACTTTTGCTTTTTACTTATAGGAAATAGAGATTGCAATGAGGTAGTCCACTTCTCCCACCCTGAGTTAGGTCACGGTGGTGGGGTGAGGACACAGCAACCTGAACTGAGGGGGAGAAGGGTTAAGCCAGGATGGTGACAGTGGAGGGACAGCTGAGAGAGAACTGAAAACTGATATGGCACCTGTTCATTGGAGGTGAGGGTCAGGAGGAGAATTCCAGATGACTAAGGGCTTCCATTCAGTGGCTGGGCATGGGGGTAGACACTGTAAGAAATGAGGCAAAGACGTCACGGTTCTTGCCCTCTCCAGATTCTCAGTCCCACAGAATTGGCTTTGGACCCTTTGAGAATGCTAGGGACATCTAGGAGGACATGGCCCGGTGTGACCACCACAGTTCTGACTCTAGAGTGACCTCCATCTAGATTTCCAGCTGGCTGAGACAGTCTCTGACTCTCTTGGAAAAGAGCCATTGGGGTTGCTGGCAGGCTGGGGTAGGTTTTGCCCCATGGCCCAGGCACTCCTGGGACACAGGGGGAGGAAGCTGGGCCCGTGATGGGTGAGGTGGCCGTCCTCCACCTGGAGGTGGTGGCTGAAGCCATGGGAGTAGATGACAGGACTGAGGGCTGCTGAGCCCTGAAGTGCTCCCATGTGACAGGAGAGGAAGGAGTGGACTCACTGAAGGGAGAAAAGAGTCTAGAAAGAATACTGTCACAGAAGCCCAGGGAAGAACATTTCAAAGGAAATGTCTGATGCTGCAGGATGGTCAGAAGAGTGAGAGCTGAGGTGGCGGGGGGAACTATTCTAAGTGATGAATAGCCTTTATGAGGAAGTTTCAGTGGACTCGGGTCACAGGGAAAAAACCAGGCTGCAGGGACTTAGGAAGATTGCCAGAGAGGCCACTAGAGTAGATCATTGTGAGAAGCTGGGCACAGAGAAGGCAGAATCATGGCAGGGACTGAGCCAGGGAGCCACTTTTCACGGTTGTGTGGCGAGACTGACAAGGCCCTGAAAGGCTCTGGCGTGGCTGAATGTGGTCAGCAGGGTGGGGTGGTGGTCGGGAGAGCCTGATTTTAAGTTGGAGAGGCCTGGATCTGAATGACCATCCACATGGCCTTGGGTAAGTCGCCTAACCACTGCGAGCCTCTTTCTCTACTGGTGAAGTGTGTGAGAGAAGGTTATGGAGGAATTCCAGACAATCTCAGCCCAGTGCCTGTGACATAGTAGGGCCACTACAAAAGGGAGCTGTTGTCATTCATTGTTGGCAGCAGCATTAGAAAGGAGGCTGCAGGTAGAGAGGGAGGGGTTAAAGATGCCTTAGAGGTGTCACTGGTTAGTTAAGGGAGGGAAGATCCCAAAAGAGTGGAGAGTAGAATCATTATCACTCAATGAAAGACGGACATGGAACACAAGGAGGTGAGTCATACCAACTTTAAGACAAAAAGTGGAAAAAGAGGTGAAATGAATTTCGATTTGAGGGAAGGTAGAGAAGAAGAGGGAATTTGGAGTCTGAGGCCTTAGGCTTCTGAGAAAATAGAAAAGATGAATCATCTGTAGAGTCTCTGTGGGGCCCGTATGTGTGGGAAGGGAGGCTTGAAGAGGGTGGACATTGTAGTGTAGGTTGATGGAGGAGGAGGAGTCCTAGGAAGTGAACAAAAGGTTTGCCGACTGAGGGTTTGGGCCTACAGGGAGCACAAAACCTCAGGGCTCTCAAAATCCCATCTTGGAAGCCTGCCCACATTCATCTCCCATCTCTGTCCTTCTCTAGGGCATCCCTCAAGCAGTGTTCATTGGCCATGACTGGGGAGGCATGCTGGTGTGGAACATGGCTCTCTTCTACCCTGAGAGAGTGAGGTAATTAGGCCTGAGGCACCAAGAATTTGGATTTGAATTCCTATTAGTATTCTTCCTCAGGTTTTAAACTCCAGTAAACTTCTTGAAAACATACAGGTTATCTGGGAAGGCAACAAACACCTAGCTTCTCAGTGCCTGGTGACCCATTAATAAGGAGAGCTTAAGGAGCCAATGTCTTAGGAAGCAAGGCCTGTCCCAGGTACTGGTATTGGGACAGCTAACTCAGGGCCTGGGTCGCCAGTGGAAATGCAGGAGAATGGTGGTAGACTTCGTGGGGAGCGGGTGAGGCAGCAGGGGTGGTGGGGTCATAGAATGGAGTGCCAGAAGAAACTTCGGTCCTGGGCTGGGAGTCAGGAAACATGGCTTTCAATTTTGCCCTGAACTGGCTTTGTAACATATCACTTCATTCATTAGGCCTTGGTTTCCTCAACCACAGAGCAGTAATGGTAACTCCTTTCAACTGTATGGCCTGCAAAATGCTATGTCAGATTAGGATGGCATTTTGTGACTGCCGTGATATCATTCCTAATCATTCTTAGCATGGCATCAGGGCTCTGGCAGCAGCTTTCAGACCCAGAGAGGCAGGTGGTCTTCGTGGCTGGCAACTGTGGTGGAAGCCTGCATCACCTCCCATTTCAGCCTGGGATCTTAGCAAATTAAATAAATACCATGCTTCCCAGCCACCAAACTAATCCAGTTACTTTTTACCTGGTGGCATTTATAAGAGCAGAAACACTGGGGATCTTGGTTCAGCCCAGCATCAGTTCACAGAATGATATCAGAGCCCAAAAAGACTCAAATACCTCCCAAAATATTTAAAAGTTTTTAAAACTTTTTTTAAAAGTTGTTGCACTCTTGTGTGTCTGATCTCTTTAGCTTCTCTCTCTGTCCTCTCTTTCATTCAGAGTTGACATAAGAGCCCAGCTCTTAGGAATCAGGTCACTAGAAAGTTACTGTACAGACTGTATTAGATGCTTCTTGAAGGAGCAAAGGGAAGTAGAGCAACACGCTTATGATCTCTACTTTGAAGGAAGTGAAATACCTTCTTGGTTTTTTATGAAACCTTGTCTCTGTCTCTCCCGTGAGAATCTGAGAATATTTAACATGAGCCCAGTGAAGTTGTACCCAGGGTAACATTAGGTCTGAGACACGCAAGTGTGGGGTGCATTCCTGTTCCTCTTCTCATTGTTCTGTTTCTGTCCCTTCTGCCATTGGTTTGGTAGTAGTTGCTCCTTCTCCATCTGCACTCATCAAAACGACCCTGTTACTGCCTTCCTGGGGGACAGAAGGAAGCCAAGACTCTCTTCCAGGGCTGTCTGTGGTGGGACACAGCATCTCTCGCCTGGGCAAAGCTGATTCTAAGAATATTGTTGACGTTGATCTTCACCTTTCTGGCCAGAAAATGAATGAAGGGGGGGGGGGGGGGAAGCCCACCTTTAATGTGGACTATTTCTTTAAATCCTTGGTTTTGGCATTCTACTGAGATTAACTGCAGGGACCTATTTAATGTAAGGGTCTACTCACGTGTTTGGCCAAGAATACCTTTTTTATATCCTTTCTTCGACAGTCATCTAGAGATTCTGTTTCCAAAAAGAGGCTGTGGTTTAGGATTTTCCAATCTTAATGCTGTTGGCAGCAGCATTTATATGCTAACATCTCTATATGCTAACATGTGATAATTTTCTTATACATGGAATAAACTATGTCAAGGCAATCGAAAAGAAAACTGTAGTCTGCTCAGAATATTTAGAAAAAGCTAGAATTTCTTGAGTTGTGATTTAAGTAATGCTTAGAATAGGTTCATTCTGGTAACATGAGAAACCTTTAGGTATTGGTATAACTTACTTTATAGCCTAATTTGCACTGTCTAATGGTGGCTACTGAACATTTGAAATGTGGTTGGTTCAAACTGAGATGACTATAAGTGGGAAAATACCTTCCAGATTTCAAAGAGTTAACACCAAAAAAAAGTGAAATATCTTATTAATACTTGTTGAATTGATTACTTGTTCAAATTATTAATATTTTAGAAATACCATGTCAAATATTAAATTATTCAAGTAACATTAGACTTTAGTATTAATTAACATGTAATTGATATTAAATACTCTTCTAGATTTCATCTCACATGTTTCTTTTTATGTGTTTTAATTGACTAATGGAAAATTTAAGTGATATGTGTGGCTTACATTATGCTTCTGTTGGTTGGCACTGGTTAAATCTCAGCACTTCTTTCCCTGATGATTTCATTTGTCCTTGTTATCCCATCCCTCCTAGTTTATGTCTCCCCTGGACATTCTCTTCTCCCCATAATTATCTCTTGGGAAGGAGTTTCGCTAGGATCAGAGTGGGCATGGGATCCCTTACTGATGAGCAAGGCTAACCATGGTCCTGGTTGACTTCTGTCATCCCTGCCCCCTCTCAGATATACCCTTCTTTCGTTTTCCTCTCACTGCCATTCTCTTGCTCTTGGGTGACTAATGCAGCAGTGTGCTGGCCCTCTCCCTGCTTCTGGTGTCCCTCTCTGCCTCCATGTCATGTATCACTGCTTGATACATCACTTCCTGATTGCAACTTCAGTCTGCTTCTCCCTTCTTCTCAGAAGCCCTCATGGTTTTCTTGGTTGTCTGGTAGCATCTAATCCAGACTCGGGGCCCTTCATGTCCAGGCTCCCACTTGCCTCACTGGCTTTATTTCATAAGATGCCCCATTAAACACTTGACCTCTGGCCATATAGATTCTTTGTGCAAACTTAGCTGCAAGCTTTGCCCCCTTCTAGAATTTCTTGTACTACCCCATGATGTTTCCCTTACAGTATAATTTCCACTTCACTCTACTCTTCCACCCCTAAAAGCCAAGTTCTCTCTTTTCCATGAGATCTTCCATGATATCCAAATCTAGAAAATCTTGGTCTCCTTGAACTCCCATGGTACTTAGGCTATTCTGAATGGCTCATATCACAGTCTGTCTTGTAATATAGTCACGGGCATATTTGTCTAACTTTTTAAAATTATAATAAGCTCTTCAAGTATTGATTTTTTATCTTCTTTCCCCTAGAATATAGCATGGAATCAATTCAACACAGAGTTAAGTGAGGGAAGGAAGGAAGGAAAGAAGGAAGGAAGGAAGGAAGGAGTGAATGCATTTTTAGAAACTATAATCTAATGAAGGTTGATCTACTGCACATAATGTATATGTTTGTGTCTATGTGCCTTTGTCTCAGACAAGAAGGTGAGAAATGCTACAGTTTATTGTGAAAAAACCACTGGGCTAGGAGTCAAGAAATCAGAGTGTTGACCCCCTTCTCGCACACGGCTGGTGTGAGACCTTGTGCACATCCCCTTCCTGCTCTGAGCTTCCTTTATGATTCTTACAGACTGTCTTCTTACAGGGTCTGTGTCTTGGTGTCTTTTTTCCACAGGGCAGTGGCCAGTTTGAATACTCCTTTCATACCAGCAAATCCCAATGTGTCCCCAATGGAGAGAATCAAAGCCAATCCTGTTTTTGATTACCAGCTCTACTTCCAAGAACCAGTAAGTTTGGGACCCTGAGCACAACAATCCCAGCAAGGTTTCTGTTCTTCTTTCCCCTTTGTCTTTCCTTCTCCCTATTGACTTGATTTTCTCCATGCCCTTTAATTTTCCGTGGCATTAGTCAGAGATCTTACACATGGGCTCAGGTGAAAGGCACTCCATAGCTCAGCTGGTCCTTCCCAGGTGACGAACGGTTTCTGTGTGTGCATATTTGGGGTGGTGAGGGGAAGGGAGTGGGGGTGATGGTGCGGTGCATTCTCCTGTTTCTCCAAAATTGTAGAGTGGGAGGCCGAGTGCTGGTTTGGAGCTGTTCTCCCTCAGTTCTGTGGCTGAGAGGCTGGTGAAGCCCACCTCTGGTTGGGGACAGCTCCTGGACTCTTGCTGGAGACCTGGTCCCTCACTTGCTGAGGAGTGGTTTGTGATTACAGGAGCACCAGAGCCTAAACACCCTATTCCAGGTCCCATGTGTGCTTTGAGATATGTGGGAGATTTCTGGGTATCACCTCATGGGACACAAAGCCCAAGGTGCCCCTCAAAGATTCCCCCTGGACCTTGGGTTGACACCGTGATGGGGTGTCATTGTCATCTTCAGGGGGATTTGCTGAGAGCAGCACTGGGGTAAGCATCATCTGGCCTCATTGGGGGAGGACACCTGCCACTCATTCACTCGTGGACTCTGGACCCTAATACCCAGCTACATCTGCATAATTCCAGAAAGGATAAGAGATGCTTCCTTCACACACCTAAGAGAGAAGGATGAATTGAGTTAATAAAGAACACAAGAGCATCCCCCCACTTCTCTCACCCAGACCGTGCCCTTGCTGCTCACAGGAGGTACCATCCCCAGCGAGGGCCACAACCATCCCAGTTATAATTTAGGAAGTAACTGTTCTCTAAGAATGATTTCATGGGCGCCTGGGTGGCTCTGTCGGTTGTCTGACTCATGATTTTGGCTCAGGTCACGATCTTAGGGTTGTGAGATTGAGCCCCAGTTCAGGATCCATGCTCAGAGTGGAGTCTCCTTGAAATTCTGCCTCTTCCTCTGCTCCTCCCCCACTCTCTCAAATAAATAAATCTCTGGGTGCTTGGGCAGCTCAGTCGGTTAAGTGTCTGCCTTCAGCTCAGTTATGATCCCAGGGTCCCTGCTCAGCAGGGAGTCTGCTCCCTCTGCCCCTCCCCCCACCTGGCTCCTGCTCTCTCTCCCCATTTCTGTCTCTCAAAAATAAATAAATAAAAATTAAAATATAAAGAAGTAAATCTTAAAAAACAGCACACACATACACACAAAGAACAATTTTAATTGATAAGATGGTGCCTTCGAAGAGAAACATTTTTTAAAAGATCTCATTTATTTATTTATTTATTTAAGAGAGATAGAGAGATCACCAGGGGAGGGGTAGAGGGAGAGGGACAAGCAGACTCCATGCTGAGCACAGAGTCCGACACAGGGCTGGATCGCACAACCCTGAGATCATGACCTGAGCCATAACCAAGAGTTGAATGCATAACTGACCGAGTCACACAGGCGCCCCTGGAAGAGGAACTTTTTGATGCAGCAAGACTCACTCAGTAAGACACCAGAAGCCCCCAGCAATGTCATGCACCGTGTAACACATCCTTCACTGAGGCCAGCCCCTACTGTGCCCAGAGTGTGGGAAGTGGTGAGCTCCCTCCGGCTTGAACTGAATCACATGTCTTTAATTAGTTCAAAGTCATCTTGAGCTTGAAGGATGGATTAGGTGGTGTGTTAGTCACCTGGGGCTGCTGTAACAAAGTACCATAGACTGGTGGGCATAAATAATAGAATTTATTGTCTCATTGTTCTGGAAGCCAGAAGTCTGAGATCCGAGTGGCTGCATAGTTAGTTTCTTCTGAAGTCTCTCTCCTTGGTTTGTAGATGGCCCCCCTCTTGGGGTGTCCTCCCAAGGCATTTCCTCTGTGTCTGTGTGTTCCTGTGCTCAAATTTCCTGTCCTTACAAGGACACCGGTCCTAGTGGACGAGGGCCTACCCAAAGACCTCATATTAATTACCTCTTTAAAGGTAGGATTTCTTAGGAATTGGGAGGACACATGGTTCAGCCTATAAGAGATGGGTAAGGGGAAAAGGAACATTGCCCCTGGTGAGAGAAATGGGAAGACGGGGACAGGACAGTGAGGGGAAAAGGGTGGGGACTATGAGAAGCACCCTCTTTGGAAGGCTAGGACAAGCAAGAAAGGAAGGAGGTAAGTGTCCCTGTGGCTTGGACACTAAGCTCTGGGCCTGTAGTTGATGTCAAAAGTAGTCGAGTAGAATCCTTGTAGGTTCACTGCCTGGTCAAAGATGGCCCTGTGAAAATTCTTCCAGCTGGACTGGAAGTCAGAATCCCAATGTCAGGTGTGACGTACTGTCTGCCACCCTTTCCCAGGTGCTTGCTTCACCCCTTCTCACACTGGAGAAGCCTCTGGTGGTGGGGAGAGAAACAAAGTCTTGGTGCCAACTGTCTTGGTGATAGCTGCCTTGGCCTTTGAGAACTGGGAAGGGAACAGGGGCCCATCCAAAACTGGGAAGCTGGTGTCTGGATTCCTTTTACTTCTTATCTGGCCCTTTCTCAATCTCTGCCTCTGCTTGGCCCCCACCCACCAAAAGCCCAAACCCCACTACCACCCTCTATGTGCCCAGAGTACACCCTTCCAGAGGAATCCCCCCATAGACACTTCCATCACCAGCACGCCATGCTTCATAGTGACTTGTCACCCTCTTCCCTCTGCGCTCACCCAGCCCCCATGCCCCAGGTATGGGCAACAGGCCCTCCATGCTCAGGCCCCAGCTGCCAGGCTGCACCGTGTGGGGGATGCGGAGGGCAAGGGAGGGCTCGCGCTTTCACGCCCGCTCCTTTCTCTTCCAACCTTTTTTCCTTTTTCCTTCTCATCCCTTCTCATCCGTTTGGAGTCAACATTCGTAAGAAGACTCCTGTCTACTGCAGAACAGAGGTGCCCCCTGATGGGGCTGATGGGTTGAGCATGACAGTGTCAGAAATATCAAGAAAAGACTCAGTATCCGTGAATTCATCCAGCACATGCTTCTGCTCTTGCGGTGTTTGCCAGTGTCAGAGCTGAGGAGCGACGTCTGAGGGTTGGAACAGTTCTCGGAGAAGCAGGCCGGTAACACGTCCCTGGAGAGGCAGGCAGCCACACAGGACCTTCATGCATACTCTGGGAGCTCATAAGAAAACACAGTTCATTCTTTTTTTTTTTTTTAATTTTATTTATTCACTTGACAGAGATCACAAGTAGGCAGAGAGGCGGGCAGAGAGACGGGGAAGCAGGCTCCCTGTGGAGAAGAAAGCCCCATGTGGGGCTCGATCCCAGGACCCTGGGATCATGACCTGAGCAGAAGGCAGAGGCTTTAACCCACTGAGCCACTCAGGCGCCCCAACACAGTTCATTCTTACCAGACAAGAGATGTTTGAACCAGCCCTCGAAAGACCGATAGGATCCGTGTGGGTGGCTCGGGGAGGGAAGGGCATTCCAGCCTGAGGGGACAAAGGGCTGAAAAAGCAGACAGAACTTGCTTTAATGCAGGCAAGTTATTTATCTTCCATAAATACCATGGGACATAGGAGAGCTCCTAACAAAATACTCAGTGATCCGTACGGTGGGTTTCAGAAGGTCTGGAACATCATGAAATTGCCTGCACCATGCACTGTGTGCACGCATTTTCCCAGGGCAGGAATTCCTTCTTCATTTCCTTCAGAACCGTTAAGTGTTCAGTACAAGCTAGGAGCAGCTGGAGCCGAAGGGCAGGACCTCAAAGAGCTTTACTTAATGTGGGTTGTGTCTCTTGGTCTCTACCATACTAGATTCTGAAATTTTAAAATATTATTTCACTTAAAAATAATAATATGCCCAAGTTGATGTAAATAACACATTTTTAAAAAATAATATCTTCCTTTAAAATTTAGTGAGGGGGGAGCGCCTGGGTGGCTCAGTCGGTTAAGTGTCCCGCTCAGGTCGTGATCTCAGGGTGGTGAGATGGAGCCCCATGTCGGGCTCTGCGCTGAGCGTGGACCCTACTAGTGATTTTCTTTCTCCCTCTCCCGCTCTCCCAGGCATATTCTCTCTCTCTCCCCCACCCCTCAATAAGTAAGTAAATAAATATGAAATGAAATGAAATAGGAAAATAAAATAAAAGCCACAGGCTCAAAATGGCATCACTCAGGTGAAGGCCCCAAGTCAGTAAACCAACACTCAGTGCCCAAGCTGAGTGCAGTTTCAGCCCCCCACAAACGTAACCTGTAAGCGGTCAACATGGGGATTTCCTGGTCGGCACGAGGAGATCACTGAGGGGCCCCCTCTGTTCCTCCTATGGGCGATCTTGCCTAGAACAAGGGCTTCTCTGCCAATCATTCCCAGCTTAGCACTCTGCCTTTAAAAACCTTGCCTTTTCTGTAACCCTCGGAGCGCCCTCTACTGGCCAGACAGGGTGCTGTCCGACTCAAGAACCGATTAATAAAACCAAATAGATGTTCAAAACATAGTTGGTTGAACTTTCGTTATATAACAACACACATAAAATTTATCATCTGAACCGTTTCTAAGAGTACAGTTCAGTGGCATTAAGTACATTCGCTTTACTGTACAGCCGTCACCCCCATCCATCCCCAGAATGTTTTCATCATGCGGATCCCCAGCTGTGCCCAGTGAACACAGACTACCCCTTCCCTCTTTCCTCCAGCCCCCGGCATCTAGCGTGCCACTTGCCATCTCTGGGTCTGACTACACCAGGTACCTCCTCGAAGTGGAGTCACCCAGGATTTGTCTTTCTGGGTCTGGATTATTTCACTATATACAACATTCTATGGCTGTTCCATGTTGTAGCATGTGTCTAAACTCCCTTTTTAGGACTCAGTGATGTTCCATTGTACGTGTGGACCACGTTTCTTTTATCCATTCATCCTTCCTTGGACACTTGGCTTGTAGCTACTACTGTTTTGTTTTGTTTTTTAAGATTTATTTATTTATTTGGCAAAGAGAGAGTGAGCACAAGCAGGGGCAGCAGGTAGAGGGAGGAGGAGAAGCAGGCTCCCCACTGAGCAGGGAGCCCGTGCAGGACTCTATCCCAGGACCCCGGAATCATGACCTGAGCTGAAGGCAGACTTAATGACTGAGCCACCCAGGCACCCTGCACCTGTTACTTTTTGTGAGCATGGTAAGCCAAGTTCTGTTCACAGGTGCACTTTGGTGTCCTCCTGTCTTTCAGCTGAGCTGAAAGAGACAGCGCCTCTGGGGGGGTTCACTCACTGGTCCAAGACCAGGTACTGATTGGGTTTGACCTAGCTTTGACTTCAAAACCTATGTGCCGCCCCCTAAGCCAGCCACACTGTGGGGGGTGGGAGTGGGGGGGCAGTTTGGACTTTGTGGTGTGTGCCCTGCTCATCCAAACAGCTGAAGAAGGAGCAAACCCAGATAAGCTCAAAAGCCGGATAGACAAAAGTGACCTCAGGGGAAACTGCTTATTAGCTGGCCCTAGCAGGATGACTTTTTTTTGGTTTCAAAGGTTATTATAGTCATTGTAGAAAAATCAGTAACCCTATTGTTATGTTGTAGCTGCTGGATTTAAAACCTGCAGGAAGGGTTGGGAGAATGGTTTTGTTCTTAAGAACAAAGCCTCTTGGTAGAGAAATGTTAAATATTCAAATGAGCAAAGACTTGGTGGGGGATGTGGATTTGGGGCCAAGTCCACCGCTGAGGCTGGTCTGGATGGGCGCAGGGCTGGGTCTCATGGGGAAACCGTGCATAGGGGTCCTGCCAGCATGTCTGCTTCCCACTCATCAACAGGGCAAGTCCCTTCTGACCTCGGGCACTCAAAAGGGTGGTCTAGTTGGATGGTTTTCAAATAGTAACAGCTTCAAACTGAAGCTGAATCCAGGTCAGGAAACACAGCATAAGGTGGAGAGCACATGTTTCATTCAGGGCTGGGTGCTAGAACCCCCTCCCACCTCCCTCCTGCCTCCCAAACTCATCCCCACCACTCCCCAGCCAGGAGGAGGCACCGTGATCACACAAGGTCAGGGTGGATAGTGGCCTGTGACTGTCCCTCCCACCTCTCCTTTACATTTGCTGAGCCGGACAGGGTGTGGCTTAGGTAAACCCCAAGTTTAGATTCTGTTCCTCTAGCTCTTTGAACTTTGAGCCAATGTGTTCACTGTCTCGTCCTGCAAATTTGCCAAGTCTGGTGGAAACTAAAATTAAAAGGTGTGTGTGTGTTCTAGGCAAAGAGATGACAGGCTTTGCATTTGTATAGTAGGAAAGAGGAGGAGGCAGCTCTGGGCTACAAAGACAAGTAGAATTGGCTGGGTAATTTGTCGGACAAGTTCCCTGTTTTAATTCTTAAGATTCTTCACGTCCTTGCTTAGCCTCGGGAGATTTCATAGCCCCTCCGCCCCAGAAATCAGAGCATAGTTAGTGCACTCCCTCCTCCCGTGGCCCACACCTGTCCCTTTTCACTCCTCCTCGGTAGTATGTGTGTATTGTTACTTCTTGGGAGAAGGGTGTGCGGCGTGTACCTGTGTGTGTGGCATGGGTGTCTGGAACTGTACAGCAAGCTATCGGCTGTATATACCAGGGCAAGCCAGAGCCCACTTTTAAGTAATTAACCAGCTGAGAAAGGAGATAACAGAGAAAATGTGGCCAAAGGAAATTACAGGTAGCAGTCAAGAAGAGACAGTTTTACCAGTGGAAGGGCCCCCCACCCCAGCCTGCACAAAGGATTTTCTTCCTTCTCCCTCACGGTGTTCCGAGTCTCCCTTAATCCCCAGAACACCCTAGTAATGCATCCCCCCGCCCCCCATCAGGCACCAGACTACGGGACAGCTGGTGACTTGTTACTGCCTGTATTTTGTAGATGATTTATACTTGGTGCTTTAAAAAAAAAGTACTCACTTGTATGAGATAGAACGTTGGCTCCCCCTTCACTCATCTAGAAGTAGGTACTATGAATAGTTCTGTGAGTATTTCCCAGACGGTTTTTTATAAGATGCTTTTAAGTGTGGCAGGGACGGGTGTATGTATGTGCATATGGGCGGACAAGTAATTTTTATAGAACTGGAGTCGTGCTGCCTTTCCATTTACTAGAGCTTGGACAGATTTTCTCTCCAGTATGTACAGATTTACCTCACCCGTTGTAGTGGCCGCTCAGTGCCCCAGAATATAGGTGGCCCATCAGTTATTGAGCCAGTCCTCTCCCGAGGACATTATTCTGGTGGTCTGTCCCAGTGGAACAGTACCTTTTAAAAGACAGCCCTGCTGTGTGCTTCCTTTCTCAGCCAGCCTTCCCTCCCGTGGTCTGAGTGTCTATGCTGCAGAGGCAGGAACCCTTCTCATTTTATTTGTGTTTTCTTACATGCGTAATGTTACGTTCTAGTAAAAAGAACCAAATACTAAGGGGTTTGAAGTCGAGTTCTCGTCTCCAGCTTGGGTATTTATAACACCCGACTTTGAAGGAGGTTACACTCCCGCCCGAGAGTCTCCATCTGTAAGGTGGCCTCCCCAGCTCAGCGCTGTGGGAGAGCAGAGGACCCCCCACCCCCGGAGGGAGGTGGCGTCAGAGACCCTCAGGTCTCCTTAGGGACCTCCCGTGGGACCTAACTCATCTCTCTCTCTCTTTCTCTCTCTCTCTTTCTCCCCCTCCCTCCCTGCCTCCCTCGTGTGTGCATGCCTGGCTGAACACTGGAAAGTAATCAACCATTTTCTCTTTTTGCCCAGATTTTGGATAACATTTTCCACTTCCAGGGACAGCCCTCCCCTCCTCCCCCACCCCACCCCCAGCCGTGGTTTCTGGCCTATCTTGAGAAAACTCTGCCCCAGAGTTTCAGAGGAATCTGAGTATTTATGATCAAGATAGACAGAACATGAAGCAGCATTGCTGTCCCCAAGCCCCTGAGGGGAAGGATACTTCCTTCTTCTCTTCCAGACGCATCTTCTAGGGTTGGCCGGAGGGGGACAGAGGTGGCCCGAGCGCCTGCTTTGATGGACCTGCTGTTTGGTTAGGTGGCTGTCTCCACGGTCTTAGAAATGAAACCATAGACCCAGTTAAGTGCCTCTTCTGAGGCAGACCTGTTGTACATCTTGGAAGGAGCAAACTGGGAGATGAGTGAGGAGAAATCCCATTGCGTAGGAACGTGGTGGGAGGATGCCTCTAGGAAGAGGTCTGAGTTCGAGAAGGTGGCTGCTGTGCCCTCCCAGCTGGGGAACCTCCCTGGCAGGTGAGGTGACTGACGGTTCCTCCCCTGTCCAGACTCTGGGTGAAAAGTGTACACAAAACTTGGTCTTCTGGATGGTCTCAGATGGTCTTAGTTTTGGTCTTGGATGCCACATTTCTGGGTTTCCTCAGTGAGTGAAATGTGTGCCTGGGGAGGAAGCTGGGCTGGGGGACATGTGCCGAGATTCGGGAGCCAGATCCCACACCCTGTGCCCAGCACACCCGACAGCCTCCTGGTGGTGGGGAGGGAGGCAGGTGCACGGCCCCCCTGAACCCGGAGGCTAGGTAGGCCCTAGTCCCTTTCCCTCCTCACCTACCCTCCAAATCAAGGAGACTTCCTGAAGTGGTATATTATTTTTCTAGGGCTGCTGCAACAAATTACCACATACTTTGTGGCTTGAAACAACAGAAATTTAGGCCCTCAAGTTCTGAAGGCTAAAGTCCAAAATCGCGGTGTTAGCAGATTTGGTTTCTCCTGGGGGTTCTGAGGGGGAATCCGTTCCGTGCCCCTCTCCTAGCTTCTGGTGGCACCGGAAACCCTTGGCCCTCCTTGATGTGTAACTCGTCACTCATCCGAGATCCTAATGGATCCAGCCACAGAGACTCCATCGCCATACAAGGTCACATTCACAGCTGCTGGGCATTAGATCCTTGGACGTGCCTTTTTGGGGACCACTCTTCAACCCACTACAGTGCAGTGTGATAGCGCTGGGGTAGGAATGAAAATAGATCTCACCAGAAGCTCCATTTCCTTCATTGGTTCCTCTTCAGATCAGTTTTAAGGGTCAGATTGAGGAGTGTGACAAGAGCCGCACAGATTTGTTTAGTCAGCAGTTGGAAATAGGTCTGAGGAGTAAGGGCAAAGTGCAGGGTACTAATCTAGAAAGCAAGGAGAAGAGAATTAGAAGTTTCCTCACAGCTATGAGCTTCTGTGGTTTCAGGTTTAAAATAGAGGGAGGGAGGAGGCAGAGGTGGTTAGTTGGAAAGGCCAAGAAATTCTGGTGAATTCTCCCAGGTGGTTTTCCTTATACTTCTAGTCATTCACTCTATTAAGTCCTTCTTACACAGCCTCTGAGTACTCTGGAGACAAAGCTCCAGGATTCATGGAATTCCAAAGCCTTTGTTCTAGGGGCTTCTTTTTGAACCCAGAGCTGTCTTCAGTTTGCCTGCCCCAGTGAGAGCTTTGGGTCCTAAGACAGCAGATTCCATCATTTGTCTCTCTTCCATAGGTTACTGCCCACCTCCAACTTGATCCAGCTGGGGCTGACTTACCTTGTCTGGTGACTGTGAGCTCATGGTGGGGGGGGGGGGCGTGGAGGCAGAAAAATAAAAGCCACAATCATTAGAAGACACTTCCACCAAAGTCTTCCTCTCCTCTTCCAGTCTCCCTTTTTCCCCTCTTCCCTTTCTCCTTCCCACCACCTGGGTGTCCGCTATTACCATGCTGTGGCCATGAGAACAAGAACAGGAATAAGATACACTGTGTGTCCATAAGAAACTCACAGGCTGGTGAGGGTACCAGATCCCAGAATAGACATTTCAGTTGCAGTCCAGTAATTTTAACAATAGGGATCCTAATAAACCAGTAGTTACCACTTACTGGCTTTTCTCCCACATGTCAGTTATTGTAAGAAACAGGCATTATCATTCTTGTGGAATCCTTGCAAAACTCCCATTTCATAAATGAGGAAATTGAGGCTTGCCCAGTTGAGTATCAGGAAAGGGGCTTGTAGCCTTGTTGGCTGGATTCCAGAGCCCGTCTCCTAAGGGCTCCACTTGGGAGCACAGAGGGAGGAGCCCCTTCCCGCTGGGGCAGACGGGAATCTTGTCATTGGTCTGCGGGACTTAAAAATACGGTATCACCTTTGAAAACTTAGAGTCGGGTGATAGCAGCAGGGCGCGGGACCAGAGTACAGATGTTATCATCCTCTCGGCTTTCTGGCCCTCACCTTTGTCCTCGTTCTCCCTGTTGATCCCTTGTCCTTTCATGTGGGTGTACAGACTTGTTTACCTTTCTGATCCCTCTGATTTTTTTATTGACCCACCTGGCATCCATCATCTCTTCTAAGGACCGTTTGCAGGTCAGAGCCCTGTCCAGACCTCTGGGCCTGTGGAGACTCTTCTAGGCCCTGGGCTGGTGACCTGACCGGCAGCTCTTTCTGGATGAGGACGCTCCCAGTAAATAAAAGCCCTGCCCCATGTGACAGGTGGGGCTGACCACGGTTTATCGATCAGTTAAAAGGCACTTCCTCCTGTGGCTTTTTTCTTGCCGGGGTTCATCACAGAGCAGAGGGTCACGACCGAATCTCCATCATAATTGAATCTGACCAATGGGAGGGGGGTTGTAATGAACTCTTCGACCTTGCTCGCTGCAGAAAATCTCAAACTGCAGACCCAGCTGCCAGTGATAAATGTTTCCTTCCGTGCCTGCTGCCGCCTCATAGATCAGAGCCCTCACCGTGTCGATGTGCAGAACACACAGAGTGGGCTATCCTGGGGCCTCCTAAACATGAGCAGGACGGAGAGAGCGGCGGGGCCCTGGAGAGACCTGGCCTATGGCTCCCTCCTCTCTTGAGAACATGAAGAGGAGGAAAGGACCCAACATCTATGTTCAGCCCCTGCTCTGTCCTAGGACCAATCACAGAGGCCCCCAAGTGGATGCTCCCCTGTCCTCAGGGTGGCCCCAGGAGGGCACGCTAAAGCGCTATGGGATCCTACAAGAATACAGTTAATTTAATGGGATGCCCAAAGGGGGACTTGGTTGACAAGGCAATTTTGGGGACAGATGTTAAAGATTCTTTGAAGGCCGCACTAAGGGAGCTAGGTATCCTTTTTTTTTTTTTTTTTAAGATTTATTTATTTTAGAGAGAGTGTGTGGGAGGAAGGGCAGAGGGAGAGAATCTCAAGCAGACCCCCCTCTCCCCACCCCCCGCTGAGTGCAGAACCCCACCGGGGCTCAGTCTCAGGATCCTGAGATCATGACCTGAGCAGAAACCAACAATCCCCCAGGCGCCCCCAGAGCTAGGCGTTCTTGATGGAAGTTTCTGGTCTGTTAAACCAGGGAGTTGAGAAGGTCAGGACGCCTCCTCAGAAAACTTCCTGTAATCCATTTCAGCCTGTGCCTGGGTACGTTCAGGTGAGCTGCTGGAAAGGAGGAGAAAAAAGTAGATTGGCACTGTGCTGTAGACCGAATGTTGAAACCCTGATCCTCGCTGTGGGGGTGTCAGGAGATGGGACCTTTGGGGGGGCGAATAGGTCATGAGGGTGGCGCCCTCGTGAATGGGAGGAGCGTCCTCTTCAGAGAAAGCTCTGTTGCCCTTCTGCCATGTGAGGGCCCGAGTCCCAAGACAGGGAGTCTGCAGACGCCTTGATCACAGACTTCCTAGCCTCCAGACTGAGGAATGAATGTCTGTTCACAAGCTCCTTGATGTATGGGATTCCGTTCCAGCAGCTGGAATGGACTAAGACACTGCCACACTCTTTCTCTGTGTCCTGCTGTAGCCTGGCCTCCTCGGGGCTGTGTTGGGGAAGGATCTTGATTCCTTCCTAGTAGTTGCCCTTGGGAGGTCTCTGCCCTGGGAATGGCTATATTTCTTTACACAGGTTTTATAATAGCTTTCAGGTCCAAGGGCTTTCAATTTCCAGAAAGGAAAGACTGGATTAAAATGTTCCTTTCATGCCCTAAAAAATCATGTCCCAGGAGACTAGCCAGTAAATTAGCATCCACTGATGGATCTCAAAGCCCCCTGCCACCCTGTCTTAGTGTCTGGACGTGCTCCTGGATGGGGGATTTGGTAAGAGGAAGGGGAGGTGGGGAGCTGAGGTATCCAGACCCTGAGTTTCCAGGACGAGAAGGGGCCCAGTATCTATGGAACTGATGAGGCAAATCCAAGTCGGAGACCTGGAAATGACCCAAGAACCGTGTGGATGAGTCATCACATGGAACAACGCTCCCATGAGCGGGGAGACCCGGTAATTTGTCACCATAAAGGATTTAGGTCCCAGCTCTTTGCAAGGCAACCTTGCTGCCCTGTTCTTTGGGAGATCATCCATGGGCATGGAATAATAATCGGTCTATAATCATTTAGGCTCAACTCAAAGAGGTTGGGTTTGAAGTTACCATAGCAAAATGAGATGCGTGCATGGAACACCTTTTGGCTTTTCCACTTGGAATCCTTGGAACCGTTCCCTTCTCACCAGCAATTAACTACTACTGTCCAGCCCCCCACCCCCACCCCACCCCCCGCCATTCCCTTAGAGGGCTTATTACAAGTAAGACATTCTCACTGCAGGAATTTCGAAAAACAGAGAAGAAAGCAACATCCATAAACCCACCTCCCAGGGAGGGACCACTGTTAGCATCTTGTGTTTTATTTGAAGCTTTTTTTAAAAATGTGTGTTTTCAGTCGAAAAATCCAGACTGATGCACTTCTAACAAAACGTGGGCTGAATGGGACAGACGTTGGGGGCTTTCAGCTTTCGGTAAGATTTCTGCAGAGTCCTTCCTTTTGCTTTCTTGATTTGTTTTAGGGAGTGGCTGAAGCCGAACTGGAACAGAACCTGAGTCGAACTTTCAAAAGCTTCTTCAGAGCAAGTAATGACATGGTGAGTGTTGGAGAGGGCAGGGTAGTGGGGGGCACAGGAGGGGAGGAATGGGGAGCTGCAGAGGCTGGAAGGTCTCTGGAATGTTTCCGTGGGAGGGGAGGCTCCTGGAGTGTAGCCGGGTCTGGAAATGAGCACGTGGCCTTCTTTTTTTTGACTTCTGTAGTCAGGTGCTGGAGGTCCTCACTCCGCCCTCTCAGCCGATCCCCTCGTCGTGGGGAAAGCTTACATCCTCCCTGACCCACACCAGTAGGGCTTTGAGATGAAGATCAAAGACGGATTATAAAGGATTTTAATAGCAACAGTTGAGAAGTTGTGCTGTGACTGCTGCTACCATTGTCACATGCAGAGTTGTCCAAGTCTCAAACCAGTTGAGATCACTAACGCTTGTGTTGGAAAGGAGCCTAGAACGCTTTAACTCCATATTTGCAGTCTGCTGTCTTTTTTTTTTTTAAGATTGTATTTATTTATTTGAGAGAGAGGGAGAGTACTCGGGGGAGGGGCAGAGGGAGAGGGAGAAGCAGCCTCCCTGCTGAGCAGGGAGCCCTATTCGAGGCTCAATCCCAGGACCCCAGGATCATGACTCAAGCTGAAGCCGATGCTTAACCAACTGAGTGACCCAGGTGCCCCGCCCCACCCCAGCCCACTGCCTTATGTATAGGTTGTCCTGTCATTGCCCTTGTTCATTCATACAGTCAGTGCTGCTGAGATGTCCCCATGTTTGCCAGCATCCTTGCTGGTCACACCTGGCATCTTGCTTCTTTCTGTTTCGTGCCATTTTTTCCTTCCTGAAGTACCTTCTTTGGTAGTTCTCTCCATAAGAGTCTATTAATAATAAACTTACAATTTTTTGGCCTGAGAATATTTTCATTTTGATCTTCAGTCCTGTAGACTAGTTTATCCAAGTATGGAATTCTAGGTAGAAGTTTCCATCATTGCTTATGAAAAACCAGCCCAAGATCTGCCCTTCTCCTTGTATACAGTGATGTCTGATCTGCCATTCTATCCATCTTCGAAGTTTTCTTTTTTAATTTCCAGGAACAGGGTTTTTGTTTATGTATGGACGTTGTAGTTGGTTCTTTTCCAAACCATTCTAATCTTTTGGATTCTTGTGTTCTTGTTCCGTCTTTTATGTCTTTAATCGTGTTAAGCATACTTATTTTTTTCATTCTTTCTCTCTCACTCTGAAAGTCCTATTATTTGGTATTCTTGGGAGACTGGGATTTTACTGTTTGCTGCGTTTGCTGTCTCACGGTGGGGCCTGTGTGTGTGCGTGAAGGGGGTGGAGGTGTGGGGGAGTGTTCTGTAGTTTTGCTTTGTGAGCTCATCTTCAGCGGCACTGAAACTGCACCAATCCGCTTCTGCCGGGCTTGAGAAAAGACCCTCCTGTGCTTTAGCATTTGCTGCTTCTGCCTGGCGTCCATGGGCGTGACCAGCCCAGGCCTGCTCTTCTTGTTGTTTACCTCGAAGCTTGGGGGTTTCCAGAACCCGCAGAGAGAGTAGGCTTAAACCTGAGCACCTGTGAAGGCAGCCTTATGGCTGTGAATTCCTAGAGGAGCTTTCTGTGGTTTCCTCTTCGTACCAGACTGAAATGAAACAACTCCTTTGACATTGCTCTGCCATGACATCATCCACCATGATGGGTGGATTTTTTTCTAATGCACCTGCATTAGACTGCAGATTTTCTGGGTTTCTGGTAGAGGGGCAGGGAGTATCTCCTGTTTAACTGCCCCCCCCGCCCCCGCCATAGGTCTAAGGTCTCATCTGTTCCCCGTGGGTTGTATCCACTCAAATTCTTATGTGACTAAGGCCTGCAAGCACCCAGGAGCAGCCTTGGTGCGGAGCTTTGGTTCTTAACTGCTTTCTGCTTTGACCTCCATGCTGACGTCTCTAGCTTTCTTGGGAGTTGTGCGTGTTTGCGTAACCTGATGGCACTCATAGACCTTTGGTTGTGACAGGGTTTGCACATGACCTGTTTCAACATTTTTCCTTTACTTCACCCAAGACAACATTTCTAACCTTCCCTTTTCCCCACAGGCTTTTCTCAGCGTGAGCAGAGTCCGTGAAATGGGTAAGAGAGGTTCTTAGGAGGGAAGGGGGATGGGAGTGTCATGGCAGAAATCAGCTAAGGGTTAAACAAGTGTCCATCTGACTGCTCTGAGCAGAAGCAACACCCCCACCGCACACACAACCACTAGCTCTGAACTGTGATTTAACAAAACACCCCCCATTCCCCCCTCCTCCCCCCTCCTCCCCCCCTCCCCGGCCCCCGCTGGTGAATAACCAGCCCTCACCCTAGCCCTGGGCTGACCTGACGACCTTGGTTCCTGCCCCCTCCCCTAGGGAACTCTGGGTCCAAGATCTTAAGCGGTAAGAGCTTAGGGGAATCTTAGAGCTTGTCAGGGCAATCCCACCCTCTGCTGATAAGGACCAAGGCCCAAGGTAGGGACTAAGGCCCAAGATAGGGACTGACCTTTGCAGTGTCACCTGATGCTCGAAGAGCCCAGGTCAGCTAGACCTCAAGCCAGAACTCCTCTGTCATAATCCACTGGCCTTTCCTCCCTCCGAACACCTCGTTCCCGTTCTTTCCAGTTCCTCCACATGAAGACCATCCTTGTTCTCCCTCCTGGGTTGGATGTAAGTGCAGAGTTGAAGCCCTGCACATCCCCACGGCGCACAGATCCAGCACAGCTCCCACGAAACCTTGCTTTTGCCCCCGCCTCCCCCATGGAGGCCCTGCCAGTGTGCACTTATATTAATAAGGATTGTTGCCTCTCCTTTGAGCACCTGCTGTGTGCATCAGACACGGGCCTCACCCCCTTGAGATCTACTCTTTATCATCCTCATGACATCCTTTAAAAATCCCATTGTTACCACTCATCTGCGGAGGAAGAGAATGGATCTCAGAAGAGTTAAGGAACTCATTCAGAGGGACAAGGCTGGACTTAAACTCCTCCTACCCTAAATGTCATACTCCTCTCTCTGGTCAAGAAAGCCTCCTCCCTCCCTCTTTCCCTTCCTCCTTCCTTCTCTCCTTCCCTCGCTGTCTTCCCTCTTCCAGGCAGTCACTTGTTTGTTCCTTCATTCCCCGAGCACGTGGAGCTCACACTTGATGTGACACAGGGACAGCCAGTCAGATACACGAAGCATGGCCACTGCCCTCAGGGAGCCTACAGTCTTTTCGGGTGGTGGATTGCAGTAGTCACAGGAGGAGAGCAGGTGGGGGCTCTTACAGAGAAAGCCAGGAGCCCCAGGTCAAGGGGTCTTGGGGAGGCACCCTGATCACATACCCCTTTGATAACATCTCACGAAAGTCAGCCTCACCCAGAGAGGCTTCAGGAGCCTGAAAATGGTGAGTCAGCCCTGTTCAGGCACTGGCGTCACTAGCCCTTCTGGCTGTTCCCTGTGAAATAGCAGCGGTCTGCAGGCTGCCCATTGTCATCGCAAGGTGGATGCCAAGGGGACTGGGGACTGCCAGGACACAAGGTACACCTCTGAGGACAAGCTAGGATTCCACACTGTGCAGAGGATCACGAGATCATGTTGTAGAAGGCAACAGAACGCGTGCTCCCTGTCCTGGATTTTCCTCTAGGCTAAGAGAAAAATCAGAGCACACTCTTATGAAAATTCTGAGTCTCAGAGGAGGTATCTAAAGAGGGATGTTATTAGTTAAGCTAACAGAGGGGTGAGAGGGGTAGCCGGAGGGCTGATGGGGCCTGGTAAACAGTAAATAGTGTCCTGGAATTAAGTCGTGAGTTTTGAGGAAAGGGATAATTTTTGTCCCCAAGTTTGTCCTGGAAGGGGAGGTGCATGTGCATGATATCACTGGGTTCCAGAACGACAGCAAGGGCACAGATTCACAGCTTGAGAGGAGATGAGCTCGTTGTGCAGAGAGAGAGAGAATGAATGAAGGAGCACAAGACCCTTCCCCAAGAGTTAAATGGGCCAGGGGAGGCAGTTTGGTGCCCAGCCTCAGCTGGGAACACGCCAGAGTCAGAACTCCGGCGCCTGGCCCTGGGCTGGACGCGAACAGGTGGCTGTTTGCAGGAGGACTCTTGGTGAGGGCCCCGGAAGAGCCCAGCCCCAGCAGCATCGTCACCGAGGAGGACATCGGGGTCTATGTGCAGCAGTTCCAGAAGTCCGGTTTCAGGTAAAGACAACAGTGCCCCAAACGCAGAAGAGAGACGATTGGCCAAGAGGGGCTCTTCTGCTGTCAGGGTACAGGGTGAGGCCTGCTGTGCTTCCTGGGGACACGTGACCAGCTTCTGCTTGAACTCCTCTGCTGTCCGGAGGCTCACTCCTGAAAATTCTTGGCCTGCTCTAGTGTGGGGTAGATAACCCAGCTTGCTTCCCCCTTGTGCTGATGGGCCCCCTCGGAACAGACGATTAAAAACATTCTTTCAGTCATAACTCCTGAGAGGATCAGAGGACAGCTCTGGGTTCTTTCTCAGAAAAATACAAAAGCCTAGAGACACTCAGAAGTTGCATGTGTCTTCAGGGGAGGGTATCAATGTCTCCTTTTCTTGGTGTTTGTTGGTTGGTGGGTTTGTACTGAGGACTGGGAGAGTGTTCAGGTCCAGCCCCTGGCCATCCTTACCTGTCCCGAGAGGCCTCTTTGAGCCACCTGCCTATGTCCCACTGGAAGGAGGTCACCTCCGCACCACAGCCACTCCCCGAGTCCCTTTCCAAGAGGTTCCGGGCAGAGGAGTGTCTTCTGGCTGGCGGGGGAAAGAAACAAAGCTCCCCACCCTCCGAGAACATGGAGTCCTGTAGGGCCAGCATCTGTGTGTTTCGGGAAGCCCCCTCCAGTGGCTGTCTCGGCCAAGCCCTGAATGCCCACACTAGGCCTCGCTCGTTAACGCATGGCGGGTGTGTCAGGCAGCCAGCTGGGACCCCTGGGCTCTGTTGGGCTCTTCCCTGCAGACACCTTTGCTCCCACTGGGAATAGCGGCTCTGAGCAGAGCTGGCTCCCTGTGAGGTCTGCAGCGTGGTCCTCTCCTGAGAGCTTTCCTGTTCTTGTTCCCTGATCTCCCCCGCCCCCAGAGGTCCCCTGAACTGGTATCGAAACATGGAGCTGAACTGGCAGTGGGGCTGCAAAGCCGTGGGATGGAAGGTGAGTGCTGGTTCAGTGTGGTTGCCCTCCCCTGTGAGCCCCTCTGGGGACTCCTCATTGGTTCAGTGAGTCTGGCTTGGGGTCAGAGCTGGGGGGGGGGGGGGGCGATGGGCAGGCCAGTCTGACTTGCCCTCTTTCTCCTTTCTGTCCTTTCCCTCCACTCAAGGGGGTCCTTGGAGGACTTTTCCTGATGCTTTCCTTGGAATGGCTGAGAGCGGCTTTGGGGCAGGGCAGGGGTCTAGCAAGGTGACCCCAGTGCCACCGGGGAAGACCCCAGGTCTACTGACTGTGCCTCAGGTCAGGGCAGCAGAAAGTCCCAGAAGACTCCCAAAAGGGAGAAGGATCATGGAGCCCCCATGTCACAGAGCAGCATGAGGTCCTCTCAGAGACACCTCTCAGAGAGCTTTAGCCGCTGGCTACGTCAAGTCACCCAAGTCAATCTGAGCCTCCATGTCCTCATTTGCCGAGCAGAAGATGCATTTCCAATCTCTGGGTCTGCAAAGGGAGTAGAAATAGACCCTGCTTTTTTGAAAGTTCACTTTTACAGAAGACCTACATTAGTAATAGGTTTTCAGTGACTGAAAGAAATTGAAAGAGGATTTTCGCTTTTAGGGGAAAAAAAGGCAAAAAAGCAGAAAGAGCATTCAGCATTTCTTTCACAGTGAATCATTAGAGAGAGGTGGTTCACAAGCCAGAGGGCCCCGCCACACCCCTTCCCCAGGAACTCCCCTCTGTGCCTCTGCGGCAAGCCGCCGTGGCTTTGAACCCCGTCTCTGAGTACTTGGGCTTGACATTGCTCTCTTTTGTGCATCCATTAGCAAGATGTTTCCTAAGGTATCAGAGAAGCCAAAAAGAGGTTATTTGGGGGGTCTGGGAAAGTTCAAAACTGTTTTCATATAAATTAATGGTGATTGCTTCTTCACCTTTCACCGTTTCGGCTTACAGCGGTTTTCACAGGAATGCTGTACATTTGGGCAGCCGGGGAAACCTGTGACAGGTGTCCAGGGTGCATTCAGAATGTGAAGAAAACCTATGGGAAATTTCATTTTCACGTTCCTCAGCTCAGTCAACTGCCGTGGTTATTGTTGAATAATAGTGAATCTTATTGATTCACTAAAGCGTGAATGCCCTCTGTGTGCCAAGCACTGTTCTAGACCTCGGGGATCCCGTGGCAGTTATAAAGGATGAGGTCCTGACCTTGTGGGGTCAGGCAGTAGAACATGGAGCATGTAGTTAAGAGCAGGCTGGGCAGCAAGTTGGCCTGGGATCTAATCCCTGTGTGACCTTGGGTCAGGCACCTAGCCACTCTGTTCTCTGTTGCTGCTTCTGTAATATGGGAATGACAAGAACAGTGCTTACCTCCTGTGTGAGTAAGGATAAAATGGATTGATGCGCACCAAATGCTTAAACCAGCGCCTGGCACATACCGGTCGTTCCATTAAGGCTCATTATCTTTGTCTCTCTCATCTGTGATTGACTGAAACGACAAAACCACAGTTTGATGGGCAGACATCTCTCCCAGCATGGAGGGGCATGATGACAGTCTTTGGGAAGGTGACGCCAGAGGCGCTAACGTTGGAAACCCCATTCTTCTACAGCTGCCTCTCAGATCTCCCTCCTCCCCCACCTCCTCTTGTTTCCCCATAACCAGTTTACATTGTGACTTGGAATATTCTAGAGTGTACAGCAGCCCCACAATGGGTTCCCACAACAAAATCACATCCGAGTACCCCCTGGTTCTTCATCGTTTGGTGACAGGGCTGCAATGAGAAGCCCCTGGTTGTGCACATAGGGGAGGAACAGGGCAAGTCCCTTAAATGGGGACAGACCGAAACTCTTTGAAAATTATAATGGTGGAGGGAGAACGAGACACGAGAGGAAGCCAGTATCCGTGGTAGTATCTGCCAGCAGGTGAAAGCAGAGCTGATGTCACGTTAGTGGCAGTTGTGGCTGACCCATTCACTCTGCAATCCTGGCTGACCTTCTTAGGCATTCATTGAATGCAAAGAAAAGGAATATTGATCTCCACTCAAGGGCATCTTTCCTCCTTCTTGGTGTCATCTCTTCCGTTCTGTTAAACCCCAAAATTCAGCTGAGTAAATTTGAAGACCTAATTGGCTTTATTCAGTGATTCCTGAATCAGGCAGCCTCCTGTCCAGCATGGAGAGGGGCGCTCTGAGGAGCTGTACCAAGGGGAAGGTTTTAATAGGAAGGAGGGGGTGGCTAGAAAGTTCTAAGTGAAAGAAAAGGGAGGATTGTTTCTGGCAAGGTCACCTTCCCTTAGGGGAAGGGTCAGGGGTCTTAAGCACATTCCCTCACCTTCCTGTGGGGGGACAGAAAGGGCCCGTGTGACAGATGACCTCATCAGTGCCAATCAAAAAAATTCCTGCCTGGTGAATGAGGCATTTCTGGGGGAGGTCGAGATGCAGTTAGATTAGGTATTAAGCTCTGGTTTAGTGGCTTGACCTGGCCCAAGTGACACCATTTGGGGCCTACGGTTTTCTTTTTACTGTTCTGTGAAATATCAGTCACGTAGAGTGGGTCAGCACGCATGTTCTTACGTATACACACACACACACAACACCACCCCTCTGACACTTCTGGTCGCCAAATATCTGGGGGGTCCCCCCCCCCACCAAATAATTCTCTGCCACACCAACTGAGTGTGCTGCAATTCACATCCATTCTGACACCGTCTCCCCGGAGATGGCGTTGGGTCCCACACACAAGGGTCCCCCCAAGACTTTCCCCACCTCAGATGCCAGTCAGCAGTCCAGCTTGTCACCTGTGCTTCTGGTGGACCAGTGGTCCTTCCGCGGTTCCCGCAACTCCCTGCTCAGGTTTGATTAACTTGCTGGGGTGGTTACAGAACTCAGGAAGGCGCATTTGCCGGTTTATCAAAGGAGATGGCAGAGGGCTTCGCTGCCTGCAGAGTTGGGGGGTATCGCCCACCCAGGGTGGATTGTATTCACCAATGTGAACACCCCCCATACTCCAACCTATAGGGATTTGGGGGGTTTTATGCGGGCTTACTCATGTAGCCACAATCAATTATTAACTCCATTTCCAGCCCCTCTGCCCTCTCTAGAGAATGGAGGGGATGGGCTGGAAATTCCAAGCTTCTCATCATGGCTTGGTCCTTCTGGTGACCAGCCCCCATCCAGGAGCCGGCCCAGCGATGCCTCAACAGAAAAAAGATGGTCCCAGTGCTCTATCCCTTTGGAATTTACAAGGGTTTTAGGAGCCCCGTGTCAGGCAGGGATGGGGTCCAAAGACCAAATATCAGAACAAGATGGCTCACGATGTCCTTATCGCTTAGGAAATTTCAAAAGGGTTTTAGGAGCTCTGTGCCAGGAATCAGAGCCAACACAAATACACATATTGTCTACCCTCTCACACCACCATTTTAGATCTGCAGTAATAGCGATGCCTTCTTCCTTCAAAGCCTGGGGAAACAAAGCCAGGACCAACAGCAGTACCATAGTGGGCCCTTGTGGGGGTGAGGGGAGCAGTGTTAATAGTGGAGGAAGGCACAAAGCATGAACATGAAGGTACTGTGTCCTCGCCCTGGGAGAGGGGGCCCTGAGTGGTGGAGGGGCACGAGTCGGGTACATTTCCTCCCTCCTGTGGTTGCTCCCACTTCCTGTGACCCTTCCGCAGATCCTGATTCCAGCCCTGATGGTAACCGCGGAGAAGGACCCTGTGCTTGTTCCTGAGATGTCCAAGCATATGGAAGACTGGGTAAGGGACCGGTCCTGCTCTGGGGTCATTGGTGCTTCCCAGCCGAGGGCACAGGCGTCATGGAGAAAAGGTGGCAGCTGAGGACACAGCAGGAGATCTTCTTGAATCATGGGCTCCACCGGGTTCCCTGTCAGCATCACTGTCACCTCTGGGGGGCAGCAGTCATCACTGGGGCTTCCTTTCTCCCGCACCAGTGTAGCCTGTCACTCACGCATGCGTGCATGCATTTAATCATTCGTCATTCGTTTCATGGGCTTTTACCATGCACCTGAGTAAGTGGGCACAGTGCCAGATTCTGGGCCGGGAAGGATGGATAAGAGACAGAGCCCATCCTTGGGGAGCTCACTGTCAGCAGTTCATCCTGAACCCAGGAGAGTTAGGAATGAGGTCTTTGCTGACCTTGGTGAACAGTAGGCTTGCCTGGCAGAGAGAACAGGAGACAGGGTGAGAGGCAGGGAACATGCAAGGCATGCTGGGAGAATGGCAGGAATTCTGTAAGCCTGCAAGATTCTGTGGAGCCCACTGCGCCAGGCTGAGCTTCGTACGTCCATGGGCATAAGCCACTGAAGGGAATTGGCAGGTGACAACCTTGTGGGTTGGAAGCTCATTCTGCTACAAACGTGGAGGCTGGTAGGAGCTGGGGAGGCTTCCAGGTGGGGTGACTGTGGGCTGGCTCATTTATCCTGCCTAACTGCTGGGAGCAGTCTGTCCACACTTGACTGTGGCTTTGTGAGCCTCAGCAGACACAGCAGACAGTGTGTTAAGTGGGATCCTGCCAAGGACACTCTCTGTGGGTCCTAGAGCCAGCTGACCAAGAGCTACAGAAAGCCGTGAGCCTGTTGGGAGGCCAGAGGAGGGACTCATTCTCTCTCTCCCTACCCTTTGAAGGTTTCTATAGAATTTCTAGTTCTTTGGCCGGCCCTTTCCAGCCCTGGCAACTGACTGCTAGCCTCATTGAGGTTTATGCTTGGAAGGGGTTGTGCTTGGCTCTGGGAGGAAAGCCACATTTTCCCCCCAGCGTTTTCTGCATTGTGTTGCACAGTTCAAGGCTTGTGTCGGGAGAGAGCGGAGGACAAAGCTGCCACTTCCTCCCTGTCCCTGGGGCTTGTTGCTGTGACCCACTGTGGGGGTTCAGAGTCCAAAAAAGGGAGGCTGAATAGCCCTGCATGCAGACCACTGGGGAGAAGGGAGGCAGCCTGCAAGGGTGCGGGGTGGCGGGGGTGGGACTCAGTCACGTCTGTGTGCACTTTCCAGACCGTGGGCAAGCTGCTTCCTAATAATTCTGAAGCGAAGCAATTTGTGGTATCAGGACAAGTCAGCCCTGAATTAGAATCTTAGCTCCACCACTGTCTGTGTGACCTTGGGCAGGTTACCTAACTTCTCTGTGCCTTCATCGTACCCCACAGGATTACAGTCAAGGTTAGAGAAGGCAAGGCACGTAGACTACCTGGCACATATGAGGAGCCCCATAAAAGCCCCTTCCTTTCCTAAATGATGCATGGTCTTCAGGGAGTGGTCTGTGGGGAGCGCTAACCAAAAACCAGACCCATTTGCATTCTGCCATTGACTTTTCTGGGTGGGGTTTTCTTGCAGATCCCTAACCTGAAAAGGGGACACATTAAGGAGTGTGGACACTGGACACAGATGGAGAAGTAAGGAGATGTTGGGCGGGGGGGTGACCCCTGGGTGGAGGAGATCAGAACTTCTGTTCACCTCCATTAGTAAGGCCTTTCCCGGCTTGGCCATGCCCTTCTTCACCTCTGCTTTTATGTAGGCTGAGTAGGTCTGGACAGGTGTGAATTGCCCTTTCTTCCCTTTCCAGGCCCACCGAGTTGAATCAGATCCTCACTGAGTGGCTGGAGACTGATGCCAGGGACCCACCAGTGGTCTCGAAGCTTTAGGCTGTGGCTCATGCCGGCCCCCAGCAGGTGTTCAAGCCCTTCTTCTGTTGGGCGCTGCCCTTGGAACCCAGGCAAGGCCTTGCCCACAGCTCTTAAAACCAGCAGCGTCGTCCCAAAGGGCTTTACTCCAGAGTGGTTTTCTTTAAATGAAGGGAGTCAAATCTCACGTAACTACAGATATAGGAAAAGTCGTGTATGATTCATTCTCTAGGTATAAAGGTGTTACTTTATCTCTAAGAGTGGTTCGTGTTCTCTAGGGGACAGCATAAGACAGCCGGGGGTGGGGGGGGGTGATTTCTCTTTGACTAACCAATTCGCAGTTTGGCGGCAAAATCAGCAGCTGATTTTGAGGCACATCTGACGTTGGAGCTCGTTTGTTTAATAAAGGCACAGCCACAGTGGTGCTTGCGTCTGTGTTCTGGGAGGAAGGCAGGGTCAAGGGCTGTCACCTTTGAATGCGTGTGTTTCCCTCGGCTCTTCAGTCTCCAAGGCACAGCGTGATCTGGACCAGCACTGTCCAGTGGAACTTTCTGTCCTGTGCTATTCGATGGAGAAGCCAGCAGCCCCATGGAACCGCATGCCCTTTCTCCCTGCCGCCCCAGAACCCTATGCCCACATACACGCATATGCCCTGAGCACCTGAATGGGGAAAATGGGCATGAGGATGTGAATTTCTCATTTAATTTTAATTTATATGAGTCTGAATGGTCCTGTGTAGCAGTAGCTGCCAGGGCAGACCCAGGGCACACTCAGGGCAGACCCAGACCTGCCCTCTAGCCATACCTTCCCCAGCCATGTCCAGAAACCACGTCTCTCTCTGGGTATGGCACCTCCTCTGGGCTTCAAGCCCTCCTCATCTTCTGCCCAGAGCCCCGAAGCACTTGGGTGGGCAATGTCATGCCTCACTGTTCAGAGGAATCCATCTAGCCACAAATGGTAAAATATTTTCTTAGCAGCTGTAGAAGTTTCTCCAGAGTTGGCTACCACACTCAGTTAACCGTCTGCCCCTCGAGACAGGAGGGCCCGTGAGAGAGGCAGCTGCCTGTTTAGGTGATTCATCCTTGATCCTAACTCAGCAGATGCCTGCCATTTTGCAGAGGCTCATTAGGTGTTTGCTGAATAAATCAGGATGGAAGCATGGATGCATGGATGAATGGGTTCGTTTCAGATTCTTGATTTGGTTGTCCTACCGGGTGAGGCAGATGGCCAATTGCATGACTGTGTCCATCATACCAAGCCTTCATGGAACAAGACTCTTGGGGCACCTGGGTGGCTCCGTCGGTAGATCCTACGACTCTTGATCTCAAGGTTGTGTGGTCAAGACCCATGTTGGGCATGGAGCCTACTTAAAAATAAAGAACGTGTAAAAAAAAAAAAAAAAAGATTCTTACTGAGACTCCTGACTTATCTGTTATTAGAACTAAATTCCGAAGGAGAAGACCTCCAGAAGTTAGTTCTCTACGAATCTTAGCATTAACTGGATAAATTGCAAAAATACACTAGTGGGTTTCTGCTGCATGGACTAGAAATGCAATCATCTTTGTAATAACACAGCTGAAGTATTTACAGTTAACTGTAGATGCTTACAGTTTTAGTATTTATGAGTGGAATCACTTCATCAGTTTATCTCAGTACATTTTGTCATGTATGTACAAGGGTTCTGAGGCTGGGTTCTACATTCAAAAGAATATCAATGATGTCTGTACTCCTGTAAGAGCTCTTTTTTTCACTGTGGTAAAATATACGCAACATGAAATGTACAATTTTAACTGTTTCCAAGTGTCCAAGTTCAGTGGCACGAAGTACACTCACTTTGTTATGTGACCATCACACCATTTCCTCCAGAACGTTTTCATCGTCCCAGACATAGAACATGCCCATTGAACACTTAACTCCACGTTCTCCTCCCTATCCCACGGCAACCCCCATGCTACTTTCAGTCTCTATGAATTTGACTATTCTAGCTAATTCACATAAGTGGAATCATATGGTATTTGTCTTTTTTGGGAATGGCTTATTTCACTTAGTGTAAGATCCGCAAGGCTCATGTATGTTGTAGCCTGTGTTAGATGTTCTCTTTTGAAGGCTGAATAATATTCCATTGTCTGACCAGGCTACATTTTGTTCATCCATTCATCTGTTGGTTGACACTTGAGGGGCTCCTGCATTTTGGCTATTATGAATAAGGCTGCTATGAACATGGTGTACACATACCTCTTTGAGTCCCTGCTTTCAGTTCTTCTGAGTTATATACCCAGTGGTGGAATTGCTGGATCATAGGGCAATTCTATGTTTAATTTTTTGAGAACTACCGTACTGTTTTTCCAGAGTGGCTGCACCTGCACCATTTTTCATTCCCATCAGTGATGCAAAGAGTTTCATTTTCTTTACATCATCACCAGCACTTGTCATTTTTTGAGTTCTTGATCATAGCCCTCTTCATGGTCAAGTGGTGTCTCACTGTAGTTTTGATTTGCGTTTCCCTCATACTTAGTGATGGTGAGTGTCTTTTTCTGTGCTTGTTGGCCAATTGTATGTCTCCTATGGAGAAATGTCTAGTCAAGTCCTTTGCCCATTTTAATTCATGTCTGTTTTCATGCTGAGTTGTAGGAGCTCTTTATATATTGTGAATATTAATCCCTTATAATACAATTTATAAATATTTTCTCCCATTCCATGTGTTATAAACCCACTTTTTTTTCCCTAAGGTTTTATTTATTTGGGAGAGAGAGATCACAAGTAGACAGAGAGGCAGGCAGAGAGAGGGGGAAGCAGGCTCCCCACTAAGTGGAGAACCCGATGTGGGGCTTGATCCCAGGACCCTGAGATCATGACCTGAGCCGAAGGCAGTGGCCTAACCCACTGAGCCACCCAGGTGCCCCCATAAACCCACTTTTAATCAATTAAAAAATAACTCCCATATCTAAAAGGTCTTGCTTAAGACCTAGCTTGTGTTTCTTACGCACATCATTGTTTTCCATGTTCGTGCCAAACCCCTCAGAATGGGACGAGATGTATCAACGTTGGGGAGTAGGTCTGACAACTTGGCTTATGTCAGAATTTCAAAGATAAACAATTCTTGTTTTATGCAACTCAGAGTAAGAAAATTCCAGAGAAAGCCCCCCAAGCAGTAGTCTTTTTTGCCTTTTGAATAAATTGAGGAAGATGAATTATTTGGTCTTTCTCTTCATTGATTTTCCTGGATTCAGATGGAAAAAGGACTCAGAGAAGCAGGGGACAATTTAGACTGTGTGCCATCCCTCTTTGTCTTATGTATTGAGTGAACTTTATGCCCCACATCACATTTTAAAGAGAATGAGTAGTACAAGGCAGTAATATCTGCAGATCAGAAATCATTAAACACACTTCCAAATGTTCACACTATTTCAGAGAAGTGGTCAGTTACCACGTACCAATTGTGTATTAAGGAAATCATTCTGATTGATGAACAAGTATGAGGGGAGAAAAGGTCAAAAAACAAGCTTCAGTGACTATTGAAACAATCACATTAATTTCCCTTGCCAACCAGTGTTTGAAAAAATTAAGACTCAGCGATTATTGAACTAGCAGAGCCTTTCAGGCAAGAGGAAATTAGCAATAAACCATCACCCTCAACCACAGATTGGTGGCAACGCAGATTGAATTAATTGACACACACACTGTTTTTGCTGATTTTTATATTCCATTCCTATACCATTTTATGTTTCTCAGTAAAGGCAAATTATAAGATTGATGTGACTGGCTTGTGGAGTGGGGAGAAAAGCCTTCCCTCCAAGGGCAGTTAGCAAGAGACGAAGAAAGAAAACTGCATGACTCTAGGCTCTGGGAAATCTCAGCACCGTGTGTGTGTGGGGGGGTGTGGGGAGCCCCTGGGCAGTTTGGGGCACACTCCAGGCCCATCCTGCACTCCATAGCACCTGGGTTCCAGAATGTCTGAGAGCAGAATGCATTCACCAGAAGGAGAAAGCATGAGTCTGACTGGGATTGAATGGGGACATTTGTGGTGGCAGCAGGACACGCTCAGCCTGAAGTTGTGGAGACACGGCTGAAGGGTGAGTGGGAAGCAAGTTACTTATTTAGGGTGACACCCGGCTGACTCTCAGTGCTCCCTCTCCTCCCTGCCATGGGCCTCTCTGTCTGTCCCCCCAGGCTTGATACTCACCCCATCTGTGGGCCGAGGTTCCCAGGCCTCCTTCCAGGGCTTCGGGACAGTAGCCAAGCCAACCAGGAGCTTTCTCCACCCCTCAGTGCCAAGGCCTCCAACCACGGTGCCCCTCACCAAGCCCTGACGCTCCCAGGCGGCAGTCTGAGGTTCTGTGGGAAGGCCTCCAAGCCCAAGTTTGCTTCTCTCAGACAAAGAAGCCGCAGCCGTGGAGGGTACAGGCCCTACCGCTTCCCTCAGGAACCACCCAAATGAACGAGGCACACACGTGGGAGCCAAGAGCCGGGGCTTGCTCTTCTGTCTCGTGAAGACTGAGTGACTTCGGCAGCAGAGACTGATGCTCTCACGTCCCGGAGGCCTAGAGTCTGCCATCAAGCTGTCGGCAGGGTTGGGGTCTCCCGCTGGGAATCCTGGTTTGGGAGATGCAGGTGTGACTCCGACACTCCCCCTCTCCAGGACTTTTCTCCAGCATCTCTGACCCCAGTTCCACTCCTTCAGCCCGGCCTTTCCCCCTCCCCAACCCCAGAGCTGTCGCTCCGGCTTCCCGCTAGACCCCAGCCCTTGGTTTGGAGATATCTGATCAGCCAAGATGCTCAGTGGCCAGTCTGTTTGTTCACTGCACAAATGTCCTTTGGGTGCTGGATCTGTGCCAGACACCAGCTAAGGGTTGGCAAGAAGACAGTAGTGTCCCCAGAATCCCGCCACCAACAAGCTCACTGCTGGGGCAGGTGCAAGAGTTTGTGGCCCTTTCAAGCTCCCATGGCATCCCGATGCTCCTTATCCGTCTGCTCTAACCTTTATATACACCTAAGGAATTAGGCCAAAGTGCCCCAACTTTATTGAGGAAGAAAACAAGACGCGTGGAGATGAACAGGCAAAGCGCGGTTAACGAACACGGGTCTATCTGCCCTAAAGCCCGGGAAAGAGAAGGCCCCTGCTAGAAGACCCTGCCTGGGCTGAGTGGCTTTTGTCTCCCCTCCCCCAGCCTGTGCTAAGCCACCAGCCTCCTGTCCTGTCTCCCTACGGCGGCGATGGGCGGCTTGCTGTATTCATGCCCTAACCCCAACGGATGAGCTAAGTAACACAGACGCAGAGCCCATTCGTCCCAGGATGCCACATGGACCTTCCTCCAAGTACAGACCAAGGGAGTCCCTATTTAAAACCCCCACAGGTCCCCCACATCACAGCCTCCCCTGACCTATGGAATTAGGGACCCAGCTTTGAAGCGGCAGGGTCCTCTGGTTCCAGAATGCGTAGAGCTGAGTTCAGAGCCCAAGCAGCCTCCAGCGACAGAACAGCAGCCTCTTTAACTCAGCTCTTCGCGTCCCTCGCTAGGAAGTGCCCCCCAGGCAGGGGGCAGGCCTGAGCTGCTGTTTGTCTGGGTGGAGCCTGTCGCAACACTGTTTACCCACCTTTGCCGAGGCCCGAAGCCCCTTGGTATGCAATAGATACAGAGCCCGCGGTGAGCACTGAGGTCGCTGGTGCTGTCTGCTCCAGACCCTCGCTCCACCTCGCCTCTGCACCCCGCTACTGGGCGCTCTGCCCCCTGAGGAATCCTGAGGCCACTGACCCACTCCTGAAGCCATGGTATGGTCGGCCCAGCAGGGCGGCGCTCAGGCTGGGCCCGGGAACCAGGCATGGGAGGACAAAATTAGGTCATGTCTGCGGCAGGGACCCTCTTGAATTGGACTTGAGGCTCTAGGGGCGGCACTGGGGTGTTGGGGAAAGCGTGCGAGGGGAAGACCTGGGTTGAACTCCAGTGTCTTCACTTGATTGCTGTGTGTGCTTGGGGAAGTTACTAAACCTCTCTGAGCTTCCATTTCAGCTCCTGAAAACGGGAGTACTGTTACCTATTTTGTGCATTATTAGAAGGTCTAAATAAGATACGATGTATAGAGGATCTCAATACAGTGCTGGGTACACAGGCCGCATGCAGCAAATGGGAGGCTTATCCCCAGCGCTCCCTGCTTTGGTACAGAGGCCAGGAAGGCTGCTGGGGAGTCTCCCAGACTTGGCTCTTCCCGGCAGGAGAAGTCTGGTGGGAGAGGTGACCGGCAGTTCAGAGTCCCTCTCGGGTCACCAGGCAAGCTCAGGCTGCTCCTTCTCCGGTCTCCCTGCTCAGCGGAGTCCACCTTCTGCTGGGTTCCTCTGAGAGGTGCCCCAGCCAGAGAGGGCACAGAAGAGCCAAAACCTGCTTTCCCTGGCTCCACTCCTGACCCCGTCCCTTCCATTGAAAATGGACATTTCTTGCGTGATCTGCCCTGTGGCCGCGAGGGTTCAAGGGAGATCACAGGAAGCCCCACACGGAGCTGCTTGGGTTCAGAGTGTCCCATGCGTGTGGCATCTTCCCAGCGGCCCTAAGGGGTGACCCGGGCAGAGGAGCCTGGCTTGGCACCCAGACCCCAGCCTCCCACCCTATGATGGCGGGAGCGTGGGAGGGCTTCCGGGCAGCTCGCGGCCACGGGTCTGTGGCCACCCACCTCTTTTCCTCTCACAGGTCCATGGGTACAAAGGAGTCAAGTTCCAGAACTGGGCTAGGACCTACGGCTGTTGCCCAGAGATGTACTATCAGCCCACGTCCGTGGAGGAGATCAGAGAGGTAAGCCACATTCAGGGCGGGAGACCAGACCCGCCCCGGTGAGGAGGCAGGGACCAGGGACGTGCCTGGCTAGAACCACCGCCCCACACACCTCCCGCCCCACGCACCTCCCACCCGGAACCGCCAGCCAGGCAGTCCAGGCTGCCTGTTACAACTGACCGGGCCACCACTGACGATCAGCATTGCATACACTTCCAGCTCAGACCTCTCCTCTGGGTGCTCTCCTTGTGTGTCTCAAGGCCATCCCAGACTTCCATGCCCCAGACGACACTTCCAGTGTTCTGAGACTCCTTTGTTTTTTATTTCAACCTCGTTTATGACTGTCTCTGCGTGAGGCACCTGCTTGCTCAAACTGGAAGCCGAGAAGTAGGGCAGTGTCTTTTCTTTCCCTTATCTGGCAACAGCAAGTCTTGCTCCAGAAGTTTCTGGAATCCATCCCCTTCTCTTCAGCACCATTGACGCTCTCCATGCCATTGCCGCTCTCCATGCCCAGTCCACCCAGTCCCTCCCTCACCCACCACGACATGACCTGGGCGGCCTTGTTCCTGGTCTCCCGGCTTCGATTCTTTCTTCCTTGGAATGTAATTTCCAAATCAGTAGATGCGGGGTTTTTTTTTTTTTTTTTAATGTAAATTGATGGGGCTACTCCCCTGCTTCAAGCCCTCTGGAGGCTCCCTATTGTTTGTGGAGTAAAACTGTAACTTGACTCCCAAGGCCATGTAACACCTGGCCTGGGTTCACCCTTTGTTCCTAAAACAAACCAAAACTTTTCCTACCTCAGGGCAATTGTATTTGCTGTTCCCACAGCCAGGAATGCTTGTCTCTTCACTCTTCGCATGACTAACTCCTTTTTATCCTTTAGATCTCAAGGTAACCTTCAGCTCCTCAGTGGGTTCCCACACCACCTTATCTGCAGCAAGGCCCCAGTGTTCTCTGTCTCTGCCCCTTGCTTGTTTCCTTCACAGCATATTAATAATCGCTTGGAATTACTCTGTTTCACAGATGGGTAAACTGAGACTAATAGAGGCTTTGTTATTTTCCCATATTAATAAGTATCAGAGCCAGGATTCATACAGGGATTGTTTGATTCAAAGCCCCTCTCTCCTCCTGCAGGAAAAGTGGTTGAGTTAGGCCCAGGAGAATGGATAAAAGCTCCACAGGGGACTGGGGAAGGGCACTGTGAGCAAAGGAAAGTGAGGGGCATGGCCTGGGGAGGCACTGGACAGATGGGGGGTGGGAACAGATGTGCCTGGAGGGGAGGAGTGGGCAGAGGGCAGAAGAAGAAGGCTGGGAAGGTGGGAGCAGAGGGCCTTGAAGGCCGAGGCAACTGTCTTCCTTCTGAGCTGAGGGAAAAGCTGGACGTATGCTGAGATGGCCATAGGCCAAGGCCGCCTTCAGCTGTACTAGCCTACAAAATTGTGAATTCCCAGCAGGCTGAGGCTACTGTGGGCTGATGTCTCCCTGGAGGGCTAATAGGGTCCCAAAACTAGGTTCTATGGTCAGGAGGCTCACGGAAGATGATGATAAACAGATTCCTTTGTTGGAGAGCCTGTAGTCTTAAACATGTCGCAGGCATCCTGGATTGAGAAAGGAACCAGCGAAGACAGAGCACTTCCCAGTCTTACTTGCTCATGGAACCCCTGTGGTACCCATTGTCAAACCAGTGTTCCATGGACCAGACATGAGGGTTTTGAGCAGGGACCCGCGGGTGAAAAGGAGTGCATTCATTTGAGTGATACCATGCATTGATTGATTTACTGATTCAGTGATCACCAGAGACTAGTGGGGCTGGACGTGGTACCGACACAGGCAGGTACCAAGTCAAATCAAGCCACTGTCTGCCCCAGGGGCCTTCATTCCAGCTCAGGAGGCCGCCGAGCCCAAGTAGGCCAAGATGAGCCTGTGGCATTCAGGTGCCCTTGAAAGGTTTTGTGCTGGGGAAGAATGCCATCAGGTGTACCGAGAAGATCCCCCAGCGAGAGCGCACGGGGACCCCACCCTAGGCTGATTCCTCGGTTTTCCATCCCGCCTACTTCCTGGCCCTGCACTCTGGCTCCCTTTCCCTGAGTGGAGTGCACAGCGGCCTTCAGCCAGGCAGGGGCCTTGGAGGCCGCGGGGTGCAAAGCCTGGGCGGCCCACCCCGCTGTGGCCCCACCAAGTCTCAGCTGCCTGAGGGAGAAGGGCAGGAGCTGGTGCTGACTCGGGCATCCTCTTGGCAGGTGCTGGCCCTCGCCAGGCAGCAGAACAAGCGGGTGAAGGTGGTGGGCGGTGGCCACTCGCCATCAGACATCGCCTGCACTGATGGCTTCATGATCCACATGGGCAAGATGAACCGGGTTCTCCAGGTATTCAGAGACTTCGGCTCCCACCTCTGCCTCAGTCTGCACCCCAGCCCCAGGAAACGCCTCAGCTTTTGACATCAGGCTTGATCCCCTCCCTGCCCCGAATCCAAAGTGACACCCCACTTCCTAACTACCCGTGATCACCCCTGCGCAGAGCCCTCCATGGGCCACCTCAGGCCTCTTGTCAGGTGTGCGCGCGCCTCCTTGTGGCCACAGAGAGGATGTTCACCCCGTTCCGCCAGGGCCCCCTCTCTGCTTTTCTGTAACAGCAAGTCAGACCCTACCAAGATGCACTTGCAATGACAAATCTGGAAGGATTGGTGCTTAATTCGTTTTACATATGGGGAAACAAGATCTGAGAGGGTAAGCGACTCGCCTAGGGTTGCACAGCCAATCAGTAACAGAGCTGGGTACAAACTCAGGAGTCGGACACCAGCACTGTGCTGAGATACCGTCTGTGCAGTTCAGCCAGCACTTGGGGAGCGCCCCGCCCAGGCCTCCTGGACACCTGCCAGGGCGAAGAGGTCAGACAGGTGCCTGAGAATAGGAGAGCTCCTATTCTCCCCTGCTAGGGCCTGTGGCCCGGAGCTGTAGTTTTTGCCAAGTTTTGCCTCTTCACCCAGCCCTGCTAGCAGAGGTTCTGAATTCCCATTATTTCCTTCTTTGTTCAGGCTGACAGTCTCCACGCTGGTCAAGATGTCAGTCATGGCAGTAATTAACTCTGATTGCTAATTAGTGAGGACTGGGCTCCAACAATTGATTTTGCCGGGCTCTGTGCTCAGGGTGGGTGCAGTGAGCTTGTGCTCTGGAGTCACACGTGTGAATTCTCTCAGTTCCACCCCACCCCCACCCCCACCCCCGCCTGCACCATGCTCATGTGACCTTGGGGGAATGACTTCAAGTCCCTGAACTTGGCGCTCCTCCCTGTGAAAGAAGAGACTCTGCTCTAACCTCCTAGGGCTGCCAGGAATCTTCTAGTGCCCTCCTCGCCCATGGCAGGAACCTCCCGTCCCCTGCCAGTTCCCAGTCTTTGGCTCAGACCTGCCCGGGTGAGAGTAAGTGGAGAATTTGGACTCCCATCTAGCCACTCAAGCCCCCTACAGGATTAGACCCTCCCTAGTGGGTGACTCTGCATGGCTCTATGGGAATACCACTGTCCTGGTCTGGGGGCGGGGGGTGCGGTGAGGTCGGAAGAAAGCACAGTAGTGGCAGTTAGGAGACCTGAACGCTAACCCAGTTCTGCCAGTGACATCGAGCGAACCCCTTCACTTCCTTGCTCCTCATTTCCTTCCCTTGTGAGAAGAAGGGGTTCCATAGAATGCAGTAGCCCCCACTTACCTACAGTTTTGCTCTCTGTGGTTTCAGTAACCCACTGTAAACTGCTATTGGAAAGCAGATGATTGGAAGGGAATAGAACAGAAGGACGTAGCATCAGAAGGTCAACAATAGCCTAATCTTACGTTAGAGTTCTACGTCCTTTACCTCACTTCTTCCCATCACATGGGCATTTTACCATCTCACATCCTTCCAAGACAAGAAAGGCTGTGCACAGTGTGATAAGACCCCTTTAGAGAGTCTGCAGTCCTGTAATCTTCATTACAGTATATTGTTATAACTGTCCTATTTTATTTTTAGTTATGGTTGCTATTCTCTGACTGCATAATTTACAAATTAAACTTTATCTTAAGTTGGTCTATATAAAAGTCAGTGTTATCTGCATTTTCCGGCATCCACCGGGGGTCTTGGAACACATCCCCTGTAGATAAGAGGGGATGACGGTATTCCTAGAACTCCAGCAAATCTGGGGCTCTGCCCATCCTCCCTTTGGTTGCCTGCAGCAAGCGGTGGCTTGAGCTGACCTCAGGCTGGGACAGATAGGTTCCTATTCATGGGGCAGTAGCTGCCAGGTCGGGGCTGGGTGAGAGCCTGGCTGACCCCAGCCTATGTTGGTCTCTTGCAGGTGGACACAGAGAAGAAGCAGGTGACTGTGGAGGCTGGCATTCTCCTGGCTGACCTGCACCCACAGCTGGGCAAGCATGGCCTGGCCTTGTCCAAGTAAGAGCCACCTCTCCCATTCCTGGTGGGCCAGCGCTGCCCTCCACCCCTTGCCTGGGGTCTTGGCCAGACACTCAAGGATCTGGCAGGAGAGAGAGAAATACTTCCCAGTGCACACCCCCTTTCTCTAGACCCCTGTTCTTTCCTTTGTGGGGTACCTGTCTCCCACCCCCCATGAGTTCAGGGACTGTCATGTGAGAATACAAAGAAACAGGTCAGAGACAGGCTGAGCATTAAGGAAGAGTCTTGTAAAGGGGCTGGAAAACTATGGACTAAATTGTTCTTAAAACTTGCAGTAGACAGTTGTAAGGACCCAGACAGAAAGATATGCCAAGTAAGTGCAGAGGAACCGAAGGACCTGCTGCCTGAGCCACAGGACTTTGGGGCATCCTTACCTATGGGTGTACTCATCTCTCTAGCCAAACACCTCAGTCATAGCCTGGATTTAGTATCGGGGATTTCCACTGAAACAGGTGTCAGATGTAGCCAAAGGATTGAATGTCTAACTGTGGAATTTTAACCACTGGATAAAGGTAACAGGTGTTTTGGATAGTGGTGTAGCAATCTCTTTGCAGCTGGAAACTGCACTCATGGAAGCCTGTTGTTTGCTTTTAAGCATGGGTGGTCCATTTGCCTGAGCTCTCTTACCACAGGCCTGGAGGCACTGCTACATCTTTTTACTCTGGAAATCGTCTGTCCTGTTCCTGCTTCTCCAAACATAATGGCAACTCAAACATTTATGAGGTGTCTACTACATGTAGGTCTTATTCAGGCCCTTAAGAGGCAAAGATGAATAACACCCAAGGAACTCTGGTCAAGGGACAGGCCAATACCCAACATGATAATCATAATGCAAGACAGTGGGTTCAAGGCAGAGAAGTGTCTGGGGCACTGTGGGGCTCTCGGCCTTGGCAGGCAGGGGAACGTGTGAGGGGATAGGAATCGGGGCCCGCAGAACGGGCCCCTGGACTGAGTCCTGAAAGGTGACCAGGTATAAATCAGAAGAAAAGAGGAAGGGGATTCAGGCAGAGAAAACAGCATGAGCAAAAGTACTGGATGGGGGTAGTGGGGGTGGCAGGGCACACAGGTGCCCTGAGCGGATAGTGGGACAGAATCTGTGACCAGTGATGACAGGAGGAGACATGTTCTAGTCATGATGGGCATTAGCTTCTGGACTCTGAGGCTTGTTAATGGTCTGTCTCTGTTCCCCTCTGGGGACCCAATCCTCCTCAAGTGGATGCGTGCCTGGGGCCCTTTGCCACTCAGAGGGAGTCAGGAGTCTTACCCTGTGTATCGCACAGGAGCCTGGGTAGACAGCTCCAAGGATGCTGTGGGGACTCCAGGAGTATCTGGCTGGGGGGCTAAAGAGAAGAACAGAGCTGAGTCAGACCCCACGCTGGGTGCTTGACAGGTGAGGAATAGAAGCCTGGTTCCAGAGGAAGAAACCAGGGTCTGAGGCTAAGTGGCTTATCGAAGTCACCCATCTGGAAAATTCTGGAATATTCCCCCATGTGGTGGACTGGAGGAGGCACGACAGCAGCTTGGTGTAGACCCCAGCTTCAGAAGCAGAGGGCCTGGGTGCAAACGTTGCTGTTTCCTGTTAGTCAAGCTCCTTGACCCGTCTGGGCTTCAGGTATAGAAAATGGGTCTGAAAACAGGGCACTCAGAAACCTGGGTGAGTTAAAGATGGCCCACGTAACGGCTCAGTAAAATCTGTGCTCACTGACCTTCTGGCTCCGCGGTGCCTCACTCCTCAAGTTCTGAGATGATCATTCCTCTGGCCGTGTTCTCTCCAGCCTCTCAGATGCCAGGCTGACCCTTCCTTCCTTGACCCCTCTCCCTCAGGGTCTCACTGTAATCCAGTTTACTTCTTTGAACACAGTGGTCACAGGCCCGTTTCCATAGTGCTTTTTAGTCTGGTAGGCTACGTGGAGAAGAGGAGACACATTGAATTCCATGAACCACCCCTTTGTGGGCACTGAGGTCCTGCTCAGGTGGTCACGATTCTACATAAGGCTGCGATGAACATCTTTGTGCTATGCCTTTCCTCACGTTGGAGGATTTCCTGAGAGCAGGAGTCCATGATCCTCTTTTAACATTCTGGTATTTTCCAGATGCCTAGGTGGCTCAGTCGGTTAAGAGTCTATCTTTGGGGCGCCTGGGTGGCTCAGTGGGTTAAGCCGCTGCCTTCAGCTCAGGTCATGATCTCAGGGTCCTGGGATCGAGTCCCACATCGGGCTCTCTGCTCAGCGGGGAGCCTGCTTCCCTTCCTCTCTCTCTGCCTGCCTCTCTTGTGATTTCTCTCTGTCAAATAAATAAATAAAAAAATTAAAAAAAAAAAAAGAGTCTATCTTTGGCTCAGGTCACAATCTCAGGGTCCTGGGATTTACTCCCACATCAAGCTCTCTGCTCAGCGAGGTGTCTGCTTCTCTTTCGGCCTCTGACCCTCCCCCACTCCTCCCTGTTCCTACTCTGTCTCTCTCTCTCTCTCTCAGATAAGTATATAGAATCTTTATTTTTTAAAAAAAAATTCATTCTGGTATGTTCAGAAGTAACCCAACTCGTGGACAGAGAGACAAGACTAGACACAAACGTGGTAATGGGGATGAGTAAGTGGAGGCTGGAGAGGCTTGGGTTTCTTCGTCCTCTCCCCGTTCTGCCAGGACGGCCCCCCAGGTCTCACCGCCTCTACAGGAAGGTCTGAGGCTGGCCTTCCTCATCACTGCCTTCACCGCAGGTGTCCTGCTGCGCCTTTGGGAGTCAGGGCCCACCTGCTTCAGAGACCCTCGGTGTGTGCGAGGAGCGCAGGTGCATGAGGCGGTGGGCACACGGCTTCAGCCGCTAAGCCCATTTCTCACGTGGGCTGTGCTGTCGTGGTGGTGCTGGGAGAACACACTGCTCCCTGCCACAGTGGCACCCGGGGGCCTTTAGTAAAATAAACACCAGTTTCCTTCTCCTTTCAGCTGTGGCTGGGATGTCTCAGAGGACACTATTAAGAAGTAGGATTTTTGAGCATGCTTTTTTCCCTTGACCCTGAGTTCTGGGCACATCTTTCTAATTCCTGCCCCCAGAACACGCCTCTAGAGGGCTCCTGCTCCCCCTCAGGACTCCGGTCCCCGGGTTCACACGCAGTGCTGTGTTCCTTCCAGGGCCCAGGACTCTGGGCTGAGAGACCTGGGCTCATCCTGGAGACCCCGAGGGGTGACCAGCTCCTCCTCCTCCTCTCCTGTGGGTTCAGGGAAGCGCCTGCCTCCTCATACCTTCCTGGGACACCTGTGTGAGCCGTTTGAACCAAGTCACTCCCTTAGGGACTCTGCGGGCCTTGACAGGCTGGGGCTAGAGGTGTTTGCAGGAGCGTTTGGGCCTTCGCTTGGTGGAGAAGATACCATTGGCAGATGGGGCCCGTGGAAAGGCATGGTCCCACACTGCAGAAACCCCAGAGCTGGGCAGCCAGGCCGCCTCAGAGCTGGGCTGTACCCCCACCAGCTTAACTGACGAGCCTTTGAGACGAGGAGGCAGAGGCTCAGAGAAGGGAAGGGCCACCAAGTTAGACAAACTTAAGTCACGGTACATTTGGGGCCAGAGCCTAGACAAGAGATGAATTTATTATTCTGCTCTGAGGGGCCTCGTCCTGCAGCCCAGGGGAGGGAGAGGGTATGGTCCCAGGGAAGCCTAACCACCAGTCCCTTGTGTCCCTTTCACTCCCTCCTGTTGAGCTCAGCTTGGGAGCCGTGTCAGATGTGACTGCAGGGGGCGTCATTGGGTCTGGAACGCACAACACTGGGATCAAACATGGCATCCTGGCCACCCAGGTGAGTCCCCCAATTGGCTGCTCCATGACTACCACTGATGGCCGTGGGGTGGGGATGGGATGAACACCTCTTCCAGGCAGCCCCACGAAATCAGGGGCTCTGTGGGCAGTGTCGGCTCAGCTCCACGTGGGTTTCAGCCAGCCCAGCTCCCTCCCTCCGGCAGGTGCCCTCCACCCACTCTCTCTCCTTTAAGCCTCATTTGTCTGCAACAGACAAGAAATGATGAGACACCCCTACCTCTCAGGAGTGTCCGGGCCACCCTGTGGAAAAGGGCAAGTAGGGGGAGAGGTTCCATCCCCTCTGAACCAGACAGAGCAAGAGGTCTTCCGAAGTCGGCAAGGGAGGGGAGGGGCCAGGACCGGAGCAGGGGGCCTCCTGGAGTGGAGTCCAGCAGATGTGGGCCCAGATCTGCCCCTGATCACCATTGAAAAGCATTTCTTAAACTTTAGGAGAGACCGGTGTGAGGAACTGGTTACCAACACAGACTCAGGACTCGGATCTGGGTTCAAAAGCTGCCTCCCACATACAGGAGGCATGCGCCTGTAGGCAACTTCTTTAACTCCTCCATATCTCCATGTTTTCTTCTGTAATTCAGAGAGAAGCCAGGAGGACCAAAGGAGGTAGCTTATGTTACTTACATGGCTGAGCCGAGGACAGTGTGTGATTTCTGTGTTGGGAGCTTCCCATTTGAGGGGCTTCCTGACAGGCCCGGCTGTGTGCCCCGGGGAGGCCAGCCACTCACTGTTGGGGCCGGGAGAGATCCCTGTCTCTACCTCTGGCTACCTCAGTTTGCTCACCTGGAAAATGGGGATGGTCACAACTGCAATGCATCCGGGGTACTTACAAGAGCGTACACAGTTAGTGCTCAGTAAATATTCGTGACGGGTTTTGCATGTAAGACAGGGCCCTTTCTGAAGCTCCCACTCTGTGCTATAAAAGCAGTTTCAGGGTGGCTGGGGATTGGACCACAGGGTCCACTTAAGTGACCCCTAGTTAACTATCCAGGTGTATGGCTGTCTCCTGAGGTAAGCAGACGCCCCAGCAAGCATTGTCTGCGTGTGACTTCTGGGGACTGGATCCCATGTGCTCTGGTCTCAGAGCGGCTCCGAGATCAAAGGAAAACAGCCCAAAAGCAATTTCTAAGAGATTCCTTTTTTTTTTTTTTAAATACATATTTGTTTTCCTGTATACCACGAGGGAAACCTAATTCACACTTGGCCTTAAAACTTCGCTTTCTCATCAGCATTGTGCACAGACTCTGGTTGCTCTTGTCCTTCTCCCTTCCCTCTTTCTACCACAAAAGCCCCACAGAATCCCCAGGCAGGTAAGGGATGTCCTGGCCTGAGCCAGGAAAGGGGAAACTGACAAGGGCACTTGTGTTCATCGCGCTCGGCCCCTCCCACAGGCAAGAGCTGTCTCAGCAAAGCATGCTGGTCTTTGTGGGACCTGATCCTCTGGCACTTGGAGCCCTCTGTGGACATTCCACAACCCTCTCCAAGCTCGAGGGGGAATGTTCAGCAGAGTATGAAATAATTCTGGGTGACCACAAATCAAAATGCGCAGGAGATTTCCTAGCCCCTTTTCTTAGGGAGCTCAGCTGGAAAGGAGCGGGAGAGGCCTATTATTTTATATTATGCCAAGGGCCAGGAACGAGGGGAGGGGATTGACATTTCAACGTCCACTGTACAGCGGACACTCAGCTGGATATGGCACACACTGTCTCTGAGACAGTTATTGTCCTCATTTTGCAGATGAGGAAACAGAGAGGTTGGATAACATGCCCAAGGTCACACAGCTAGTAAAGCGGTGCCTACCTTTATCTGTGGCTGGACCCAGACGAGGGGCTTCACTGGCCAGTTCTTTCTCACAGCCCTGGATCATGGACAAAATCTGGTTTCTACAAAAATGATTCTGATGCCCTCGCTCCTACCGATGGCCATCGTGCCCCATTCCTGCCAATTTCTCCCTCTGGAATTGGTCGCTGGTAATGGGAATTAGTTCGGATTGTCCGTTCTCTCACCCCAAGGCTCTAGCCGCCAACTACACATGTCAAAAGCAATTTCCATCCCAATTAGCAGGTAGCAGGGTGTGGAGAAGTACTTAAACCAGTGAGAAAAGAGGATTCCTCCAGAAATGGGCCCCGGGGGGTAAGAGCTCGGGGACAGAGCCTCCCGTTCCCCATTGCCCTGTGGCCAGGTGGCATTGATCTTCTGGGGATAGGCAACTCCCCTCCTGGCTTCCCAGGACATATAGGGCAGGGAGGGCCTCAGCTGGGGTCTATGGGAAATGCCGCCGGGGTTCTGAAGCACCACTCTCCACGGCTAGGTGGTGGCGCTGACCCTGCTGACCGCCGACGGGACCATTCTGGAGTGCTCCGAGTCCAGCAACGCAGAGGTGTTCCAGGCGGCGCGGGTGCACCTGGGCTGCCTGGGAGTGATCCTCACCGTCACCCTGCAGTGTGTGCCCCAGTTCCACTTGCAGGAGGTCTCCTTCCCCTCCACCCTGGAAGAGGTACTGGCATCTTGCTTACCCCCGCTCAACCTCAGGAAATAAAGGGAGGATGCTGACAGGTAGGTCATGCTCCACTGACGGCCCCGGGGGGCTCTGCAGGCCCCCTGAATAGGGGAGTGGGCTGACCTTTCTAGCTCTTCCTTGCCCCAAGGATGCTGTGGCCACGTCCCTTTCTGAGCAGGTCAGTGAAGCTCAGAGGAACTGCCTGGGGTTGGCAGACATCTGGGTGAGAAGGGAGGTTGGGTGCTCTGGGAAGGCATTAACTCTCGACTGCACTGAGCTGTAGCAGGTGCCCAGGATTCCCTTTACAATGGCTTCTCCACAGCCAAGCAGGTGGGCCAACTTTGCATTGGGCTGGCTGCCCAAGGTAACACACAAGGAATGTGGATCTAGATGATGGAGGGTGGAAAGGATGACTTCTGACTGATAGCGTTGTTTTGGGAATGAACGAAAAGCATGTTGCCTGACTGGCTGACTGGAGAGATGGGTCAATGCATGGACGGATACATGGATGGATGGAGGGATGGAGAGGGATGGATGGATGGACGGCTGGGTGCATGGATTCACAGTTGCACAGACATACGGATAGATATGTGGGTGGATGGATGGATGGATGGATGGATGGATGGATGGATGGATGGGTGGATAATTGGTTTCATGAATACACCGATGCACGGATGGACGCATGGATGGATGGGTAGCATGCAGCAGCCCTGAAATGCCTGATAATCACAGTCTATGGGAGTCAAATCTATGGTTTCAAGGTCCTTGGTCTTTGAGTGCCTCCACGGTCATCTCATCATTCAATAGGAGTAGACCCTCTGCACAGTTGAAATAGTGAATGATGTAAGCATTACTGACCCAACATGGGTAAGGTGGGATTGGCTATCCAGTTGACCTGGCCTTGAATGCTGGCTCTGTGACCTTGGGCCTGTCATTTAAACTTACTAAGCCCTAGTTTCCTCATCCAAAAAGAAAGTTGGTAATATCTACCTTAAAGTAATGAATCCGAGGATTGTATCAGGTAACACATAAATTATCTAATTCAGTATTAAAATATGTCCCCAGTGGCACCTTGTCAGTGATAAAAGAAAAATACAGTTATTTAGAACCAGGCCTAAAATCCTTACCTCAGAGTTTTTAATGCATGAAGCCACAGGGCAAAGCCTTATATTCGGAAGGCCTCCTTACTCAGAGGCATGGTGTTTGGTGGACATAGATCCCCAGATCTCCCAGTTGGTGCTAAGAAAGGGATTGCACAGCTATGACGGGAGGTGGCGTTGATCCCTGGAGTACCAGGACTGAGTCTGATGGGAAAATAATTGGCAAGTGAACTGCCTGATCCTTGACCCAAGAAAGCAGGACTATTTTGGGACAAGGACATTTCATGGAACTGTTCAGCAGGGACAAGGTGTGGCTAAGCCAGGGAGGCCCACCAGAGTCTGGCTGGAACTAGCCCAGACTCGGAGCCTTTGGGGGCCACCTAGGCCTGGCTCAGCCAGCTACAATCTTCCCCACCAGTGCTAGAGGGCAAGTCTAGACCCCTGTTCACTCCAAGTGGGGTTCAGAAAGCATCTTACATCCTGTTCAGTGCCAGGCATGTTGACTGAGGCCTCCTGTGGGGTCCGCATTTGAAACTCTAGGGTAATTCCTGAGACCACAGAATAACATTCTGAGCACCCGCTGCAAGGATCGATTTTCCCTTCAGCCCTGGTGCCTCCAGAATTCTCAGGCTTTCCCTTCTCTACTTCTTGGGTGGGGGGGGTGACTCCTCCATCCGGGTCATGGGGCAAGATATGGCAGGGACTCCCACTGAGATGCAACCCGTGCCTTCCTCTCACGCTTCAGCTGGGAAACCTGGGTATCCCCTTCTTCTCCTCAACAAACCAACAGACCAAGCAGCCTGCTCTGGGACTTGACACAGAAGACAGTAGCCAGTGCAGACGGCGCCGCCAGGAGCCAAGGAAGTAGTTCGTAACAACCGCCAAGTCCCAAGGGAGCCTGGCAGAGAGAGCTCTGACCAGAGTCCGAGCTGGGGGGCGGGGAGATGTGGGAGAGAATGAGGTAGAGTGGGCGTAGCCTGGAGTGGTACTCAAGGGGCTGAAATACAGAGCCAAGTCCACTTTTTTGAGGGCCCAAGTTCAAGAGATACTTAAGATGAGGAGCCAGTAGGACTTGGCAGCTGAGTGTGGAGTTGAGGGAGTCAGAAGCGGGAGGCAGAAAGAGCACTCCCATGGAGGTGGAGAATCCAGGAGGCACAGCGGGTATGGGGAGCGAGATGATGAGATTAGCCCGGGAACTCGGGTTTGAGGTGCCTCACGTGGAGGTATTGGAAGGCGGCTGGTACTGGAACTCGGGCAGGAGGCAGAGGCTGGGGTAGAGATTGAGGGGTTGTGTTAGTCTGTTAGGGCTGCTGTGACAAATAGCATGGACTGGACCAAGATGTCTACAGGGTTGGTTCCCTGTGCGCACTATCCCCTTGGCTTCTAGATGGCTATCTTCTTGCGGGTCCTCACATGGTCTCCTGTCTGTATCTGTGTCCTAATCTCTTCTTACAAGGGAGTTAGTCATGTTGGACTGGGACCCACCCAATGACCTCATTTAACCTTAATTGCTGCTTTAAAGTTCCTGTCTCCAAATACAGTCCTATTACGAGGTCCTGGGGGTTAGGATTTTGATATATGAATGTGGGATGGATACGGTTCAGGCCAAAGCAGGGGTCGTCCACTCCCTAGGTGGTCACGGGATAGGCAAGATCACCCAGAGGGGGTGGGTTTGGGTATGAAGGGAGTGGATAAGAAGATGGAAAGGGTGTCAAGAAGGAGGCCAAGGAGGATGGGTTATAGAGGAATGAAGCCAATGAGGAGAGGTTGGCCACAAGGGCAAGGGATGCCAGGAGTCCGGGACGGAGCTGGCAATGGGGTCCAGTTCCATGGGGAATTGGAGTGTTAACCGGTGTGGTCATGAGGAGGTTGTAGCTGACCTTGGTGAGATGGTTTCAGTGGAGCACGGGGCAGGTTAAAGGATGGACGTGCAGCACAGACCGCTTTCAGGCAGGAAGGGGCTGCTGTCATGTGCTTGATAGTTGAATCTTTTTTCCTGCCTCTCACATAGGTCACCACTTGTTACTTTAAGCTGCAGGTTTTGACCTGGAGATTTTTTTTTTAAATGGCTGCTTTTTGCCAGTAGGACCAGCCCCCAGGTTCCTGCTAAGATACTACAGCTGAGTGGATGGATGGTCTCCTGTTACCTGGTCTGTTCTCTTTCTGCTCCTCTCCTGACCCAGCTGAGATCGACTAATAGTAATTATAGCCAAGTCCTGATTCTAGGGGAGCCTGAGCTCAGGCCTCTACCCCAGCACACTCACACATGGGTGTGCACGTGCACACACACACACACGCACACACACACACACACACACACACAGGCTGGCCTCTGTGTCTATCCAGAGCTCAAAGACTTACCTCAATGTGGAGACTTCTAACTTAGACGTGACATCCTTGAAAATTCTAAGTGACTCTAGGCAATGGGCTATGTTCTCATAGCTTCCAACTTCTTTGGTTTTCTTTAAAAAGGTTTTATTCATTTATTTGACAGAGAGAGGGCATAAGCAGGGGGAGTGGCAGGCAGAGGCAGAAGGAGAAACAGGCTCCCTGCTACGCAGAGAACCTGATGTGGAGCTCGAACCCATGACCCGAGCCGAAGGCAGACGCTTAGAACTGACTGAGCCACCCAGGCGCCCCCTGACTTCTTTGATTTTGAAAGGTTGTGATGACACGTGAGAAATAGCAGTGGAAATCTCCTCTCCTAAAAGACAAAGTAGCCCCCCGCCCCCCACACACAGTCACACACCAGTAGACACTCAACAGGATGTGATGAAAGGTCTCCAGGGAGGGAGGCAGAGCCCGCCGAGTCTGGCTGTGCTGCCACCCTGTTTGAATAGGGTCCCCTGCCACCATGATTGAGCAAATCCCTCAGATTTGGATCCCCCAGTTTCTTTACCTTTTAAAAGAGCAGATGGCCCCTAAGACCTTTCTCAGCTCCGACAATCTGTCAGAGCAGCGCTTGGATTCGAAGCTGTCCCCCACCTGCTCGCCACACCCTGGAGACAAGAGTCCCCTCTGGCATTACTGTTTCTCTCCTTTGGAGCATCTGGTGAAGTGCCTGGGCCCTGCCCCTGAGAAGAGGCATGAGTCCCGTAAGGAACATCCCCCCACGGCTCCCACATAGACCGCTGCTCACTCCAAGGGGGCTCATGGAGCAGGAGTCTGTGAGACAGCAAGCCCTCTGTGGATCTCCCCCTTTCTGTGAGCCGGTGACTGCTGCTCTCCGCCCCGCCCCCCCCCACTGATGCAGAGCCCCCCTTCCTCCTTGAGAGACCCATCATCAGCTTCCTTGGAAGCCGCCCACAGCCCTCCCCACACTCGCACAAGCAGAAACAAGGACTGCCGCAGAAGGTCAGCGGCATCTGCCGCCCTGTGATTTATTCCAAGGGGGCTGTGCAATAAACAGCCCCATATTTAATTTGCTTTTGCTCTCTCCACTCAAATCAGCCTTTAAAGGGCACCTTCGAGAGGCTTTGAATGCTTAGGAAAAGGAGCTAAGTGGATATGGAAAGCCACACAACACGGACCTTGCGCCCCTCAAAGGAAACAAACCCATGGAAGCAGAGGGAAGGACCAGAAAATGGTCATTAGAACAACTCCCCCTTGCTCAGCCTGGGATGTTTTCCCTCTCATCTAAAAGAAATACTAATTGGACATAACCTTCCTGAGGCTTGAGTTTTTGAGAACCAACGGGAAGATAGGGCACCCTCCTGTTCTGGCATTGGTAGCTGCTCCTGGTTTCTGGCCGTTTAGGTTGCCAGGAAATTCCTGCCTCCGTGGGGGTGGCGAACTGCTGCCTTGAGTATTTGCCTCTGTGTCTGGGCGGCTCCAAGATGTGCGCAGCTCCCCAGCTCATGTCCTCCCCGACCACGGGCTTGTCCCTGATGGCCAAGCCTTCCAGGTTGACTGGTCCTGGGCTACAGGAGGAGCATTTGAGCAGCAGGAGGACAGGGAACCAGGATGAAGGAGAATGACAGTCGCTTCTTGCACATAAAGTTAGGTTTGAACACCTAGCTGCTCCGCCATTTTTCCTTCCCTTATTGTTTCTTTCCTTCCCTTTTCTCCTCTTTCCTGCCTTCCATCCAGCATGTGTCTATAAAATACCTACCGTGGGTCTTCTAGCCTTGAACTTTGGAAGAGCCCAAGTAGACCCATCATGAGGGGTGCGGTGAAGAGCTTGGAAATATCTCTCCAAGTCAGACTACCAGGTTTGAAGCCCCGAGACTTTGCTGACACTGTGTGGGTCTGGAAAAGTCTCCAATAAGAGCTGTCCACTGTCCCTGTGAGATGTTGTCAGGACTCAAGGAAACATAGCAGGTGAACCCTCTGCCCTTTTCTTTAGAGCCTCAGAGAGAGGAAATCCCAGTGCCTCCTCTCTCTGACTTTACTCACAGAGAATATTACCTAGAAACACCTGCTGTGTGTGTGGATCCCAAAATTTAAGTCAAAGCTGCCTTTCCAGGCTGGGGTGCTGGTCACCTGTTTTGCTCCTGGACATTGTGACCACTTCTTGAAATGTTCCCCCTTCCCTTTGGCTGCTTGGTGACTTGTTTCTGGAGGGCAGGGATTTTATCTGAGGCTTCTTACTCCCCAGCACCCACAAAATACAAACCAGTGCTCAATGCAAGGTAATTCAAGGTCACTTGATCATCAGTTTATTGAAAATCCATCCTTCCTGGGATTTTCCTCATCTGCTCCCATCTTCAGAAGGCATGAAGATCTTAGAAATTGTTGTCAACCTTTTTGCCCTTTATGCCACCCAAAGCATAATGAGATGTGATGAGGACAACTGGCTGCCACGTCACTGCTTCTGTAGGGCCCCAGGAAGCAGGATTGGTTTTAGTGTGTCACCAGTCTGTCCAGATGCCAGCCACTCTGCTGAGGCTGAGTAACCCCCCACCCCAACACACACCCGATCGACTTGGAGCCCTCTGCTCCCAAGCCTCATAGCCAGTTCTCAAAAGCCAGCTCAGCAATGCCACTACATCAAAATCTGGCGGGACAGAATCTGCTAGAATCCTTCATGCCTGTAATGTGCCAAGGGAGAGATTCCTCTGGGACCCAAATTGTTGTGATAGTGCTCCCAGGAGACCTAAGTCAGATTAAGGAAGTTTGTGATCCTAGGGACCATCTTCCTCCAGATAGGATGGTTTGTGGGTCCTGAAGGAGAGACTTTAATTTACAGTGTGTGTGTGTGTTTGGCAGGGGCAGGGGTGTCACTCTTCCACCACCGTTCAGCAGCCTCTTGGTGCCATGGAGAGTCCAGAGCTTCATTATGCATGGTTCGTGCCTCTAGAAGCTTAAAATTGTGTGTTGGGCCGGTGAATATATGCCTTGTTTCTCTCATGCAAGGAGGAAAACAAATGACTGGTGTCAGGAGAGAGGCACAAAATGGAATGAGGGAGCTGAGTCTCATCACTCCATTCTGTGTAGGAAGCTGGATTCCGGCCCCAGAGCTGAGAAGGGCATCATTATTACATTTACAGTTGGGATTCTGGGCAATAGAGGGGGTTTTCTCCTTCCCAGTGTCCCAGCACCATCCTCCAGGCAAAACCAGCAGGCTCTGTTCCTGGCTCTCCCAGGGAAAAATTAGCTCTGTGCAGAGGCTCCCCATATGTGAGTCCTGTGGGCCATGGGTTCATCACCCTATCAGGATGGAAGTGATAGAGACAGGGGCCCTGGGATTTCATCCTGAACTTTTCCTGGGCCTTCAGCACAGCAGGAAAGGCCTTCCTCTTCCAGTAAGGAGTGATAGGGTACTCCAGCATTTTCTGTGTAAGGCATTGTGTCAGCAGCAATAAGGCAAGGGGTTGAGAAGGCACAGCCTGCAGACAAAATCTGTCTCACTGCCTGCCTTTGTAAATAAAGTTTTATTGGCACACAGCCACGCCCATTGTCTATGTATTGTCTGTAATGGCTTTCACGCTACCACAGCAGAGTTCAGTAGTTGCAACAGAGACCATATGTCCTGTCTGGTTCTTTACAAAAATTGTACTTATCTGTGCTCCAGCAGGAGGAGTCAAAGCTGGGTGAGACAGTCCCTGACCTGGAAGAGAATGCTTCCCAATTTCAGAGAGAGATGGATGCTTCAATAACAACAGTCTAGTTATGAGATGAATGCAGTGTATGTAGAAGCCACTTAGAATGGGAGGAGATGGCTTTATGAGGAGCATTTGAATTATATACATCACCATTCAGATACGACACTTTTCAGGGCTCAGTGGCCACGTGGGGCCGGTGGCCATTGTATCAGACAGTGTTCGTGGACGGAGGTCATGGCTGCTGAACGAAGTTGTGTGGGCTTTATTCTGTAGGAAACAGAGAGCTGCTGGGGATTTCAGAGCTGTGCTTTGTATGTTGTCTGGAGAGATGAGAAAGGGGTGCTAGTATGAGGCCGTGCAAGAGTATGGGTGACGGGGCACCTGGGTGGCTCGGTGGGTTAAGCCTCTGCCTTCGGCTCAGGTCATGATATCAGGGTCCTGGAATCGAGCCCCGCATCAGGATCTCTGCTCAGTAGGAAGCCTGCTTCCCCCTCTCTATCTGCCTGCCTACTTGTGATCTCTCTCTCTGTCAAATAAATAAAATCGTTAAAAAAAAAAAGTATGGCTGAAAGCTAAAAAGGGCGTGGACTACATCACAGCAGCAGCAGTGGGTCACAGGAGAAGGCTAGGGAGACATTTGCAGAAATACAACAAGGGACCAACAGACTGGAGCCAGGGTGGGGTGGGGGAGGGTTAGGATGACAGCCACATCACTTGAATGCCAACAATCGTCCAACCCATCCTTGTATCCCTGGCTGTATCATGCACTGGCTAGCAAGTCAGGGGGCCTCCCTGACAGTCATAACAAGGAGCCAGAATTCCAGAGTTCCACTGCTCTCAGACACTCCAAACTCAAGTTCTAGATGGGTTCATCTCAGTGCTTCATCTTGACTTCACCTTCCTTCCTGAACAGATGTGGCCATCCTTCCTCAAGCTCACCAACCTCTTTAGACACTGGATTGACCCATGATTGGATCCAGTCATTTGTCTATGCTGGGGACCAAATTCCCCACAGTGTGTTTGGGCAGTAAGCTTTTTTTTTTTTTTTTTCCCTGACACTCTGTCCTCCCTCCCTCACGTGTTGAGTTTATAGCTTATAAAGTATTTTTATTTTTTAAAAATTTTATGTATTTATTTGTCAGAGAGAGAGAACAAGAGAGCAGTGCAAACAGGGAAAAAAGCAGAGGAAGAGGAAGAAGCAGGCTCCTTGCTCATCAGGGAGCCTGATGTGGAACTCGATCTCAGGACCCTAGAATTATGACCTGAGCTGAAGGAAGACTTTTAACAGCTGAGCCACCCAGGTGTCCCTATCAAATACTTTTAAATCCATGCTCTCCCCTATCCTTACAACAGCCTTAGAAGGAAGGAAAGGTGTTACTGTCATCATCCCACAGGACAGTCACTGAACTTAGGAGCTTTGATGTAGATTATGTCATTTCATTGCACAAATGCTCACATGTTATGGATGGGAAAGCCAAAGCTCAGGGCACACGGCTCCTCCAAGGTCATGCAGCTGGTAAGCTGCATACCAGGGCTCAAATCAGAACTTACTCCAAGACCAGTGGTGCTTTTCCTCAACCTCCCAGCTCCCTCTCAACCCTCAGTCTGTCTACCCCGGTCTCAGAAATTGTCCTATATCTGCTTGTTGGGTTTTAGGGAGACATGATTTGCTCTGTGATGTCATCCCCAGGAGTGCAGTGATGAGTCATATTAGAGCAAGATTCTTCGTTCATCAGGCTTTATGGGGATACAGGATAATGATAAGGATGATGATGATGGCAGTGATGACAATGTGAGGGTAACAACAGCAGCAGCTTATACCTGTCCAGCGCTTACCATGTCTGTGACACCATAGTAAGCACTCTCTAGGCATTCATACCAGTCCTGACATGGGTATTGTGATTAGTCCCATTCTATAGAAGAGGAGCCTGAGGCACAGGGATATTACATGCCTTGCCCAAACTCACATAGCTAAGAACTGTTCCAGCCAAGACAAATCATTTCTTTCCTCTGAGCTGCTTGGGGAAGTCAACATGCAAAAAGGACCATCTTCATGTCCAGCATATCATAAGGCACATTCCATGTCATTTGGCAATGTTAGGACAATTGTAAGTATTTTCCTTGGTGGGAAGAATCTGATGCACCCCCAGGCCCTGACCCCGGTACTTCCCCCACCGTCATCCTGTAACCAACATGGTCTTCCCTTTCTCCTTCTGCGGGGGTCAGGTTCTTAACAACCTGGACAGCCACCTCAAGAAATCCGAATACTTTCGCTTCCTCTGGTTCCCGCACAGCGAGAACGTCAGCGTCATCTACCAGGACCACACCAACAAGGTAGCAACAGCAGCATCCCCATCCTTAGACACAGCCTGCAGTCCCCAGGGTGGCTGACGTTTGTCTTCGTCCCGATGATCAGTGAGGTGTGAGAGGGAAAGCAAGAGTGAGCATCGCTGAATGTGAGGACAGAAGCAGGGTGGAAGAAGGAAGGAGAGTTGGCCCAGTAAGGGTCCAAGGTGACCACTGGTAGGGATGTGTGGGAGTGAGGTCAAGGGACAACCTAGATGTGGGAGAGGGGAGCAGAAGTATTGGCAGGACCGGCTAGGATAACATAGGGTGCAAGGCAGCTGGGCTGTACCTGGACAAACCATCTAATACACCCCCTCCTTCCCTCCAACTCCCCCATCTTTGCCACCCCCAACTGGACAGGTAAAGGAATCAGTGGTTTTGTCTCTCCCCCATGTCCTTAGCAAATGGGCTGCTTGTCAGCAGAACACAAAACCATCCCTTTAGGATGAATGTTCAAGGGACAAGTCAAACAAAAGCAGTGGCACTCATTGTGTGTTAGGGGCTGGCATGGGGCTCCTAAAGGACGATCGCTGGATACCTGCCTCATGGGCTCGGAAGAGGAGGGACCGATGCACATCTTTGTCTTGTGCAGAATAAATACATACAGAGATACATGAATACACGTGACATGAAAGGGGCATGAGATTTGGCTGCGTCACCAAGAAGTGAGGCTTTCAGTTGTACTGGTAGGTAGGTCACTCCCAAATACACACAGGCATCCTGTGACACTCCTGGGACACATAACTCTCTAAGGGGACACTGTGATGCATAGGTCAGAAAGCAGCCACTGAATTCTATAGAAACCAATATTACACTGTCTGTTAACTAACTAAAATTTAAGGATATGTATACATATACATATATGTAGGAAAGCAGCTCAGATCTGCCCCTGTACTGATCACAGATTCTTCTTCCCAGCCCCCCTCCTCCTGTGCCAACTGGTTTTGGGACTACGCCATTGGATTCTATTTACTGGAGTTCCTGCTCTGGGTCAGGTAGGAATGCAAGGGTACCTTTTCCCGGCATATGCTGTATGCTGTTGAGGATGTGGTCCATCAGAACAACACACTGGCCTTTATGCATGTAAACTGGGTTTGTCTCCTGGGTCTAGAGCAGTGATTTTCAACTGTGCCTGTACATTCAGATTACCTGGGGAGCTTTTTTAAAAATACCAATGCCCAGATGATGTAAATCTTCTCTCATCCTATTTTCTACCACCTTCCCAGCCTAAAATCTGTGCTCCTGGGGTGCCTGGGTGGATACGTCATTAGACGTCTGCCTTCAGCTTGGGTCATGATCCCAGGGTCCTGGGTTGAGCCCTGCATTGGGCTCCCTGCTTGGTGGGAAGCTGCATTCTCCCTCTCCCACTCCCCCTGCTTGTGTTCCCTCTCTCGCTGTGTCTGTCTCTGTCAAATAAATAAATCTTAAAAAAATAAAATAAAATAAAATAAAATAAAATAAAATAAAATAAAATAAAATAAAAGCTGTGCTCATGCTCAGGGCCCATGCTGTGCCTGTTCATGGCAGACATGGAATGCTGAGTGATGGGGAAGGTTTTTATGGGGACTTCAATGGTAACTCTGCATCCAGCCAAGACATGGGATGGCATCATATAATTTTTTAAAAAATATTTTATACATGCAAAATAATACAGAAAAAATTATAAAGAATCATGTAATAAGCACCCACGAGCTTACCAGCAGCTTAAGAAATGAAACAAGACACGTACAATTGGTGTGCTTTTCGTGAAGTCCCAGATCACAGCCTCCAAGGGGTTACCAAGAAGTAAACACCACCCGGAACTTTATACTTATCATTCCGTTGCTTTTATTTATACTTTAGTTTTATGAATCCTGAAATAATAAATTTATAATTCAGCTTCCATAGTGAGAATTACCCATGTTGATACGGATAGCTGGAATTACTCATTTTTCACTAGAGGCATTCATTTACCATGTTGTGTTTATCTATACTTGGATATTTGGGTTGTTTCTAGGATTTTTTTTTCCCATTACAAACAACATTGCTGTGAGCGTTCTCAACCATTGTTCCTGGTGCTTTTTTATTTTTGTCTTGAGTGGAGTTTGTCATGAGGGGAACACTCAAGAGTGGAATTCCTGGGCCATTGAGCACGAGTACCTTCAGCCTTGTCCATCCAATCGTCCTCCCCAAGTTTCCTCGCTGAGCCCTGTCCGATGCTCTGTGCTCCGCAAGCCGCTCAAAGTTGGAATTGTCAGGCTTTTACACTGTCAGGTGATGTGTATTAAATAGTAGCTTACTGTGGTTTTGAATTCTTACTTCCATGCTTACTAGGAAGAGTGCCCAGTTTTCCATTTTATGGACCCGTCAGATTTCTTGCCTGTGAAGCACCTATTTATGCTTCTTACCCTTTTTAAAAATTGGGCATTTTTTTAAATTTTTCATTTATTTTTTATTTTTTTATAAACATATAATGTATTTTTATCCCCAGGAGTAGGCATTTTTTTTTTCTTACTGTTCCATAGGGTTTTATTGGTCTTGAGCACTCTTGAGTCCTTGAGTACTCGGCTTTTGCGTTGCAACATCTCCTCTCCTTGTTTGTGTCGTCTTTCATTTTTATGGCTTTTTTTTTTTTTTGGACATGTAGATGTATTTAATGTTCATAGAGTGAAATTTGGCCATCTCTTCTTTCACCTTGGGGACTTCTGTGTCTTGTTAAGAAACCCTTCCCTACCAAAAGGGCCGAGAAACCCATCATGGGTGGCACGGATGACAGGACATGCAGAACTAGCTGGGTTCTTGCTGCATCCTGGACGCGGCTGAGACCTTTGGTTCTGTAGGTCTGCATCCAAGGATTTGGGGAAGGGTTGGCCTTCCCGGTAGGTAGGGAGCTGCAGGTGGCACCAGAGGGGACCCATGCCCGGGTGACTAACCGCCTGGAAGGTGTTGGGAGAGTGAAATGCAAGCAGGACGCACTGCGTCTGCACAGGGAAGGGCAAGGGAGATGTGAGGAAGCCCACATGGGGGCCACCGCTCCAGCACAATACGGATGGGAATGAGTGGAAACGCCGACTCGGGCTTTCTCTCCACCTTCCATCACAGCGTCTTGGCAGCTTTATGTGTGTGTGTCTAGGGAGCCCAAGCCCAGTGAGCACTCAAATAAATTGGGCTCTGAATCACTGCTACCACTTCCTGGCCTGAGTGGACGCTCTGTGAGAGCTCGGCAGACTCTGAGTTCAGCCCTTGTGGCTCTGGTTTAGCTGCTTCTGGAAACCGCGTCCACCCAGCTCACCCTGGCCGCTCTCTGGTGCTTGCTAATCTGTGGCCCGAAGGTGCAGGAATGAGAAGGGAATAACCGATGGTACTTGGTGGTTTAATGGCTGCTTCACAGCCAAACTCACCATGTCCCGACAAGGGCAGGGACTGTCTTTCCCATAATACTCGGACCCCAGTGTCCCAAACAGTGCCTGGCACCTGAGGGAGGTTCCTAGATATCTGTGTAAGAAATGCCAAATGAAGGGGCACCTGGGTGGCTCAGTGGGTTGGGTGACTGCCTTCAGCTCAGGTCATGATCTCAGGGTCCTGGGATCGAGCCCTGCATCGGGCTCCCCCTGCCTGCTGCTTCCCCTGCTTGTGCGCGTACGCACTCTCTTTCTCTCTCCCTCTGTCAAATGGATAAATAAAAGCTTAAAAAAAAAAAAAAAGGATTGCCAACTGAAAAGCTTGGTGCCTGTCTTTGAAGAGTTCAGTGAGGTTCCACTGTAGGAGTGATACTGCTGGCCAGAGGTGACCAGGACAGAAAGGCAGGCTGTTGGGAACAGGTCCCTGGAGGGTGAGCCAGGGCCAGGGCCATGTTCAGCAACTCTGGTTAGAATAGCCCCATGCCGGCGCCTGGGTGGCTCAGTGGGTTAAGCCTCTGCCTTCGGCTCAGGTCATGATCTCAGGGTCCTGGGATCGAGTCCTACATCCGGCTCTCTGCTCTGCAGGGAGCCTGCTTCCTCCTCTCTCTCTCTGCCTGCCTCTCTGCCTACTTGTGATCTCTGTCTGTCAGATAAATAAATAAATAAATAAATAAAAGAATAGCCCCATGCCCAGGAGCCAGTGGGAGCCCCACCATAGCCCCTGGCCTCAGAGACAACAGAGAGCATCTGCCTTGAAATTGACAACACCGTCCCCCAACCCTACCCCTGCAACAGGTACCCGGGGACCCTTTCTGAATCCCAGGAAACTCGGCAGCTTGGGCCCATGAGAGGAGCATGCGCTGTGGATTCAAGTGTACTTGAACTCTGGTCCTCGCTCCTTCATTTTCCTGCTGTGTGACTCTGGGTAAATCGCTCAGCCTCTCTGAGCTGTGGTTTACCCATATATAAAGTAGAGCCTCTAGCAACAGTTGGCTTGTTTGGAGGATTCAACATGGGGTCTGCATGAAAGGTGTTCAGTAGACCTTACTTCCCTCCCTTCTCACAGTGGTTTCTGGCGCCCCACCTAAGTGCATCCGCTGTTTATCTGTAACAGCCATGGGGTGCTCTGAGCAGCTGAGATGGATTTTCGACAGGGAATGAGACCGCAGGGATGCCACAAGGGACAGGAGTATGGTAATGGTGCTTCTAAGCAGAGGCTACCCGCAGGCAGGGAGAAGCTAGGCAAGCCCTGTTACCAGGAGGCTCGAGTGACTCCAGGAGAGGCACGAGCTGTGCCACTAAGGTGAGTAGAGCCAGTTCAGCTCACAGGAGCCCGAGCGGGCAGGAACCGGGTTCATGAACGGGATGACGGGACAGGCCCCTGCAGCCAGCCTCAGGGTCTGGCTCCTCTTTGGGTATGTATCTAAAAGAATTAAAAGCAGGGACTCAAAGAGATCTTTGCACACCCATGTTCACAGCAGCGTTATTCACATCAGCCGAAAGGTGGGGGCAGCCACGTGTGCGATGGAGGAGTGGATAAGCAAAATGCAGTCTCACTGAAAATGGCATATTATTAATATGCTGTATATTATTAAAAAGGAAGGCAGTTCTGACGTAGGCAGCAACATGGATGAACCTTGAGGACAAGATGCTGAGGGAAAGAAGCCAATCCCAGAAGGAAAATACTGTACGATGGTACTTCTGGGAGACCCCGAGAGGGGTTAAGTTCATGGAGACAGAAAGAGGCTGGGGGAGGGGCAATGGGGAGATGTTCACTGGGGCCAGAGTTTCAGTTCTGCAGGATCCCAGAGATTCACTCCAGGACAACATGAATGTACTTAACACGGCTAAACTTTATACTTAAAAACGGCTAAGATGGCGGATTTCATGGATTTTTTTTTTTTTTACCACAATTAAGAATGAAAAAACGCCAAACAGGGGTGCCTAGGTGGCTCAGTGGGTTGGGGCCTCTGCTTTCGGCTCAGGTCATGATCTCAGGGTCCTGGGATCGAGCCCCGCGTCGGCCTTTCTGCTCAGCGGGGAGTCTGCTTCCCTTCCTCTCTCTCTCTGCCTGCCTCTCTGCCTACTTGTGATCTCTGTCAAATAAATAAAATCTTTAAAGAAAAAAAAATGCCAAACACTGAAAACAAAGCTAGTCCTCAGTGGCAGAGTCGGGGCACGCATGTGGGTTGTTTCCAAGAGGCTTCTGGCAGGGTTGGGAGGGTGATGTGGAAGTGACATCTGTATCCCCGGGAAGGTGTCCGAGCTGCAGAGACAGTGAAGCGGCAGTCTGTAGGGAACGAGGTTTTTGGGGAGCTTAGCCCATAGTTTGTAAGCACACCAGCAGGACTCACTAAATGCTGGAGAATGATTTTTTTTTTTTTTTTAAGATTTTATTTGTCAGAGAGCACAAGGAGAGCAGCAGGGAGAGGGAGAAGCAGACTTTTGTTGAGCAGGAAGCCCGGCGTGGGACTCAGTCCCAAGACCCCGGGTTCATGACCTGAGCGGACGGCAGACGCTTTACCCGCTGAGCCACCCCGGTATCCCAGTAATATGATTGTTCATTGCCCCTCTGCGCTGTCCCTCCAGCACCTTCCTGCCGGGCCTCGTGGGCTGGATCAATCGCTTCTTCTTCTGGCTCCTGTTCACCAGGAAGAAGGAGAGCAGCAACGTCAGCCACAAGATCTTCACCTACGAGTGCCGCTTCAAGCAGCATGTCCAGGACTGGGCCATCCCCAGGTAGGGGCTGTGCGGGCCGGGCTGTGGGGGTCAGGGTCGAAGAGACCCCCTTGGGTCCTTGCTGTAGCCCTAGCACAGAAACCACGTTCCCAGTCCTACCCATTGTTAGGAGGGGCAACGCCAGAGGCCAAGTCCCCTTCTGGCACCGTTGTACCCAGCCGTTCTGCCTCTGAGGGGACATCAACCACGGAATCCCCTCTGTTCTCCTGTCGGTCCCTCTCCAGCCCAGAATGGGTCACAGCATATGGGCTTGGAGTGTGGGGGTTCCTGCCCAGCTGCTTGTTTGTCTGAAAGACTGTCCCCTGCATTCCGTCCATCGGGGGGCAGAGCCCACCTAGCATGCCAGGGGCAGGCACTCTGCCTTGGGAGGAGTGTCCAGTGAGGACCTAGGCTGGGTCCATAGCCCCAGAACTCATTACAGATTCTCTCAGAATGGTCCCCTCTTTTTGTCTCTCTCCAGGAAAAGGGAATGATGATGCCCAGGGCTTAGGGGATGCCCCTGTCTCTGTGTTCATGGGCTGGGGCACTGCTCTCCTGGGAGGATATTAGAACAAGTGGGGGTATTAGAAGCGTACTGACTTTATTCTGTCAGAAAAGGAAGAGGCCGGGGGTGTGGGACAGCTATTTCCAGACACCTGAGGGGAGCCCGCGACTGGGTGGGGGTCCGGGGCTGAACCAGGAGCCAGAGAAGCTCCCCACATTCTCAGGCCCGCCTTCCATGAGAAGGACTTGGAGAGCAGCCAGCAGCATGGAGCTCCTTCGGCGGTAGGAGCCCCCTGTCCCTGGGTGTGGGCTGTGGGGCTGTGCGGGGCCCTGCGTGAGGGCTCCAGGAGACCCCGCCCTGAGGTCTGTGCCCACTCCCCCGGCCGAGTACAGAGAGAAGACCAAGGAGGCCCTGCTGGAACTCAAGGCCATGCTGGAGGCACACCCCAAGATGGTGGCCCACTACCCTGTGGAGGTCCGCTTCACCCGCGGGGATGACATCCTGCTGAGTCCCTGCTTCCAGAGGGACAGCTGCTACATGAACATCATCATGTACAGGTGACCGGCTCAGTGGGAGCGGTGGGCTGGGGGTGGGCTGTGCGAGGCGACCTCCCGCACCCCCTCCCCCTGCTTTGCAAGGACCCGTCTCCTCACCCATCGTTCAAGGCCGGTTCAGATGCTCCTATCTCCGGGGAGGCTTCTCTGATCTGGCAGCAGGAAGAAGTCTCTCTTTCTCCTTGGGCTTCCTACACCTATAGCAAGTGAATCATGTGAATTAGGGTATTATGTTAATGAAATAATGAATATTAATTAGTAGGTCATGTGACTATGAATAGCTACCTTTTATGAGATAGACATTACTCGGTGGTGAAGGCAGGGGATGCTGTGTGCCTACTCTGGTCGACGGTTCTGAGAGCCTGGAGCGCTGTGTTGAGAAGGATTCGGAGGCTGGGTTTAGGTTAAGTGGAAGAGGGTCATGCTTGATCCAAGCTGCCTTCCTGGCTGCATTGGCCCATCCCAACCAGCCCCTCCAGGCTCTGTGCAGACACCGTAGGCTCACGGCGGCATTTCCTCTTTCCTAGTTAGTTATACGTGGCAGTCTCCAGAATAAGGCTTATGGACATGCACGGTTTAAGAAGTTAATCTCTTCGAAAATGTCCTGTGCAAAACGTATCTTCCTTCTGCCTCTTGTTCCCGCCTCTCACTGATAATTACCCTCCTCTGACTTTGCAAAGGAAAAACATCCCTCTTGCCCAGCTTGAATCTTAATATGGTGTATTTCTCCAGCCTGTAAAAACCTCAAACCTAGAGGCTGCCCAAGGGACAACTAAAGAGTGCCCTGTTCCAGAAAGGTGTCCTGAAAAGCCGGAAAAGAGAGTTTCTGAAGGATGCACTGAATGGGAGGAGGCAGCTGCTCTCAGGAACGGACAGACTTCTGGCAAGGCTCAGACCTTATCTATCTGTCCCTCTATCTCTCTTCTCCCTACTTGTGAATGCAGATAAGAAGTGAGAAAGTTGCCATGGGTGTGCATCATGTTTATTTGAATTTTAAAAAGTTTTGACTGAGACTTTGTCTGCCAGTAAGTCTGACTTGGCTGATGGGCGGTGAGGACTGACCCACCAGTGATAACGGCCATGCTTTCCACACATCAAATGAAGAGATTCAGAGATTCCTAGGCTTTGTCAAAAAGACGGCATATTTAGGGGCGCCTGGATGGTTCAGTCAGTTAAGTGTTTCAGTTTAGATACTGGCTCAGGTCGTGATCTCAAGATCGTGAGATCAAGCCCTGCACAGGGCTCCATCTGTGCTCAGCGAGTGTGCTTGAGATTGTCTCTCCTCTCTCTCTCCGTCCGCCCTTCCCGCATTCTTCTTTCTTACTCTTAAATAAAGAAAGCTTTAAAAAAAGAAAAGAAAAGAAAGCAAAACTGCACGGCATTAAAAAAAAAAAAGATGGCATATTTATGTGTTACCTCATAAAGATGTGTGCGTGTGTATGTATATTTGAATTTAGGATAGTTTTCAGATACCAGCTATAAGACCTGTGAGAGGAAGCAACACTTTCTGAAATCCCTCAGGTGATGAGGAGTGAGCAAGACCCCTCAGGTTGCTTGATTACTGCCGTCCAAGTCCTGCGGGCAGAGCCACTGGCTTGATCTCCGTACCACATGCCGCATGCTGGGCATGGCACGAAGACAGTGCCGCGTTGCCGCGGCGGACGCTTAGGGCAGGGACAGGGCCTCACCTCCTCCTGTTTCCCACCAGGCCCTATGGCAAGGACGTGCCCCGGCTGGATTACTGGCTGACCTATGAGACCATCATGAAGAAGGTCGGGGGCAGGCCTCACTGGGCCAAGGTAGGATTTGCCAGCGAGAGGCTCTGGGGCCCTTGGCAGGGCAGCTGTGATGAGCTGGGGGTTCCCCAGAGGGCGACTCTCTTCCCTGGTCCTCGGCCTGCCCAAGGCTCAGAAGTTGGGGTTCGGGGTGCCGAGCAAGTTACGGGAAGGAAGGGTTCCGTCGTCTTACCCAGAGCCAGCTTCCCCCCGCATCCACGTTCCAGCAGCTCAGTGATTGTATTGGGTGACCACTCCCTCGGTGTGTTCTGAGAATTTAGGATCTTTCTGAGATCCTAAATTCTGAGAAATTTGTCATCTTTCACTGTATTTGATTCCCATAGAAACCCCATGAGTAGGGTAAGGCAGGCCGTGAGCCCCTTTAACAGATGGGGAACTGAGAGGCTCTCAGAGGCGATGGGACTTACTAATTAGCAGTACAGTTGGGGCCAGAGCCCTCTAGGCTCTCTCACTGTGGGGTGCCAAAGGGAAGGGGGCGTTTCCTGTTAACACTGTAACACCTTCCTCTACCTTCCCAGAACATCCTGTCTCCTTGGGTCTTTACATTGTGTGTGTGTACGCATACGTGCCCGTGTGGCTAGGGGTGCGTTTTGCAAGCACGTATGCACGTGTAGGGAGTGCACACGGGCATGTGCCCAGCAGTAGGAGTGTTACGTATGCAGACCTACAGACTCAGGGTTGCCGGGTTGCAGCCCCACTAAGACGCCAGCTCCAGGGAGCAAGGCCTGTCATGTCTGGTTGCTTCCGCAGGCCCACAACTGCACCAGGAAGGACTTTGAGAAGATGTACCCAGCCTTTTCGAAGTTCTGTGCCATCCGAGAAAAGCTGGACCCCACGGGGATGTTCCTGAATACATATCTGGAGAAGGTGTTCTACTGAAGCAGGAAGAAAATGAATTGAGCCCACCCCATCACATCCCTCCATCAACGTCCCACAGGCCTGGAGGGGAGCGGGCCTCTCTCTGCAGGCCCTCAGCTGCTGCCCCCACAGCTGCTCCAGTCCCCAGCGATAGCCTGGGTCTTTGCAGGGCTCCCTGTTCTCCTACTTCCTGTGTCCTCACAATACCCGCCCCCGTCCCCCAACCCCCACAAAGAAGAGCTCCCAAGTCTCCGTGAACATCATTTACATGCAGCAGTCTGTTTTCCTGAACCTAAAATCACCACATTGTTCTCCCAGGAAATAGACCCCAAAATGTTCTGTTTAAGAGGTCAGGGATTCGGTCATTCACAGGTTCCACCTGTCAGCTAGGGGTCTGTAACTCCCAGGCCCCCAGGAACACATGTTTGGGCACAGTTGCCATGGGTCTGTGCTCTGCCTCCTTACACCCTGAGGGGTTCTCAGATTCCCTGGTCAGCGCCGACCTGCCCCAAGGCTGCCCTCTCCCAGTTTCTGTCTGTCCACCTGACCTCCCATAGGCTGACCTTCAAGCGTGTCTGTTGCAGGGGATGTGTGGGACGTGGGCCTACTGCTCCTTTCAAATAAAGACCAAGAATTGTTCACTCTCTGCCCTCCCACCTCTTCATCTCCAAGTAATCCTTGGGGAACAGGAGCCTCACTCATTTCCTGGCTTCTCCCCAGAGGTAATGGGTCTTGGGCAGGCCTAGAAAATGTTCTTCATATTTGTTTTGCAAATTTAGTTTCAACTGGTCTCTGGCCTATCACCTTTTGTGGCCATTCTTTTGTGAGTATTCACTGAGCATCTACTAGGGTATCAAGTGCTTTGGGAAATCAAAAGAACATTAAGACAGGTTCCTGGCCTCAAATTTCTAATCTCATCTCTCATAAGAGTTAATATCCACAATATATAAAGAACTCTTAGAATTCAACAACAAACAAAAATGTTTAAATGGGCAAAGGACTTGAGCAAACACGTCTCCAAAGAAGATCCAAATGGCCAATGAGCCCAAGAAAAGATGTTCCACATCCCTAATCATTTACAAAGCGCAAATAAAACCACAGTGAGATTATCATTTCATACCCACTAGGCTCATTATTACTTAAAAAATTTAAAAAAGTGTTGTGAAGGATGTGGAGAGGAAATGTTAGGCATCACTGGGAACGTAACCTGGCGCAGCCATTCTGGAAAACAATATGGCGGGTCCTCAGAAAATTAAACCTACAATTACCACGTGATCCAGCCATTCCGCTTCTGGGTATACGCCCAGAAATCCTGAAAGGAGGGACTTGAGAGATTTGTGCAGCATGTTCAGAGCAGGATTTATTCACCATCATCAAAAGGTGGAAGCCAGCCAACTCAGCAGAGAGGAATGGAAGAGCACAATGTGCAGTGGACACACCGTGGGATATTACTCAGCCTTGAAAAGGAAGGACATGTGGACCCAGGCTGCAAGATGGATGAACCTTGTGGACATCATGGTAAATATGCCAGTCAGAAAAAGACAAACACTGTATGATCCCACTTAGACGAGGCAACTAGTGTAGTCAGATTCACAGAGACAGCGGAACGAGGGCTGCAGGGGGCTGGGGGTGGGGGAGTGGGGAGCTAGTAGTCACTGGGGACTCGGTCTTGGACAATGGAAAAGCTCTGGAGGAGGCTGCTGGTGGTGTTTTCATGACAATGTGGATAAATAAAAATGTCACTGAACGGTCTGCTTGACAATGGTTAAAATGATAAATTTGTGTTAGAGATTTCTTACTCCAATAAATACGAAGAGATTTATATTCAAGTTCAGGGAAACGAAATTAATGTGCATAGGACATTAAGTAGCAATATCAGGGAGGAATAAGATGAAGTGTCGGGGAAATGGCATAGTTGGGAAGACCCAGCAGGCCCAGCGGGACGAAGATTCCTCAGGGAGGCTCCCTCAGCCAGAATATCCAAGTCCGTGGCCAGACCCAGCCCTTCAGCAGGGCCCAGAGCAAAACAAACGTGTCAAGAGAGTGACAGCAGAGCAGAGATTAAATGAAGCTTAGGGTCCTCCTGAGCACCGCTCAGGTCCTGCCCTCCCTGGCCCTCCTCAGAAGAGCACATCACAGGCGTGACGGCGAGTTTTATGTTGTCAACTTACTAGACTCCAGTACTGAGCTATTTAATCTAGGTACTGATCTGAAGAGGTTTTGTACATGTGGTTAATATCTACAATCAAGTGACCTAATGGAAAGGAAATTACTCTCAAAAACATGAGTGGGCCTTGTGCAATATTTGAAAGACTTAAAAGCAAAAATTGAGGTTTCTGGAAAGAAGAATGAATTCTGCCTTGAGAGTTTCTGAGTTTCCAGACTGTGGGACTGCCCCCATGGATTTCAGGCTTGGGAAAATCACAATAGCCAATGTCTTAAATGGATATGAGCTGTGCACTGGTTCCGTTTCTCCAGAGGATGATGCTGACCGATACATAAGGGACGGGTAAAGTTAATAAAAAAAAAAGCATTAGGGCACCTGGGTGGCTCAGTGGGTTAAGCCTCTGCCTTTGGCTCAGGTCATGATCCCAGGGTCCTGGGATGGAACCTAGCCTGGGCTCTCTGCTCACCAGGGAGCCTGCTTCCCCCTCTCTCTCTGCCTGCCTCTCTGCCTGCTTATGATCTCTGTCTGTCAAATAAGTGAAATCTTAAAAAAAAAAAAAAAAAAAAAAAAAGGAAAGCATAGCAGGCAAAACCCTGAGGCTTTGGAAATCCTGTCCCTCTCAGGTTCTACAGATGAGGAAACCAAGTCTCGGAGAGGTGAAGAAACTTGTCCAGCATCACAGCACGTTAGGAAAAGCAATGTCTTCAAACCTTCTGAGGTCTGTCTTGCAGCCCTAAGTTTTCAAGAGTTTGAATTTCATTTCTAAAATCTGTGGATGTTGAGCTCTATTTCATTACGTAACTGTGTTTTAAACTTTTGAGTAAAATTCTACTTTCCAAATCTTTAAATGACATTTCCAGTCTAGGAAAGATGGCACCCTTGTTCTCGGGTCTTCTGGAAGCTCATATTGACCCCCCGGGAGAAGTACAGATCCTGAGGGACACACAGTGAAATGTCTTAAGTCTGAAACCTTGAGATTCAGTAAAACTTCAAGTTCTGGAATGCTAGGGCAAAAGAATGTTCTGGAAATAGACTTCCTAATTATTGGAGAACCCAGATGTCTTTTCTGGCTCAGACTTTTCATTAGTATAATTTATTCTTCCTTTGATTTGGAATCTTTTGAGGCCCGAAGGTCATCCTTCCCAAAAAATTATCATTGCAGGGACACCTGGGTGGCTCATCTGGTTAAGCATCTACCTTCGGCTCAGGTCATGATCCCAGGATCCTGAGATTGAGCCCCACATTGGGCTCCCCGCTCAGCAGGGAGTCTGCTTCTCCCCCTCCTTGTGCTCGCTCGCTCTCTGTGTTAAATAAATAAATAAAGTCTTTTTAAAAAAAATTAACATTGCAGAATCCTTTTGATATTGAATGTTGTGTCCCAGAGATCATAAACTGGGCTCCTGAAGGTATTGCTGGTACAGATACCTTTTTCTCTCCTTCCTGGATTCCTCCTTGCGACTTCTGTCGGAGATCCCCACTGGCTGGCTTTTCTTCTCTCCCCGAGTCAGCCTTAGGTAGAAGGAGCCGGCTCTGCCCCGTGTTGCAAGCATTCTCATCTCAGGAGATTTGGGAAATCCTGGGTGCTGAGGCCTGGAACCTGTGTTCTGACCCTGGAGGGTGACCACCAGCAGCAAAGCCCATCAGCAGCAACACAACTTCAGTCCTCCTTTCAAGGTCAGTCCGGAACAGGGACTCATGGTGCCCCCTGATGGCAGCTGTCCCTAACCAGCCAAGGCACCCAGGCAGCAACAAAGTAGCCTGTCCCTGACCTACATCGTGTGGCCAGCTAGTCCCCAACTATAAAGTGGCCAGGAGCACCACAGAGAAAGGAACAGACCCCGAGGGAAGGAAGCCACTGGGGGGTTGCCGAGAGAGAAAGGTTCTCTATGCAACCTCACGTTTCAAATTTAGAAGAGGTGCCTGTGCGCCATGCAAGAAAGAGCTCACCTGTAGGTCTCCAGATACTAAAATGAGGCCAAAGGTAGGAGCTATCCAAGGAAGGGGGAGTGGAAGCTAGAAAAAGAGCTACGAGCACCCTAATCCCAGGGGTTCTTGAGGAATCCCCTAGACTAAGAGGAAAGCAATGCAATAAGGCAGGGTCTGAGCAAATCTGAGCTAAAGCCAGTCTTATCTTCGTTTTGACGCTGCTTCTCTCCCATGTGGCAGGGCCTTTCGGAAGATCAAGTGACACCTAGACAGTTCCAGAAAATTATCCAAATGTGGTGACTCTTTTTTGCTTTTGACATCCACAAATTAATGTCTTCACACACGCAGAGCAAGCTAACCCTGTCCTGAGTTCAAGATCTTTGCAGGCTATTATTTTAAAGGCCAACCTCTTGCACACTCCACGCAGGTGGGCTGGCGATTGGATGCAGGCTTGAGCTTGGAGAATGAATGCTGTCCTTTGACGCTGTTCCCGCATCTCTGTGATTTTATATACCTGAAGTCCTATGTGAAGAAGTCTTCTTGTGGTACACGTGTAAGGCTGAATGAAGTAGGTGGCCCACCCGTCACCCCACCCTTGCAACATGCCTTCTCTGAGGTCAGACTGAGTCAGGGGTTCGTTTTTACTGCATGGGGCACCAGAGACGGACTGAGATCAAGAAGAGGTTGTGGGCAAATGTTTGGTGCTTGTTCAGCGTCAGTGTCTTTGCTCCCCGGGGTGATGAACAGAAGAGGGCAGGCAGGTAATAGGGTTATCCGCTCCGTCCTCTTTCCTAGCCTGAGTTAGCGCCTTCCAACCCTGGAGGGACCGGATGGATTGAAGGCAAATGTTGACTGTGAGGGGATGGACCTCCGGACGGCCGGCACGGGTGGACGGGCGGAATGGAACCGGCCCAGTGGCTGTTGCCCACGCTGCTCTGAGCCACATTCTAGACCTGGAAGATTATGACCAAGGGGTTGAGAATATCCTGGAGGCATACGGAGAATCCATTACTCACCTGGTCCACTTGTCCCATGCGGTCTGGCTTTTACTGATGGTGCCCTAATCAATTTGCCTGTCATCGGTTACCATCGGTTACCATCGGTTCTATTGGTAAAGCTCTGCAGACCTGAGAACTTCCCACATTGTCTTTAGAACTATTTAATAGTTCCTGGGTTTGCCAAACTGCTCTCTTATAGTTAGCAAATGCCGGCAATGCTGGGTCTGGATAGGAGATTGAGGTAGGAGGCCCGAGCTGCTCAAAGGAGGTTCCCTGGGAGCACTAGAATTAGACCCAAGTTCGATCCCAACTCTGCCACTTTCCAGCTGCACAACTGTGAATATATGGTCCCTATTCTCTTTGCCACTCCCTGCTGGTGCCCTCTCCCCAGCATACTCCAGATCTGAACTCCAGTCTCCCCCCGGGGTTCTAAAAGTCCAGAGCACAGTAGGAGGGGACAAGGTGTGGCTCTGGGACCCTCCACCCTGCCACTCTCCCTGCTCAAGCTGTCTGAGGTTATCTGAGGTGAGGTGCTGTCTTGCTTGGTCTGGTCACCGAGATTGCTACTGCCAGTTGGCCTCCTCTCCTTATAGACAGAATGATGGTTTCCTGGGGATGGCTTTGAATTTCACTTGGGCACCCTTAGAGAGCGGCCCCTGTGTCCTCCTTAAGTTCCCACCAGCAGTCAAGGCCTCCAGCCCACTGCCGGAGGTAGGTGAGACAAGAGTACTGTTACATGGTGAGCGTATTCCTTCAACCTTATCATTGGAACTTCGTGACCAAAGTGTAACCCCACTGGAGATGATGTCAAAAGCCTATCTAGAGACCCTTCAGGAAAGTGAAGCAGGAGCCAAATGGTCTTTCATTGACCCACAACCCCACCACTTAGTGTTGAGCTCTGCTCTGCACACAATGGGCAGCTTCCTGGCTCCCACCCCTCCCCTATTCTCTGCTACTTCCAAGTGAAGAGTAGACAACCTGGGGTCCCCTTCAATAGCCTCTGGGGGCCACAATGAACAAGGGTCAGATGTTCTTGCCTCTAGGCATTCTGGGTCACATGCTCTTCTAATAAAGGCTACTCCTAGAAGCCTTTGTAATGTGGGGAAATAACCCCTGCCTAGAGAGAAACTATGAGACATAATGAGATGACATGAAGCAATCGGCCAAGTGACAGAGGGCTTCAGCTGGCCTAGGGGTACTGGTACAGTTGCACAAGCTGTACACTGCGTAATTCCAGTATCATTTCACCATGTAGTGAGCAGAGATTATTTTTTATTAGTTTTCTGGCTGAAGGCCATTGAGGGTCACCATAGGGCTAACCGCAGGGTTGGTGCCCCACCCCCTTGCCAGTCAGGTGCCAAGCCCTCTCTTTTCAGAACATCCAGTCCTGCTCCCACTTTGCCATGAGCTTCCCAGAGGCCATAGTCTTTCATTAGCCATGGTCTCCCTGCCACAGTTCTTCATGTCCCTGCACCTTGGTGATCTTGTGCTCTACCTTGGTCTTGGTAGCGCCTCAGGCTAGGACTCCTTTCAGGGATGGAGAGACATCTAACTAAGCGCCCTCAACGAGGCCACTGTGCAAAGGGGGAAAGAGGACGGACACATGAGCTCCCAGCAAACCTCGGAGTCAGCTGTAGTCTGTCTTTAAGGTGGTAGCCTAGGACAGTGTGAAGTAGATTGCATAAAAAAAGCAACATTTGGATATAGTGGCTGCCAGAATCTAGTGACACAATTAGAAAATAAAAAGTAAATTTTGAAATAAGGATGTGACATTAATGTGATGTATGATTTACATGATGGTCATTTTAGCAAACGCCTTCTGAACCCACGCCCCTAATTAATCTCTGTCATTAAATGAACCACACTAACTTTATTCTGAATTTCCTTAAGAGCAACACGAAAATACCAGTTTCTTTGATGAGCTAAGCCTTGGGGTGTCACTTGTGTGCCAGAGGTACTTAGAACTTGAAGACAAGTAATGGTGACCTAAGAATACTTTTTAAAAAAAATTTTTTATTAACATATGCTGTATTATTAGCCCCAGGGCTACAGGTCTGTGAATCGTCAGGTTTACACACTTCACAGCACTCACGATAGCACATACCCTCCCCAATGTCCATAATCCCACCCTCCTCTCCCAACCCCCCTCCCCCAGCAACCCTCAGTTTGTTTTGTGAGATTAAGAGTCTCTCATGGTTTATCTCCCTCCTGATCCCATCTGTGACCTAAGAATATTCTAAGCGTTTAATTAATATGTGGACTTTGCTACAAACCTGGAATGCAGCCAGATGTGTTTTCCTCATGTGAAGTATATTTGATGAAAAGAATTCTGTAGTCAAGCAGAGAGAGTTAAGTATCATATGGTCTCACTTATTTGTGGAGCATAACAAAGAACACGGTGGACATGGGGAGATAGAGAGGAGAGGGAGTTGAGGGAAACTGGAAGGGGAGATGAACCATGAGAGACTATGGACTCTGAAAGAGGGTTTTGAAGGGGTGGGGGGGTGGGGGGAGGTGGAAGGTTGAGGAACCAGGTGGTGGGTAATAGGGAGGGCACGTACTGCATGGAGCACTGGGTGTGGTGCAAAAACAATGAACACTGTTACGCTGAAAATAAACAAACAAACAAAAAAAAGAATTCTGTAGTTAGAAGATACTCAGAAATGGTAAGGCTTCGTAACTTAGCGTTGGTGGGGATGAACCACGGTTAGGCAGGGCCATCTGCTGGCAGTCTGGGGTACTGCAGCCCAACTATATCAGACCAAGAGGTAAATATGCCGTCAGGAAAAACTCAAGTAGAGGAGAAATTGTGGTGGAGGGCAAGATAGGAAAGTCGTATGAACTGACAGCAGACAAACAAGGCCACGGCCACAAAGGTGCCACAGGAATTCCAAACCCTTACAAGTAAAAAGGAAATTGACTCATTTAATCTTTGGGGGACAACAGATTCCAGGAAGAAAATATCAACTGGGTATTAAAACACCCAGGATGCATTATTACTATCCCTTCTTCAATCTCATTTTCCGTGTGTTCCTTCAGGAAATCTCACCCACCCCAATCACAATACGGCCACCATTTTATAATGGAATGGACAAGATTCACTTTTCAGATATATATTTTACTTGGCCGTTAGAACACATTTCTGCTCTGAAAAGCCAGAACTCCTTGGTTCAACTCTGTCACACTCCTTTTATTCTCAATTACAGGATAGTCCTTATACCATCTGAGCTAGTGCTTTTCTTTCCTACATCTTTTTTTTTTTTTCCCCATGCCAAAATGAAGGCCCGTGGGAGGTAGAAAAACCCAGCACAAAAGGAGGACACCACAGAGAATTCAGATTACTGGTGGTTTTATTGAGTTAGTGGCACACAGGAGTTCTTCCCATGATCAGCGAACACGGTGTTACGATGCAGAGTCCAGAGGGAGGACAGGCGGGGTGAGGGGACAGGAGGGCCTCAAGGCAAGGCCCGGTCACTCGGTGACATGCGGAGCTCTCTCTAGGGGCCTATCGCTCATCTCAGGGGTGATGGAACTCAGACACCCGCCATGTGGAGAGGCTGTTCCCATCTCATTCCTCCCTGAAAACAAAACAAAGGAGAATGGAAGGTAAAGGCTGGACACTCACGGATAAATGCTTCTCAAAAAAGAAAGAACATCCTCCAAAGGAAAAGTAACATTTCCAGAGATTTTTCTGGCTTCCTGCCTGGTCTCTGGCTGCAGGAGGAATCATTCCCAGGCTGGACCCGAGGCCTTTTTTCTGGCTCCCGGGGAACTGCTGGGCCCGGAAGGAGCACAGTGTGGCTTGTGTACTCACCGGCTCTTCTGGCGGTATTCCTGAAGGGCTTTCTCTGCCACGGTCTCCATAAATTTAGGATTGTTCCTGGAGAGGTCTTCTGGGAGGATCACGGTGATGGGGTCGGAATCGAAAAGCTTCACAACCACCTTAGTGACGCCAGAGGGAGCACTGGAGTCAGAAGTCTGGGAATTCACCTAGGAGGAAAAAGGGTAAGAGAAGGACTGAAATATTGGTCAAAATGGACTCCTTTTGCAACGAAAAGACATCCGGACACGTGACCCCTCTCCTCTGCTTTTTACTAAGTTTGACAGCCGTTCATTTCAATGAGCAGAAAGGCCCAAATTCATTTGTTTGTAGGTGTCAGTCGTATCCGCAAAGACCAAACCAGGGGGGTGACCACTCACCCCCGCAGGGGAAAAATGGTTTCTAAGCCACCATGTTTTCTTTGGGCAGCTCTTGGCTGGGCCGGCAGCAGAAAAGGAATCAGAGAAAGAAAAACAACCAAAAAAGGGTTCTCAGCACTAGAGAGAGGCTTTCTATCCCTGGTAAAGAATAACGCATCAATTCATGGGCCAAGCTACAGAGTGTAGGGCAGTGAGGCAGCTTTGTGGGTAGAGCACAGGCTTTCCAGCCAGGCGGATAGGTTCAAGTGCCCAGGTGGGTCACCCAAAAGTTATTAAACCTGGGGCAACTGTTGCATCGCTCACTTTCCTCAACCATCAATGGGGTCACGATGGCGGAGGGGGACACCCAGGCGGCTCAGTCGGTTAAGTGTCTTTTTTTTTTTTTTTTTAAAGATTTTATTTATTTGACAGAGAGAGATCACAAGTAGGCAGAGAGGCAGGCAGAGAGAGAAAGAGAGGGAAGCAGGCTCCCGCTGAGCAGAGAGCCCGATGCGGGACTCGATCCCAAGACCCTGACATGACCTGAGCCGAAGGCAGCGGCTTAACCCACTGAGCCACACAGGCGCCCCAAGTGTCTGACTCTTGATTTGGGTTCAGGTCATGATCTTGGGGTTGTAGATCCAGCCCCACCTTGGGCTCCACGCTGGGCATGGAGCCTGCTTGAGATTTTCTTTCTCCCTCTCCCTGTGCCCCTCTCCCCTCATGAGGCTTCCTTGTGTTCATGTACTTCACAGTAGTATGTTTCCTGTCACATGACAAACGCTCCATCAAAGCGCAAGTGCCCCCTTTAACATCTCCATCCCATTTTGCTCCCCGGGGAGGCTCACATCACTGCCAGACATACCCGCCCACCCCCCAACCCAGATCTTCAGTGTGTGGCCAGGATGGGACTCACCGTTGTGACCTGGAGATAGAACGGGTCCTCGGTCTGAGTGAGATTCGCCAGCTGGGACACCCAGCTAAACTGCTCGTCCAGCTGCTTCAGCAGGGAGGACGTGTTGAACATCTTCTCCTGGTAGGACTGCAGCAGCTCGTTGTACAGCTTGGTGAACTTCTCGGCAATCTGGAGGGAATTATTAAGTTCCTGTCGCAGCTGGTCCTGAGCGGGGTTGTTGGACGAACAGTCTGCCCGGAGATAGAGGAAAAAAAGGAAAAAAAGGCGGAAATGTGAAGGGAAGCCTCAAAAGGAATAAAAACACGACTGGAAGTCAGTTCATGGAGCCAGGACCTAAAGCACAGCGGCTCTAAACGCCCAGCCATACGCGGTGTGCAGTCACTTGGTAACAAAATTCAGAGCTCACCCCAGAATGTCAATCAACATGCTGCTTCCTTCATCAACAAAGTCTTGCTCTGGAAAACAATGTCACCTGAACTAAACAGGGTCCTTAGTGACATCATTGATTTACCTTTGGGGGCAAGGCCCTTACCTCCTTGGAGACCGGTGACAAAGGGCACTGACCACACCTTGAAAAGCACTGATCTCAGTCTATATGGCTCGGACCCCGAGCAGCTTTCGCTGTGCTAGTCCCCCAATGCATCGTTTCCAGAGAGAGGGAGTGTTACTTACAGGTCCTAAGTACCAGACATTACACGAGCGCTTTGGATACCCACTATCTCCAAGAATCACAGCTCTTTCGCCTCAAGTGTTACGAGTGATGAAATCGAGGCCCACAAAAGTAAATTGCTTGCTAAAAGACACAGAAGGATTTATGGGGCCAGGATTGAATCCAAGGCTTTAACTCCTAAACTTGGGCTCTTCCTCCTCTGAGTCTGTGGCTCTGGAAAAATTCTCCAAACCTGTCTTTCGAGCATATCCGCAGAGCTAGAAATCTAGTGCCAAGAGTCCATGACACACAAGAGCTGGCCAGGATCCTTGGGGTACAGAGCAGAGTAGCTTGCTGACTCGGGCGCCCGGCTGGCCCATCTGCTCACCAGAGCTGGTCACCCCGCTCACTGGGGGAGCAGAGAAGACACAGGGAACTGCTCTGGGTCCTGGAATGCTCACCGCAGTGTGTATGATCGATAAGAGCAGGCAACCATCCACTGTGTCTTTAAAAACCACTGATTTTCTTTCCCTGGTTTGTTTCAAAACTATCCCAAGGATGGTACCCCAAAAACCCGAGCAAGCCAGGAGAAGACAGACCTTTGCATGCTGCATTTACTGTAAAGGGTCCCCATAAGTGATTATAAGTAGATGTAATCATTTATATTAAAATCTTAAAAATGGTAGGTAGGGCAGGAAATAAAAGCCAGGTTGGAAAGATAATATAATGAATAATCTTAACTCTTTCACCAGGGGAAAATTAGAAATTGAAAAAAGTCACTGAGAACTGAGATTCTGTCTAGAGCAGTAGCTCTCAACCATGGGCTCTGCTGCCCCCAGGGGGATATTTAGCAAGGTCTGAAAATAGTTTTGGTTGTCACACCTGCCGTTGGGGACGGGTACCGGTGCCTCGTGGGTAGAGACCAAGGGAGCTACTAAACACCCCACAGAGCACAGGACAGCCCCTCCCGACAAAAGTGATCCATTCCGGGGGGCGCCTGGGGGGCTCCTTCGGTTAAACGTCTGCCTGCAGCTCAGGTCATGATCCTGGGGTCCAGGGATATAGCCCCTCGTCAGGGATGGGGAGAGTGGGGAGGTGGTCCCTGCTTAGCGGGAAGCCTATTTCTCTGTTTCTCCCTCTCCCTATGTCCCTCCCCCTGCTGGTGCGCGCGCGCACACACACACACACATACACACACACACTCTCTCTCTCTCAAATAAACAAATAAAACCTTAAAAACAAACAAACAAAAAAAGCGAGCCAGTCCAAACTGTCCATAATGTCAGTAGTGCTGAAGTTGAGAAACCCTGGTCTAGAGCGGTCAGGCAGTGCGTGCTCGTTTGGCAGTCGGCGCCTCAAAGGAGAGGTGGTCACTCTCTGTCGGGGTAGAAGGGCAGGCAGCGTGGGTGAGCTGTGATCGGGGACCGTTAAGATCCATGCTCAGGGCACCGGTGTGACCCGGGCACCCATGCTCTCTCCTTCTGGCTCTGCATGAACTTGCTGGCGGTGAGGAACCGCGCCCGTTATCCTCTGTGGATAACAGAGGGTTGAGGACTCCTGTCCGCTTCGGATGTCTGCCCCTCCCTGCACTTGGATTTCTTTCCCCGGTGCCTTTGAAACTTACAGGAGTGGGGCTGGGCATATTTAACTGGACTCCGAAGCCTTGGCCCAGCAAACCCAAACATATTAAGTAAGAGCAAAGCCACCAGAGCAATTGGCTACACCCAAGGAAAACAATTAACTCTTTCTGAGCAGAGACGGCTATGTGTCAGGAACCATTCCAGATGCTTCTACAGCTGTCACTCGAAGTAAGAAGAAATGAGCCAGGGAACAGATCTGATAAAGCTGAGGGGAGCCGCTGAAGGGAAGTGCGGTTGACCCTCAAATAACACGGTTTGAACTGTGTCTGTTTACATGCGGTCCTTTACAGTGTAGTACTGTGGGCATAGCCTTCTCTTCTGTATCATTTCCTTGTAACTTTTTTCTCTAGCTTACTCTAAGAATGCAGTATATGGTACACATTACATATGAAATACGTGTTGATATCGCCTCCCCTCACCCCCTCCTGGTTCAAAGGTCAACTCTATTTCCTTTGCTTTGGGGACTGACCAACCAAAGTGTATTTTGCTGGGAAGCAAAGGTACCACGACCAGTGACCAGGGACAGAACACTAAGAACACATCAGTTAAGAACACATCCCAAACACCCAGCTCTCCAACATATGGGTGTCTTATCATCTTGGGAAGTGACTCAAGCTTCCCGTGACTATGAGCTTTTTCACCTCGGTAAGATAGGGAAAGTCACTGTACCCAACTCAGGGCCATTCTGAGGAAATGACTAATGTTTGCAAAGTGTTTACAACAGTACCAACATGGTAGGAGTTTGCTAAACAGAATACATATTATCAAAAAGTCCATCTGCAGAAAAAAGTGGGGACATCTATCCAGCATGGCCCTGGGGAAGAGAGTAACTGGGGAAATAAAAAAAAAAGATGTCTCCCAACTTCAGGGACAACCTTACCTCTTAGCCCTAGCATGGCCCTGGGGAAGAGAGTAACTGGGGAAATTAAAAAAAAAAGATGTCTCCCAACTTCAGGGACAACCTTACCTCTTAGCCCTTGTCTACAGATGGGGGCGCACGTGGAGCAGGGCCACGGACCTCCCCCAGCGCCACAGCTAGAAGGCAGCAGAGATGGAATTTCAAGCCCTACATGTCTGACCCCATTAAGGGAGCCCTGGTGAGGTACCAGGGATCCAAGGCTCCCCGACTCACCCACGGACAAGATCTCCTGGCACTTTTCACACTGGTCCTTCATCTTCAGGCACCCTGTGGAGTTGTGACGGATCTCCTTGCACACGGCACCATCCTGGTTGTCTCCTGGAGACATACGAGGGAAGAGAGCGTCATGCTAAGGGACCACATAGAGTGATATAGTGACGGGCCTCCCCTCCAGCTCCTTCCACACTACTGTTTGCCTCTTTGAGATGCTTCTGTGGGCAGAGTAGGTTGGGAATGAGTTGTCTGCCTGCAGACTCTGGCCTCTCTGATCAGGGCTCCCTGTGGAGGGACGGGGAGGGAATTCCTGGGGTTCCCTCAGCTGGGTGTGGCCTTGCCTCCCACCGTCTGCATCCAATGAGCCCTTCCTGCCTCCGTTCTCTTTGGCATCAGAACCCGTTCTGCTCTGCATTCTATCTGGCTCATCTCTCCCCTAGGGTCAGCAAGCCTCCTGAAGAAGGGAGTGGGATCCTCTTAGAGCCACCTTATAACACAATGCCCCTCCCCCCCCATTATGGATATGCAGTAGACGCTGTTCAATTCAGTGTCCTCCTGTATTTCCAAACCGATTCAAGCCAAACTGGGTACCAAACGGTAGGATCCAGGAGGTGGTATTGGCTAACTATATCTACTAGTTCAATGAAGGAAATCACCTCTGAAAGTACTGACTTTTCATGTCCACAGTAGACCTTATTCATTCAAAAAATATTCATGCATGCCCATTCTGTACCAGGCCCCAAGGCGATAGCCAGAAACAGCTTTCTTAACTGTAGCATGGACAGATTATATAATTTGTCACCACTGCTTGCATAGCATCCACATGAAAGCACCTGCCTTCCCAAGACAAAGGGGTCTGGTTCTCTAGAAAGGAGTCATCCACGTCACGCCCCCCAGTGGCCGAAAGGGGCACCGTCAACTTGAACGAACACAGATTTCAAGTCCGGCAGGGCTACATTTGACCGGGTCCCCCTTTATCAGCTATGAATACTTGGACACATTCCTTCACCTGTCATACTTTTCTCCTCCACAAATGAGGATAATACCGCCTTCATGGGGTTGCTGGGAAAACAGATGACACACGCCAAGCCCCTGGCGTAGTTCTTAGAATCTAATAATGGGTTTCTCAATAACCTGCTTGTTCCCATCCCTTCTCATGAAGAATGAAGGAGATGATGGCCTTCTAACCTTCTGTGAAGTCCGTTGGGAAGTGGGGGAGTCTGTGCAGGTTGACATCCATGGCCTGCTGAGCCTGGTGTATCATGTCGAAGAAGGGCTGAAACATGTTGTGGAAATTCAAGGGCTGGTAGCCAGGGAAAGGCATTATGTTCCGGGCAAAGCGGTGCTTGATATTGAAGGAAAAAGGCCTCCGCTGGAATGAGCTGAAGGGTGAGAAGTGGAAAGGGTCCTGGGGCTCACGGGTGAAGAATCTGTCCTGGAACAGCTCATCCATGATGCTGGACGCCCGGTTGAAACTATCCTGCATGACGTCCAGGGCGTGGGTCTGCTGCCGGTCGTTCTCCAGCAGGGAGTCGATGCGGTCGCCGTTAATCCAGAAGTAGAAGGGAGAACTCTGGTTCAGGAACTCCTCAACCTGTGAGGGGCAGAATGGGGGAGTTAGGAGAAGCTCAGTGAAGTCCCAGCCTCCTCCTGCGTCCCCTCGCTGCCCCTCGGTCACCTCAGTCACATAGCACGTGACCAAAGCCCCCGCTGGGACAGGCTCCCTGGCCCCCCAACTGTCAGGCCAACCCCCTTTCTTTCTACCCACCCAACGGGGAAGAGTTTGAGAAGACGTCGGAGGCCAAGAGATGCACAAACCCCCGTCACCCGAGACAAGTCTTCTTTCTGGTCACCAAGGATTCCCCACATCCCGACTCAGCCAAGGGCCACTGGAGAGGTCTTCAGTTCATGAGTCCCAACCAGGCCAGGCCCGCAGGGGAGGATGGGATCAACATTACTGTGCTAAAATTCCTAATTCCTTTTGCCTAAGTGGACCCAGGGGTGTGCCACTCCACGAAGTCATTTGTTATGTCATCCAGCTGATCATTTCTGGATGAGAATCTTCTAAGAGACGGCACAGGTGCTTTGGGTGACTTCAGATTTGCACACTGAGAGCAAACGTTACCAACTGATCGTGGCGCTCCAGGCCTCAGCGCAGCCAGGACAAATCAGTTGCATCTGGCAGGTGAAATGAAGCCGTGATACTGTGATTTATAGTAAGAAGTGTCTATTTGGTCTTTGTCCGGTTCCTAAAGCCCTTAGAATTTCCTGTGAGGAGAGCAATAAACTTATATGCTAATAATAAATTTTAAAAATAATAAATCTATGCCAATGAGGTGGCTTTTGGAAAGCACCTGAGGATGGAGGCTGGTTACCTGCAGAACCCACCGAGGTTGGAACGATGGAATTTTTTATCCCATCTCCTGATTTCTGGGGAGGGGAGAGGGGCTGGAAGTTGACTCCATCAGCAATGGCCAATGATTTAATCAATCATGCCCGTGGGAGGAAGACTCCTTAAAATTCCAAAAGGACAGGCTTGAGGAGCTTCTGGGTGGCCGAACACGTGAAGATGGAGGTGAGTGGCGCCCTCTCAGAGGGCATGGAAAGTTCCCCACCGCTCGCCCATACCTTGAGCTATGCATTACCTCCCTTTGGCTTTTCAGAGTTATATCCTTATATAATAAACCAAAAACCCAGTAAGTCAAATGTGTCTCTGAGTTGTGAGCTGCCCCAGCAAATTAAATGAGCATGAGAAGGGGGTTGTAGGAACCTCCAAACTATAGCCAAGGCCAGGAGCCCAGGTGACAAGCCAGACTTGTGATGGGTACCTGAAGTTGGGGTGGGGTGGGGAGGACAGGCTTGTGAACCTGAGCTCTTAGCCTGAGGGATCTCCCATCTCCAGGGAGAGAGTGTCAGAACTGAGCTGAAATGAGCTCTCAAAAGCAAAGAAACCTTCCCTCTTTCTTAACTACAATCCCAGAATCAGCTGGCACTAGCTTGAGAGGGCCCAGGGTCACCACGGCAACCCAGCAAGGCACCCAAGGGCACACCAGGCACCCAGCTGGTGTGGGAGAACTGCCCCACGGGTTGGAACAGGGTTGGGGGTGGGGGAAAGGACCAGAGAAGAAGCATATTTCCCTCCATTCCGGCCTCCACCGCTCAGAGCCTGGCGGCGCTCAGCAGCCCGACCCCTTTCACCTGGTGGCCAACCAGCCCCGTGCCGCTTCTGCAGACGCGGGCGTAGAACTTCATGCAGGTCTGTTTCAGGCAGGGTTTACACTCCTCCCAGAGGGCCATCATGGTGTCATTGCACACCCCCTGTGATGCCTTCAGCTTCGTTTCTGAATCCTTGGTGTCATTCAGAGCATCCTGCAGGAGGACACGAGGCCGGGTTAGCCACATGGAAACCACAGGCTTCATGCTCTCCAAGCAGGCACCGTGGTGCGGGGCCCTCCACCCCCTGAGGCAGGCCTTCCCAGGGCTGGCCACACCACATGCCTATTTCCTCCTCTGGCTCCTGCGTTCCCCCGTTTGCCTGGAATTCCCTCCCCACCCCACTTTAAGCATCTTCTCAACTTTGAGACCTGGCTCTTCTTCCTTCTGCTCCTTCTTCCTGGTCTTCCCCGTCCACTAGAAGCCACGTGGATCTCACTTTCCTCTGACGCTGCACTTAGTCTTGACCCCAGGACTGACCTCTCTTTTATACCCTATTTTCTATCCTCAACTTCTGGTGTTTAAATGTTGTCTTCCGAAGCTTCCAGAGGCGCTCAGAATCTTATTTGTCTATTGCAGCCCCAGTCCCTGGCGCGCCATCAAAAATCAAAGTCACAACAGCTACCAAAACTCTCTAGCACATCCATGGCATTTGGCCAGGTAATTCTGTAAGAATCTGCCCCCAAAGAATTTCTGCCATAAAGGGGAAATCCAATGCATGAAGACTTCTGATACAGTGTTCTTTAGTGGCGCAGGGTGGGTGGGGGGGAATACTTGAATCAACCCGAATGCTTAAAAATAGAAGGCCAAGGCGCACCGTGGTTTGGTGGGTTAAAGTCTCTGCCTTCAGCTCAGGTCATGATCTCAGGGTCCTGGGATTGAGCCCCGCATCAGGCTCTCTCCTCAGCAGGGAGCCTGCTTCCCCAGCCCGCCGCGCCTCTCTGCCTACTTGTGATCTCTGTCTGTCAAATAAATACATAAAATCTTAAAAAAAAAATAGAAGGTCAAGCAAGTCATTGGTCTACACAGAGGCCGGAGACATGCTTTTTGAGGGGTTCATTGTTAACTTTTAGATAGTATAACAAGCATTTTTCATGTTAACAAGGTTGATTTTGAATATAGTGACTATCAGAAGAGTATAAAGGAAAACAAAGGAGTGAGAAACAGATCAAATGCTAACAGTGAATTGTCCATACGTAAAAGGGTGACGGAAAACTTTTCCTCTTCCACTTTTGTATATTAAAATCGCGACAAATGAACGTGTTAACCTTTCGAAGAAGAAGTAAGTAGACCATCCACACCCCAAAGCAAAACTACAGGAAGAGCGGACCCGGAGGAGCTTGAGTTCTCTGAGATCGCTCTCCTGTTCCAGGTCCCCTGCTCCTGCTGGGAAGGCCGCCCGGCCTCCCACTCAGCCAACCCACAAGCAAGCATCAACTGCGCTGCCCATTCACAGATTTGGGAACCAAGGCGTCATGGAGCCTTGTCCTAAACTTGATATGCTTTCTCATATCATATTTAGTGGAGAACACTAAACTGATGATAACCCCAAAAACTCAAGAACAGGACTTGCCTGACACTTCTCTAGGAGCTCCTTGAGGATTCTACCAGAGTGGTGAGGAAAAACACTGATGCCAAGGAAGGGCACTGTGTCAAAAGAAAGAGCGGGATCCAGGCCAGCATTTCCCTAAGTGGCCTCCAGGGAATTGTGCTGAACGCTATCATGGGGAGGGGGGCGCCTGGGTTGCTCAGCTGGTTAAGCTCCTGCCTTCAGGCTCAGGTCATGATCCCAGGCTCCTGGGATCCAGCCCCACATTGGGCTCCCTGCTCAGCACAGAGTCTGCTTCTCCCACCATGTGTATTCTCTCTGTCTCTCTCACTCCAGCTCAAATAAATAAATAAAATCTTTAAAAAAAAAAAAAAAAAACTATCATGGGGAGAAAAAAAGGATTCCCTGGTCAGTTCGGTTTGGAAAACACAGGGTTAAATGAAGTTCCACAACCTTCTTTACTTCAGAACTTCTCAGAGCCTTTAAAACACTTTACTGGGTGTGGTGCATAAACAATGAACTTTGGAACACTGAAAAAAAATTAAATTAAAAACAAACAAACAACACTTTTGTATGCATTATGGGTCAGGAAGGTGGCAAGGTGAGCCATCTTAGCCTCTCCTTCATTAGGGGTAGGGGGACAATGGGAGTAGGTTTTTAGAATACCCTTAAGGAGACTGCTGATTTTTAAAATTAGTCGTTTACTCCATTATGGTGTTTTAGTTTTGTTGAATCACTAAGCACAGGCTAGACCCGCATTTTCATTATCCGACTTAGATGTCTCTTTATGAAGGAGTCAGAACTCTAGAAAGCCATGGGGGCACTGCAGTGTGTATCTGCCTTCACCCCAAAGTTATTGCCCTACTAGATAAGCTTCCTGAAGGTGGGGCGCCACCCCCCTCCTGACCCAGGACATCCCCGATCCGAAGCCTACCTTGGAGCTTGCATAGTCAGGGTTTAGAAAAATCTACTGAAGTGAATCGGTCATCAGCAGGCCCTGGGCCAAGCTGGCAAGAAACCAGATCCAAGATCCTACCCCTTGAAGCTCTCAAAAGCAAAGAAACCTTCCCTCTTTCTTAACTACAGCCCCAGCATCAGCTGACACTAGCTTGAGAGGGCCCAGGGTCACCATGGCAACCCAGCAGGGCACCTGAGGGGCGATGGCCCCTCCCCTCCGCAGAGGGGGTGCGGTCTGGTCCGCTGGCTCCTCCTTACCTCTTTCTTCTTCTTGGCTTCTTCCAAGTTGGTGAGCAGGGATTTGCGCTCCTCGTTTGTTTGTTCTATTAGGGTCTTTATCTGCTTCACCCCCTTGAGAGCATTTTTAATTTCCCTATTAATGTACTTACTCCCCTCGGTGGACATTTCTGCAAGAGAAGGGCAGGCAGAGAGAGTGAGGAGAGAGGCAGAGATGGGGCTGGGGATACCACCATAGAGCCAGCTGGAATGGTCAGGAAGGTCAATTCAGTCCAGGGGCTCTCCAGGCTGGGAGCACCCACCCCCAATTGGGTGGCCTTCTGGACCCCAGCTTTGCCCTGACTGGGGTAGGAGAGGGGATCACGGGGCTTATTGTGGACCCAGTCCCCAAGTAGGGACTAAAGCAGCTTTAGAGAAGGAGCCTGCCCAGCTGCAGGAGAACATTTTCTTTTTTTTTTTTTAAGATTTTATTTATTTATTTGACAGACAGACATCACAAGTAGGCAGAGAGGCAGGCAGAGAGAGAGGGGGAAGCAGGCTCCCTGCGGAGCAAAGAGCCCGATGTGGGGCTCGATCGCAGGACCCTGAGATCATGACCTGAGCTGAAGGCAGAGGCCTTAACCCGCTGAGCCACCCAGGTGCCCCTGCAGGAGAACATTTTCAAGGGAAAAAAGTCCTGAGAAACAAAACAGGAGCATAGGGAAAGGGAAGGAAAACTGAAACAAGACAAAATCGGAGAGGGAGACAAACCATGAGAGACTCTTGATCGCAGGAAAGAAACTGAGGGATGCTGGAAGGGAGGGGGGCAGGGGACTGGGGTAACAGGGTGACGGGCATTAAGGAGGGCACGGGATGGACTGAGCGCTGGGTGTTAGATGCAACAGATGAACCACGAATCTCTACCCCTGAAGCTCATAATACATTAGATGCGGCTTAAACTGAGTTGAAATAAAATAGTTTTTAAAAATATTCTGGAAGCATAACCATTTAAACATCAAAATGTAAAATCTTATATTGGATACAAGCGTTTCGGGGACGCCATTTTACCAAACATCTGAACTTCCTTCTCCTACGACTCCATGTGATAAGGGACACAAAGATGAATTAATGGCACCATTCCACAAGGAAGCTGTGATCAGGACACAACGCCCTGGGGCCAATGCAAGGAGACAGTTTCACCGAGGTAGTGAAGGTGAAACAGCTAAGGCTCCTCTAGTGGCTGTCCTAGGCCAGGCACTGAGCCGCCAGGGCATATGCCTTTTAATTAAATGCTCTCTGCACTGCCTATATCATCCCCACTGCAGCCCAAGGACAAAACAGCACAGTGAGATCAGATCCTTGTCCCGGGTTAATACAGCCGGGGGGTCACAGGGCCAGACACATACCCGAGTCTGATTTCCAAGCCTGAGTTTTTAACAAGACCCCTAGGAACTAATCAGCTTGTAGTACCAGGGTGGGGAGGAGGAGGGAGGGAGGAGGGGTTTCAGGAAAGGCCTGGCAGAAGAGTACACCCCAAAGCTGGGCTCTGTAGGAGGACGTTTCCCCTTTCCTGGATACGGACCACTGGGTTTCTTGGTGGAAAGGTGGAGGGGACATAGAGTAGGTGCCATGGGGACGCAAAAATGGAAACTCATTAAGGCTCAAATGAGCCAGGCTTCCCAGAGAAGGTGTGGGCCCCAGGACAAGCAAACTGGTGAAAGGGGACACAGCCACCAGAAAGCGCTGGGGATACACCTGAAAAATGCCTAGAAGCCCACCTGACCGCCAAGAACCTAGACCAGGTAGCTGCGGGGAGGAGGCCCGGAGAGGGACCCGCCTGAGGAAAGCAGATGGGTCTCTACTGCTTCGGGCCCTGGCAGAGAGGAAGTGGCCTGGGAGGGGACACCTGTTCCACTTACCCTGGAGCTCAGTGTCTGAGACTATCTGGTCTCCCAGAACCCGTCCATTCTCCCAGGTCAGCAGCAGCCCCACCAGCAGCAGGAGAGTCTTCATCGCGCCTCCCTCTCCAATTCTGGAATCCCAGCGGGCCTCTGTTTGTAGAGAACAGGAGACTGTCATGGTAACAGCTAGCCAGCCTGCTGGTCTCCGGCCGGCCTGCAGCCTCCAGCAGCTTCCCCGGAGCCCCATGGAGGCCCTGCCCCCAGCCAGTCCCTCGGCTGGCATTACCTTGTTTTTAATCCCGGGGAAATTGGGAAAAAAGATCAGACTTGCCACTGGACCCCTTCAAAAGAAAGTGGAGGCAGGGGGTACAGAGGGGAACCACAGAAGCAGCCTAATACAGAAGAAACGAGAACTCTGGAGTCAGAGCCTGGGCTCAGGTCCAGCCCTCCCCTTCCTCCTCCTCCTCTTCCCCCAGAAATTGCTGACTAAGTCTGAGCGTGTGTTTTCTGCATCCAGAAAGGACATCTATCTGATGCCTGCTCCTATCAAATAATCACTCAAAACACCTCTCTAGGCTCTGCCCCTCTCCTTCCCCAGCCCTAATGTGGGGACTTTCTTGGAAGCCCCTGCTGTGTGCAGTCACTAATCAGGCCCACAGCAGGTGTCCCCCAATCCGTCACAAAAGAAAAATCCCCTTTTTGTCCACCAAACCTCAACACCCCCCAAAAAGTCCTTTAAAAAAAATTTTATTTATTTATTTATTTGACAGAAAGCCAGAGGGCACAAGTAGGGAGGGCAGCAGGCAGAGGGAGAAACAGGTTTCCAGCCAAGCAGGAATCCTGATGTGGGACTTGATCCCAGGACCATGGGATCATGACCTGAGCCAAAGGCAGACTTTTAACCGACTGAGCCACACAGGCGCACCCCAAATGGCCTTTCAAGACAGGAGGCAGTGACAGTCAGGTTGGGAAAGGAAAAGAAATGCCACTTGCCACCCCTGGCAGGAGACCTAAGATCTAGATCCCTGCATAGATTTGGGGTGTGAATGTAGCAGAGCAGGGGACAATTGTCTTCAGAGAGTAGAGAGAGGGGGCAGAGTCAAGAGGCTAAAGGGTGGGCCCTATGCCTCCCCAGGAGAAGTTCCCTCTGGATGGATGGGCCCCTTTGTCACCAGGTCCCTTTCCCATGGCTGCCCTCTTTAAGCCCACAGTAGGGTGCCTTGCCAAGTTGCCCCCCCCCCCCCCCACCGCTCAGCTGACTGCTGGGAGCCTAGGACAGCCCAGTGTTACACAATGGACCCTTTCCCAGAAGCTGGAGTTGTTACACCAAACAGAACCCCTCACCCCAGCAGTCCCCTCCACCACAATGCTTATCTGATCTCCCTCATTTCCCCTAACAGAACAGAGAGGTCGGGTCCCCCCTTCCTGAAATTGTGAACATCGGAAAAACTGCCCTCGGCTCAGCAGACCCATAGAAACCCTTGGTAGCACATGAATAAAGGAAGCCTCTCCTGGAAAATAGTAAAGCAGCCAAGCTGTGGGTCCCAAACTAGCCGCACAGCAAAGGCGCAGCGTGGGAGAAGAGAGTGGGTCATTGCCTTCCCCAAAGACAGGGTGGGTGGTTGAGTCGGGGTGCTATTTCAGGCCTGCCAGAAGGCCCAGGGCTCAAGAGCTCTGCCCTAGCTGCTCACTGAGGCCTGAAAACGCCTCAGAGAGAAACAGAGCTTTTGTGATGCCCGGGAGAAAAAGCCAGCAAGAACACCCACCTCTCCCCGAGAGGCCCCTGGATACTTCTCAGAAATTCATACAAGAGCCTCTGAAATAGGCCTAGACCAAGAGACAGGGCATTGGGCCCTAAAGAAAAGGGAGCTGGAGGCAAGAGCACTATGGAGGAGTCCAGAAACCCAGCAGCCAGTACCGTCTCCCACCAGGAGCCTGGGCTCCATGGGGCACCCCGGGTCCCAAGGGGAGAAAAATTAGTCTCTTGCTCCAATCCTTGGGCCTCTGAGGAAAAGCCAAACCCAGAGACAGCATGGGGCTCCCAAAGGCCTGCAGCAGGCTGGGAATGCAAGGATGAGAACCCAGCTCTCCCCAATCTCTAGTCCAGTGTCCTTTCCCAGACACAAGGTCATTTAAGTGTGACCCCAGTGTCTTCATCTGTACAATGTCCCCAGTGTGGACCTCCGAGATGTGACGGCCTTCTGCAAACACAGGGGTCTTAGATAATCACAGTAAATTCTGGCTGTTTCGAAATCTGACCTAGGACCCATTGTGGGCACTGGCACTATCCTTCGGGGAAGTGGGAGGAGGTGGCATGTTTGGAGAAGGGCAGAGGAACCTGTGACCCCTCCCAGTGTGGCTTTGCTCTGGTGCAAGACTCAGCTCCCTTAGAGTACCTAGACATCACCTGGGGCGGTGGGGGAGGGGTGACAATGCTGACTCTGACTCATAACATGATATTGATATTGCCCACCCAAGGGCAGCACTAGAACTCTCCTCTCCTGTCGGCTCGGCCTGGGCACCCAGCTCCCGATGCCCTGCCAAGGTCCTCCTCTCCCCACCCACCACCACTATGCAGTAGCCCCCCCACCCCCCATCACCACCAGGAGGCTTCACCTGCAGCAGACTGAGCCATGGGAAGGATGCAGAGACCTAAGCCAAAGAGTCACACACGCAGCTAGCGTGCTGCACGGTTTTTAACGCCCAAGACCCAAGCTCCATCCCACTGCCTCCCCAAATGTAGGAACGAAACCGAAAAGAAAAACAAGGCACTGGTAATTCATACCATCCAGAGACAATTACTAGCACTGTTGTAGATCTCCTTCGATTTTCTATGCATTTCTGTGCAATCTGATCCCTTATATCCACTATCTTCAAATAGTTCTTTAAAAGCACACCTTTGGGGCTGCAGAATGGTGCATTTTCTGGTGGCCTCTATTTTGCCCTCCCACAAGGTTGGGCATTTACATGGTATGTAATTTCCCAGTGTTATTATAATGAAGAAAATAAGAATAATAAACAGCTTCTTCTTCCTTTTTTTTTTTTTTAATTTAATTAGGTCCAGAAATTCTGGAAGATCAAGGCTTCAGTTCTAGTCCTGAGTCCGACACCTACATGCTGTTTATCTTGGGAAAGGATCCTAAACCTCTCCAGACCTCAGATTGTCATCTATAAAATGAGACATTTGGAGTAGACGTCTGCGATCTAATGGCAGTTGTGACTTTTCTCTCTGATGTATCCTGGGCATTAGGAAGCAAGAAAGAGTGCGATTTAAGTGGTTGCAACATGTACTTAAATCAAAACATACTTATGATCATCCTTTTGGGAGAAGTACGGAATTTAGGAGCAGACCAGACGACTCTGGTCTGACAGGCAAACTGACAACCACAACAGAAGCCCAGTACCTGGACAAGAAGGACGCCACAGAAGGTCTGGGCCTCCCGCAATACGCATTAGCTCTCCAAGCCGCACTTGCCCATCCTTGCAAAAGGAGGTTCATTACACCTGTCCTAGTTAACCCACAGAACTGTGGCTGGAGCTAGCGAGCACGGAAGCTCCGGAGTCCTGGCCCGAGCGCCACCCCGCAGCAGTTCTGCCTCCAGCTCGGCGGCCCGGTGACCGGGCTCGAGCCACCTCCCTTCCCTGGTTCCCCGATTCCATCCGAAGCGCAGCTCTGACAGCCCCGGTGGTACCAGCGATCTTCCGGTCCTGGTCCTCTCTCGGTTGCCATCCCCGGTTGCCACCCCCCGCTCGGGTCCCGGTGGGGCTCTGCGCCGGGTAGGAGAGGGGGGGACATCTCACCGGTCAGCGGCACCCGGCGACCATGCGCTGCTCCTGGCGACGCCGCGTGGTGAGCACCGTGAGGCGCGCGTATTTATAGCGCTCTGTCTCGTCTACACCCCCTTTGGGGCTGGCTGCAAACCTGCATGACTCACGCCCAAAGAATGCTGTGGAATTCTCCAGGAGCTTTCTGGAAGCCGGGGCCGGAGGGGACGGGGAGGCGGGGTAGGGGGGCGCTCCCGGGCAGCACCCGGCGGGGGCGCGCGTAGGGCGGGTGGGGGAGAGAGGGCCGCAGGGCTCCTGCACAGCAAACGGCCACGCGGGGGTGCTGCGGTGTGCCGCTCGCTGCTCGCTGCTCCCCACTCCCCGGCGGCTCAGAGTTGGGGGACCGTGCCCCCAGGAGGAGAGGGCTCCAGTTAAGGTGCGCAGTTCGGGGACCCCTCCACGGGGTTCCAGGGGTGCACTACGCTCCAAAACAAAAGCGCACAGTTCTTTCTGATTGAACGTGAGCCTTGTTCCACTTCAGTAGAAAAGCATCAGAAATTATTAGGGTGGGCTGGAGAGGGTGTTGTGCGAGAGAACACAGAGGGAGAAAGAAATACCACTTCTCCAGCCATCACAGTGACCCCCGTGGGCCTTTGGTGCACCTGCTGGCCAGGAGGAAACAGGAATGTTTGGGGGGTGAACTGAGCATACATTGAGGGAACCACAACATCCTCCTGGCTCCTTGATTCCTGAACCTTAAACAATTATTGCCCCTATCCACTTCTGGCCCACTTAAGCCGGGTGGGCTTCACGATGTGCGACTCGGCAGCCCCACACTTGGCTTGAGGGCTTTCCCTGCAGTGTTGAAATTCCTCATCGTTGTTGAACAAGGGGTCCTGAATTTTCATCTTGCACCTGGCCTTGCAAATTATGTGCAGGTCCTGTTGGCAAGGGAAGGTAGCGAGGGGGGATGTTCATTTAGCTTGATGGGTCTGTCTCAGTTCCTTCTGCTGACAGAAGGAGCTTATTTCTAGACTCCCTTTGGCGGGGGGCTATGAGATCCCAGAGAGATGGGAGCCTGGCAGGGAGGGCACCAACCCAGATACCCCTCAGGTATAGCTACTTCTTGGGAAAGAAACAGAGACACCTGCTCTGGAACCCCAGGATATTTGCACTCCAGGTGAAAAGTCAGGTTGCCTGCTGGTGGTTCTCACAATGATGGGGGGAGATGGGCAGGCAGGGGTGAAGGCAGCCTGGTTTGGGTGGCCAACTTTGAAAGATACTTGAGACATAAGGCTTTAGGGGAGATCTGTATGGTCAGGGGCTGAGTTTTTCTGCCCACAACTTCCAGAGCTATAGCTTGAGGCCCAGTCCCTGGTGGCCCAAGGTCCGGGGACAACTGGGACCCCACTCTTTTTCTGGAGGGAGCACAAATGGAGCTTCTAGGCCTATGAAGAATTGGGGGCATTTGCGCTGGGTGCATGGATTTCTGACTACAGTCTTAGTTCTGCCCTAAAGTGCTGGGTGACCTTGGACTACCACTTTGCCTCAGTTTCTTCCAAGTGGACAATGAAGAATTGGGAAGGTAGGTGTCATCTCTAAGGTCCCGTTCAACCTAACCTGAGACAATGCCAAGTGTTGAGAAAATCAGCCCAGAGGGGAAAAAAATCCGGTGAAAATGTGGAATAATATTTCTCTCTTGAGGCTTCCTTTTATTTCTCTTTAAAAAAAAAAAAAAGTTTAATGATCAGTAACAGCTACATTTTCTATGGAAACTGCCTCCTCCTTAGCATATCAATGACTGAGGTCACAGGAGCTATTTTTGAGCACTCCTTGTAACTTTTTTGTTCTGTGCACCCCCCCCCCAACATCCGGCACAAGAGACATAAATCTGTGATAATTATATTTGTAAAAATCAGACTTTGGAGGACAGACAAGGAGATCTGCCTTAGTCAGCTGAAGTGGGGGAAGGGAGGAGAGGGAGAGGAGATTTGGAAGAAAATAATCCTGTGAATGATAACTTGATCACTCCTGCTACTCAGCAAACAAGGGTCAGCTGATTAAACTTTAAAGGGGGAAATTGTGAATTTTGAAAGCTATCACACCAGACCCCAGTGCTGATTCCCCACCACCACCAGTAATGCTCCTCCTCTCCCCTGGTGATCATCCTGCCTCTGTTTGAATGCCCCCAGTGACTGAGAGTTTACTACCTGTATGCAAACAGCTGTCTAGAAAAGCTATTGATAGCACCAGGTTCTAAGAGTCTGGCCCTTGCAAGGGCAGCCCCAAGCCTGGTTCTGTCCTTCGAAGCCATACAGGAAAACCCAATCCCTCTCCCTCCTGCTAGTCCTTCTGATATTTGAAGGCAGCTAGCTGCTTCTCCCAGTGATCTCCAGGCTTGTGGCTGCCTGCCCTGTCCTTGTTTGCAGATTCCTCCCCAGCCCTTTGGCCTTCTGGACCTTGCCTCTTGCTGCTCTGAGCCCAGCCATGAACCTGCCAATACCAGGGAGGGCTGACCACCTTTCCCCTTGCTCAGATGTTCTAGACAAGGTTTTTTTCACTGCTGAGTCACTTGGCTGATTCACATAGAATTCGTCATCTTTTTGGCAGATTCTGCTGTTTAATCATTTTGCTCCCATCTTGGACTTACGCAATCAGTTTGGGGTTTGTAGCTTGATTTTTTTTTTTCCCTGGAACATGGGACCATGGGGTGGGTGTGAGGGGAAAGTAAAGGGCTCTATGTTTATCGATTTATCTGGTTTATCTCTGTATGCTTTTCCCCACCGTCTCTCCCCTGCTATGTACTATCTTTGTCATGCACCCCCATCACCACCACACAGTCCAGCTCAGTGCCACCAGCCCGACCACTGCCGGCATAGCTGGAACAAGCTAGAAATGGACAAGAGCAGTAAGTAGCCCGTGGCCTACTATTAATCATACCTCTCCAGGCTCTAATTATTGAACAGGTCTGTTCCATCAGTTACAGACCTATGAAAAAATCATGCATGATAAAAATTGTATATGGTAAACTCAGCCCACAGCAGGTGCAGAAGTCTCCTGAATGCTTTTTCAGGACCTCCCTAACATAACAAAAGTGTCACTCCATCAGGTGCGTTTCTCTCTCCTTGCATCTAGGGAATACGTTTTTGGGAAAAGATATGAAGCTAGCCTCCTCCAAGATGCTTATCATGGACCTCTGAGTAGACAGATATTACTTAAATTATCTTCACTGCTGCACTTGCTATTGACTGACTCCATGGTCTAGATGTTACTCCAGAATTGGTCAACTCTAACATTTAGCTCTAATTCTTTGGTTAATGGGCATTTTAAAAAGCTTTATTTATGTATTTTAGAGAGAGAGAGGAGCAGAGGAAGAGAGAGGAGAGAGAGATTGCTAGAGCAGACTCCCTGCTGAGTGCAGAGCCTGACATAAGGCTCGATCCAAGGACCTCGAGATCATGATCTGAGCTGAAATCAAGAGCCAGCCGCTCAACAGACTGAGCCACCCAGGCGCCTCAGTGGGCATTTTTTTTTTTATTTAGCCCCCAGATCTGTCTCAGGGCAAACCTAATTTTTCCACAATCACCTGGAATCCAACTAGTAATTATTTTAGATCAGTGATTTTCTATGGAACTATACAATGAAATCTCTTGGGGAGCTTTAAAACTTACCAGTGCCCGAGTCCCACCACCAGAGGTTATGATGGAATCGAGCTTGGATACAGCCAGAGAAAGCATCAGGACTTCTCGGATTCTCCAGGCATTTTTTTTTTTTAAGATTTTATTTATTTATCAGAGAGAGAGAGAGCAAGTGTGAGCGCACAAGCAGGGGTCGTGACAGGCAGAGCAAGAGGCAGGCTCCCCACCAAGCAAGAAGCCTCATGCGGGGCTCGATCCCTGAACCCTGGAATCATGACCTGAGTTGAAGGCAGACACTCGACCGACTGAGCCACCCGGGCGTCCCTCTCCAGGTAGTTTTGATGCACGGCCAACATTGAGGATTACTGTTTTTACAGCTTATAACTTACTGGCTTGCACTGTGCCTGTTGATCCTCACCCTACCTCTACGTCCCTGTTAAGAGTATGTGGTATTCTTCTGTTTCATAAAAGAAAAACTTAGGGGTCAAAGAATCTTAGCAGATTTTGCTTACACTGAACTGAAATCTGCCCCTTATCACTTCTCTGTCCCCCGTCTTATTTCTAGGGTGCTGTATGTTATGTTACCCTCCCATACAGGACGGCCCTTCAAACATTTGAAAACACTGATTCTGCCTCAACTTAGGTACATTTCTTTCTTTTCTTTTCTTTTAAGATTTTATTTATTTATTTATTTAGAGAGAGCATGAGTTGGGGGAGGGGCACGGGGGGGAGAGAGAGAGTATCTCGGGCAGACTCCCCGCTGAGCACAGAGCCCAACAAGGTGCTTGATCTCAGGACCCTGAGATCACGACCTGACCGGAAATCAAGAGTTGGACGCTTAAGCGACTGAGCCACCCAGGCGCCCCGACATATTTCTTTGTATGGGTCCTTCACTCCCTTCTCAGAGAGTGAGGTTGCCGGATACCTACTCTGCTTCTCCCTGTCCCGAGAGTGCTCCATTTTGTCCCTGCTCCTCTGGTGTGGCTTTAGGAACAAACACAAGACCCAGCTTTGGGGAGCCAGGCGGGAGGGCAGCGAGGCACAACTTGGGGGGATTTAATACGAAGCTCCCTGTGCCCCCGAGATGCCCTCTGCTTACTTTTATATTATATCCTAACACACTGTGCTTCTCAAATTGGTTTACACTGACCCCTGGGGCAGGCTGCCAGGTGCTGAGAGTACACAAAGACACAAGTAACTGCAGTTTTACTCAGATTTAAGAAGAAAAGTTAATATTTAGAAAGTCATCAACTTCCCTTCCTTTTCTACCTTCCTTTCTTTCTGTCTTTATTCAATTTCTCCCTAAATCTCATGTTTGGAAAGTAATGGGTGTCTATTCATACATAAACTTATATTTAGAATGTATGCCTGTGTATATAATATCAGTACATAATATATATTATATGTATAAACAAGGGATTTTTGCCTTTTTCTTTTCTTTTTAAAAAATTTTTAAAAATAGTATTATATATATTGCTTGCTCTTTTCCACAATATCACGGATATTATGGATATCCCTCCAGGTCATACATAGCTAGATATGAACCATACTTTTCCGTAGCTACATGTTTTATTCAGCTGTTCCTTTGTTCCAGCTTTTTTTCTGTCACTATAAACTGTGCCACAATAAACAGCCTTCCACAGGTATCCCTAATATGTTGGTGCCTTGACTGGCATAAAGTAGACTCCAAAATTGGGATTGCTGAATAAAAGGAAATGTGTAGGATAAAGGAAAATTATAGTCTTCACATTCATATATTCTTCCTGATGGTTTTCCCAGAAGGTAGTGGTAACTCCCACTCTCTCTGAGGATGTCCTTTCCCTGTGTGATCATCAGATTGGATGCTGCTGGACTTTTGAATCTGGGCCAATCTGGTTTGTGAAAATGACGTTTTGCCACCTTAAGAGTGTCGTGCTCCACCGACTGAGCCAGCCAGGTGCCCCTCAACTACTCATTCTTTTGTTTATTTATTTATAAATGTTTTATATATTTATTTGACACAGAGAAAGAGAGATCACAAGTAGGTAGAGAGGCAGGCAGAGAGAGAGGGGGAAGCAAGCTCCCCGCAGAGCAGAGAGCCTGATGCAGGGCCTCGATCCCAGGACCCTGAGATCACAACCTGAGTCAAAGGCAGAGGCTTTAACCCACTGAGCCACCCAGGTACCCCTCAAGTAATCATTCTTGCATGAAGTTTTCTCTTCTGTGACTTGCCTATTCACATTGTTTGCTCATTTTATTGGACTTTGATCCCTTTTTCCTATCAATTTATAGGAGCACTTTAAAGGAATAAAGTGATTTTAAGTGCATTGCAAATGTTTTTATCAAGTTATTATGTGTTTTTTCCCTTTGATTATGAAGGCTCTTAAAATTTTTATGTAGTGAGGGGGCGCCTGGGTGGCTCAGTGGGTTAAAGCCTCTGCCTTCGGCTCAGGTCATGATCTCAGGGTCCTGGGATCGAGCCCCACATCAGGCTCTCTGCTCTGCAGGGAGCCTGCTTCCTCCTCTCTCTCTGCCTGCCTCTCTGCCTAGTTGTGATTTCTCTCTGTCAAATAAATAAAAATAAAAAAAATTAAAAAAAAAATTTTTATGTAGTGAAATTGGTTTTTCCCTTTATAAGTTTTTAGGTCTCCTGAACTAACAATGTCTCACTAAAATATAAAGAGTTGTTCTCCTGATTTTCTTCTAGCTTCCTGTTAGTTTTTATATTTAGGTATTTAATCCAAATGGAATGTGTGTGTGTGTGTGTGTGTGTGTGTGTGTGTGTGTGTCATGGTGCGAGTATACGAGTGTGTGTACGTGTGTGTTTATGGTGTGTGTATGGTAGGGTTTTTTTGGTGTGTGTATTTGTATGATATGTGGTATGTGTGGTGACGGGTGTGTGTATGTGTGTGTGTGTGTGTGTGTGTGTGTGTGTGTGTTTGTAGGAGGAAGGTGAGGCAAGGATCTAACTTCATTTTTTCCCAGACCTGCAGCCAATTATGTCAACATGATTTATCAAATAAACTACCATATTCATGCTGAGTTGAAATGCCAGTTTGTCATCTGTGAAATTTCTCAGATAAATTTAGATCTGTTTTAGGACTTTCTAGTTTATTCCTCTGATTTATTTTTTATTCCTGTGTAAACATATTGTTTTCCTTACATAGCTGTGAAACAATAATTAACATTGAAAAGGTAATTTCTCCCACCCTTCCTTTACAAATTCTCTTGGCTCTTCTAGGACATTAATTCTCCAGTATGAACTCTAATTTCGTTCCAGTTTGAAAAAAAGATGGTAATTGTAATTATAATTGCACTGAAAGCACATACTAGTTTTAGAAGAATTCACATTTTTATATTCTTTCTTCCTACTTGGAAGCATAACATAGGTCTAGAAGTAAGTGAAACTATTATTTTTATCTCTAAGTAAAGTTTTCTTTTATCAAAGTGAGATATATGTATAATTTGAAAATATCAAATAGTACAGAAAGTACCAACAGACAAGTCCCCTACCTCATTCCCCACCCTCCCTCCTCTCAAGGCTGCCGCCACGCCCACGCCCAACCCAGAAAAACATTACTTCTGTATTCAAACAAATACTGTTTCTTTGTGATACGGCACGCAATTTTACATCGTTTTTCCAAGTAAGAGGAAAGATTTCAAAGACGTTTTTACTACTTCTGTCATCGTGGTGGTGGAAAGGTTAGAGAAATCTTGATGAAGCATAAAAATAACTGAAATTCATCCGATCAGAATTCAACTGCTTACCCACTTCCATTCAGCTTTGTGCTCCCATTCTCTAAGACATGGCCCGGCATGCAGTAGGTGCTTAGTAAATACTTTTTAAATCACCTGAATCGATTCTTCGATTATTGAGATCTGAGATCTCAGGTTTGTTTGTAGGTTTGTTTTGCTAGTCTTATCCTATTTTTGATCCATCTCAAAACTGTAATATCCACAAGGTTAGGGAACCTATCCCCGGCACTAGCACAGATCCTCGCTATGTGTTTGTGGAATAAGGGAATGAAAGCCATGCATTTGCAAATGTCAACTACATCCTTTTCTCTGTTAGCTTCATCCTTGGTGCAACTGATGGTGAATCCACATGTAGGGCTTAAATTTATTCCTCTTGAATTTTATCTTTGTTTTCCTTGAATACTATCACGTGTGTACTGTGGACACCTGTCCAGGTAGTTCTGAATTTTGTCCTTGAAGTTTTGAATGAGAAACAAAGAAATAAGCATGCCTTCTGGGTCTCCTCCATCCAGAGTATAGATTGGAATGTCCATGAGGACCCTTCTTCTCACATTAAAATCTCTTAAAGGCCTGCTGTAAATAAATTGCTGTGTATCAGATCCTTTGGAAAATATCTTCCTCAAAAGCGTTCATGTCCCTCCAGTTCTGGTCTTTCCATTTTAATATGTACAATTCTTCTCTACCTGGATACAGGGTTTTTTCTGGTCCTCTTTGCAGTAATCCAAATTACAGAATCTCTGCAGGGATTCCTTCCCATTATCCAGCGGATGTTTGACTAAAAGAGGCTTCTCCTTCCTACACATCATCAAGGGTCCTTTTTTCAGCCATATCCAGCCCCAAATGAAGTCAGCCACGTTCTTCCTGAAGTCATAATTGATTCGGATGAAAAGTTTAAGTACTTTATCTTTGTTAATACCTTATTATATTAATCTGAAAGATTTGTTCAAGCTCTGAGTAATTAAATTGCTTTAGGGGCGCCTGGCTGGCTCAGGGTGTAGAACATGTGACTCTTGATCTCGGAGTTTTAAGTTCAAGCCCTGTTTTAGGTGTAGAGATTACTTTAAAAAAATAAAATCTTTTAAAAAGTAAAAATAAACTGCTTTTCTTAGAACTTTGCCCCTACAGAGTTCATAAAATAAGGTATTCTTTGGACAATGTAAAGCTCCCTTTAAGAATTTCTCGGGCTGGGCGCCTGGGTGGCTCAGTGGGTTAAGCCGCTGCCTTCGGCTCAGGTCATGATCTCAGGGTCCTCGGATCGAGTCCCGCATCAGGCTCTCTGCTCTGCTCAGCAGGGAGCTTGCTTCCCTCTCTCTCTCTCTGCCTGCCTCTCTATCTACTTGTGATCTCTCTCTGTCAAATAAATAAATAAAATCTTAAAAAAAAAAAAAAAGAATTTCTCGGGCTAGAAAAATTCATATTATATAGCATCACCTACTGATAAAGAGTGGTATTGCAGGGCACCTCTTGGCCACACTATGTAAGTACGTTCTCTAGTACTGATTCTAGTACTAAAATTCTAGTACTGATAAATGAGAAGTAAGGCAAGAATCCATAGACATGAGGAAATCCTAGGTGACCTTCTGGGGGAAAGCAATAAAAGACAGGAAACTTAAGAATTGTGAAAATAGCACCTAGTTCAGAGAATGGGCCAAAGAAGCCAAGTTAACACTTCTCCCACCAAACATCTTCAACCTAAAATATCAATGGATCCCCCCCCCACCCCAGGAAATTCTATTTCTTATTTTAAATGGAATCCAACAGGAAAATGGGTTTATATTTTCCTGTACAGCCCATATTGCTGGAACACTGCTAAGAAATACCCTGGACTGGCCCTCTGGGTACTTTCAAAAATTTACTCTTGGGCAGCATTGATGATATGGTGGTGAGCATATCGGCCTTCCAGAAATATTTCACTCCTTAGCTTTCGGGGAATGATTATCTGGGTGATGAACAAGGTGGCATGAACAAAGTGGTAACACTGTGGGGAGTTTCAGTCCATGGCATTACAGAGTTTACTGAGGGGTAAGGGCAAAATCTTGCCAAGGTCTGGGTTGTAGAGGGGTTAATGCACCGGACGTCTCACCAGCATCCACGTTTCCCCCTTTCCTGGTGGTGACCAGGCTAAGGGATATTTCCCTGCCCCCTTGCCTTCGGTTGAGGTCATGTGACTGAGTTCTGGCCGCTGGAATGGGGCTGACAGTGAGTGTGCACCTCTTCTAGGTCTGTGCCGTGCTCACCTCCAAACCACAATCCTCCCTTCTCTTTCCATTCTCCATCAACCTGGGATGCTACTTACTGAAGATGGCAACATCGCAGGACAGAAGAAGCCTGGATCCCCCAGCCAACATTTATAAGAACCAGCTAACCTGCAGCAGATTGCGAAATTCATGAGAAATGAACTACTGCTGCCTGTCCTTGAAGTCTTGAAGTTATTTATCGGAGCTAGCGCTACTTGCTCTAACTACTACAGAAACTCTTGAAATGGGATGTCACGATAACAACAACATAAATATGTGGCATAGCTTAGCAACATTTCTACTAAGGCTCAGGGGCATTTGTTGGATAGAATCAAAATGAGAGTGTATGTTCTCTGCTATTAGCTGTATGTGGCAAAGCAATCTAAGAAAAAAGATGAGCTCAGGAGAAGTGGATGACTTGCAAATAGAAATGAAGGGAAATAGAGAGAGTTCAGAAAATTTAAGTCTAATAGGGAGGAAAACACCAAGGGCTTCTCGATCCCAAGCAGCAGAAAAGGCCCATTAAGACCCAGCCTTGGTGAAAAGATCAGATAAAGGATATGACATTCCCAGTCAAGTCTTGTAGCATCCAAGTTGCAACCTGCCCCTTGAGAGATAGAAAGAAGCACAGGGGACAGAAACAAGGAAATAAAAAAGGTTTGGAAACTATGTCTAGGAAAAACTCTAGGTGCGGTCACTAGCCCATGGAATCGACTAGAAGTAAATGGATAAGACTTTGCTAAAATTTTGAGGGACTTTGATCATATACAAACAGACACCAAAAAACCCAAAACCAACCGAATACATAAAAACCCATATGCCCAGACTTTTACCTTTTATCTCCACTATTAGAGCGATAAAATAACCCTGCTCCAGAAGGAAGTGTGCTCGGAGAACTGAGCAACTTCAGGGAAGACTCAGCCCCCCAGCACGCACTTCAGATGTATACAAAACAGGTAGTGGGCCAGGAAGAACCTTCTAGAGAGCATAACCTAGGTTGTAATAAACAAGAGAGATCCTCCAGAGAGTTGACAAAGGGCCTAAACAAAGACGTGCCCCCATCCCAGGGTTAGGGGCCTTTTCAGAATCTGGGAGGGTCTCAAAATATCCACAGACCTTTAGCTACTCTGTCTCTCTCTCTCTTCCCTTTTCCAAATGGGTGTTTTTACTGTGGTGATCTGATCCATACTGCTCCATGTGCGACTGGAGCTACTTCAGACCTAAAGAAATACAGAATTACAGGGAGGCCCTGGACTGTGAGCTGCTGGGATGTGGGGTTGAACCCCACGCCACCCCTGGCGAGGAGGATGAGCTTTATGTGTGAAGACAAGGAAGCAAAGCAGTATTTGGTGGCTAGTGGGGTGGACTGTGTAGAGAATGCCAGTGCCTGCTGATCTTGCTTCATTCTCCATCCATAGCCCACAGCTCACTATGTTTTCAACCCCTTGCTGTTAGGTAGGCTCTGGCCAGTGAAATATGGGTCAAAGTGCTTTACACCAGCCCAACCCATAAAATCCTCTGATGCAGGGCCCTCCATCCTTTCTTTCCTTTTGCAACAACCTTAGAGCCACATGTTGAAGACAGTGGTAAAACAAAATGGGAGGTCCCTGGGTCCCTGAGTCACAATGTGGAAGAGAACTGCCCAACCCACCCAGGACTGTGATGTGAGTGAGAAATAAACTTTTGTTGTATTAAGATAGTGGGATATAGGGGTTGTCACCGCAGTGAGTGTTACTTACACTGATTAGTGTCAGGATAGGGAATGCCTATATTTATTTAGAAAATATACCAAATAAGAGAAGCTACCAGAGAAAGAGAAGTCAAAGAAGCTTAGAAGAACCAGGAGTATGTAGGATCAGAGAAACCAGGGGAGAAGAGAGCTTCAAGAAGAAACTGCTGGGGCGCCTGGGTGGCTCAGTGGGTTAAAGCCTCTGCCTTTAGCTCAGGTCATGATCCCAGGGTCCTGGGATCGAGCCCCGCATCGGGCTCTCTGCTTGGCGGGGAGCCTGCTTCCTCCTCTCTCTCTCTCTGCCTACCTCTCTCCCTACTTGTGATCTCTATCTGTCAAAAAAATAAAATAAAAATTAAAAAAAAAAAAAAAAGAAACTGCTGCTGGTGTTTATGATGGTTAATTTTACATGTCAACTTGGCTAGGCCATGGTACTCAGGTATTTGTTCAAACATTATTTTAGATGCTTCTGGGAAAGTGTTTTTTCAGTTGAGATTAACATTCAAATCAGTAGACTTTGACTCAATCAGATTCTCCTCCATCCTGTGGTGGACCTTATCTAGTCAGTTGAAGACCTTAATAGAAAATAGAAACTGACCTCCCCCAAAGAAAGGGAATTCTGTCAGTAGACTGACTGCCTTTGGACTTAAGCTGCAACATTAACTCCTCCTGGGTCTCCCGCCTCCTGGCTATTTGTTCTGTTTCTTTGGAGATGCCCGTCTAATACAGTGTTAAGTCTACAAAATGGTTGAAGAGGATACAAGTTTCAAAAAGGCTATTATTCTGGCAACTCAGAGGAAGGAAGCAATTTTAACAAACATTGGGGCTTGGAGCTACAACGAAGAAGGAAAAGTGGAAGCAATGTCCTAATGCTGGTGAAGAACAGGATGGGAGAGGAAGAGCTCAAAGGCACAGAGGGAGGAATTGAGCTTTAGGAGAAAGAGATGTTTAGTGCCTGAAGTAGAAAAGACAAAAGCAAGTCTGGGGGAGCTCCCTGGGGGATTTTGTTCTGAGCAAACCACAGCACTGCTCAAGAACTGACGTGGGACTCTCTAGTTTCTTAAATACAAAGGGTTCCAGCATTAGTCATCTGGTTTGTTTTGTTGTTGTTGTTTTCTCCTCTAAATGACCTCTGCCCTATAGCAATTTCCTTTGGCTTCCAACAGAAGTATGGCTCATGTGTCCCAGTCAAATGCATCCAACCCCAGCCCCAGTTATAAACAGTATTAAGCATCTCTCTCTATCCCACCCCACCACACCTGCCTATGCCATCTGTGCCTCTGTGCTCATGTCCCAGCCTGAGCCCCTTCCTGATAGCCCCCATCTTCTGGTCTGTTGGGGCAGGGCTGGGGTGGGGGAGCTAAGAGTTTCTTTTAGTTGACCCTGGGTCCATCCCTCTGGCTGTTTATGGAAGGTACCTGAAATTGAAGCTGAAGGCTTTCACCCAAGGGCTGGTGTACTCTCCAGGAAATCACTGTCTCCTCCCTTCTTGATCTGTGGTCTGTGATCATCCTGTAGTCTCATCTTTCTGCTTTCCCTTTGAACTATTTCAGAGCTGTGACCCCTCCTGCCTGCCAACTCCTCTCCAGCGCTTTCCTGCCACTCCGCAGGGCTTGGTCCCATCTCCCCTGCGTCCTTTTGGAACTGGGGCTCATCCCCTGAACATCTTCAGGGCTGGAGTCCAGCCCTGCTCACCCAGGGCCCATTTGCAGCCAGACACAGGCCTATTTCATTTCTTTGCTGATGCATTTGCAAATCATAACAATACCTTAGACTATACACATCTTCAGAGTCCAAAGGGTCAGGGACAGGGGTAGGGGCACTCCTTCACATCAGGGTTAGGACATTTTTGTCACTAAACATCTTGGATCAAGCCAACTAAAGAAAGCATGGAGAAGACCAAAGGTCATTTGCTTGTTCTTCTTGTGGATAAATATTTGAGTGCCTTCTGCGAGATGCAGTGTGGTAGCTATACACACAGGTACCGGATTTAGCCTGCCTGGGTTCAAGTGCCAAGATCTCCACTTCCTAGCTACGTTCCTATGGTAAGCACGTGATTAATCTCTCCTTGTCTCATTTCCTCCACTGAGAAGTGAAGACAATAGTTGTGTTTGTCTCCTAAAGCCGCTGGGAAGATGAAATACATTAACACACAGGTAACCTACAAATCCTACAAAGGATTCCTTTGATGTGACTACTCCCCTGGTATTTACGAAGCAGCTCTCCTGGTCCATGCATGCCACAATCCTGGGAGGCTGAGGTGGACACGGAATCCAGACTCAAGGAGTACAGTGTGAACTACTACCAGGTGGGCAACAGCTTCTCTGAACCTCAGTCTCCACTTCTGTACAATGGGCACCATTGTTCCTGGCCTTGGCTCTAGAGCCTGTAGTGTGATCTGTCTTGAGAGAATGTGCTTTATAAACTGAAACTTGCCCCCCCACTGGGTGGGGCCCATTAGAGATAGCTGAACATCACCCTTTCCTGATGGGCTGGGATTCCTGAATGGTAGCTGGGGCCCCTTCTCGGCTCCTGGCTTAGAAAAAAGTGTCTCTGCTTGCGCCCTACCTCCTTTACTCTAAGGGCCAAATGGAGGTGGGCATGGAAGTGTGGGGATGTGGGGAAAGGCCAGGTGGGGTTGCCCCCACGCTGGGGTCCCCTGTCTCCCTGCACTTCGCTGTTGTCGCATTCATCACACCTCAGCACCCTGACTTGTTTCATTGCTGGCTTTCCTCACCAGAGGCAACCTCACAGAGTATCCCTCACCCTCCCAGAGCTGGGGGCAGAAGCTGGTACACAGAAGGTGGTCAGGGAATGTTCCATTAACGAAGAATGATATGTGAGGACCCCCAGACAGGACAGCCTCAGACAAGAGTTACAACTCGACTCGAGGTCACTCTCCCTCCGATGTCACTGTACAGAATCACAGAATTTGGGAGCGCCTGGGGCCCAACTCTCTCCTTGCAGAAAACCAAGGGTTGGAGACCTGGAGTGGCCGCCCCAAGTCACTCACCCAGCGCATGGCTGACCAACCTTGCTGGCCTCCCCGGGACGGAGGGGCTGGCGGGGATGCGGAATTTCAGGGCTAAGGCGGGGACAGTCCCCGGCAACCCGGGGCTGGAAGCCGGGGACCTTGCGTTCCCCCAGTCCGTCTGCCCCTCAGGCGGGTGAGGAGACCGTCCGGGGCTGAGACTCGCTCCCAGCCACGAGGCGGCCCCCAGGGCGGGCGGCGGCTGGCCAGGGAACTGGGGGAGGGGTCCCTGCGCCCTCCACCGCCCCGGCGGGCCCCGGGCGGAGACCCGCGGCGGCACAAAGAGGCCCGGCCGCGGCAGTTTTGAACCTCCCGAGGAAGTGGATCTGGGCCGGGGCCCAGGGCGTGACGGGGAGGACGGGAGCGCGCCCGCGAGCGAGGGGGAGGCAGGAGGCGGGAGGCGGGGAGCGCGGGGCGCGGGGCGGCCGCAGACCTCGCCGGCCTCCAGCGGGAAGCGCGCGCGCGGGCGGCGGCGGCAGCGGGATGGGCGGCCCGGGGCCCCTCGGCTGCGACCCCGCGGACCCTCCCCTCGGCGCGCCGCCTCCGCAGCCGGGCGCTCGAGCGGGCGGCGCGTAGGGCGGCGAGCGGGCGCCGGCAGAGGAGCCGCCGGCTTCACCCCACCCCTGGCCACTCCGCAGCTCGAGCCGCCGCCCCGGGGCGCTCCCGAGGCCCCGCAGGAGGGACCATGAAAGGTAAGCCGCGCGCGCGGGAGGGCCGAGGAGAACCCCCGCTGGCCCCCCGCACCCCCATCCCACCCCGCCGGCGGGGCTGCGGAGGGGACGACGCTCCCGGGGCGAGCTCTGGGCTCTCCCGCCCTTCTGAACCTCCCGCGGAAGGCATTGATGAACAGGACCGAGGGAGCCCTGATGTCTAGAGGAGGGGGAGAGTTCACACGCAGCCCCCTTCACAGTCCTCTTCTCACTCTGCATTGCTTTATCCCCAAAATAGTTGTAAATTCCAGAGAAGTTTCTGATCCCTTTAACCGGGTCAGTGCAAAAAGATGCCACCAGCCCAACTTTCTGGCCCTGTTAAAGCCCCATCCAGGGACCCATTTCAGAGGCTCCTGCAGCCTCTACCTAGACTTCTGGGCCGGAGGTCAGGCCTAGGACTCTCCTCCAGGAGCTTCAGCCCCTTCCTCAGGAGAGACCTTTGTGTTCAAGTCCTTCAGCCCAGACCCTGCCCTACCAGACCCCTGAACCCCGGCTAACCCACCCGCCAACCTCCCAGGGACACAGCAGCTGGGAAGGGCCCCTGGTTCAGGCCTGAGCTTTCCTGAGGGCACTGGGTCATCTCCACCATAGCTCTTGCAGCCAGATCCTGGGATGGACACGAGAACAGGACTCGATCCCAGGTGCTCATACCTGGGCCTGGCTTTCTGGAGGCCCGGGAAAAAGCACACTTCGTCTTAACATCATTTTCAAGCTAGGGAAGCAGCAGGCATTGGAATCATCCCATGGGACAGGATGATTTATGTTTTGAATGCTCTGTTCTGTGCTTATTAATAATCCCTCCCTAGCGCCTCGCTCAGGCAGGTGCTGAGCTCCTGGCAGTAAGAACCTCCCCACTCCTTTGACTTGTTGAATGTGGGGACTGAAAAAGACCTTGGAGATCTTCTAAAGGGCTTTAAACTCTACTCTGGAGTGTTGTTGAAGAAGCAGCTCTGTTGGTGTCCTTTACATAGAAGGGAATGAAGAAAGAGGTCTCACAGGCAAACCTCTGACAGAGTACAGCCAACATGTTGTATAGTTGAAGAAACAGACCAAACAGGTAGAAGCGGCTTCATGGGTATGCAAACCTGTGCCCCCCAACAGGTCCCCGCACTCGGAAGGCCTTGTACTAGGTTTAATGTCTTGAAATTCGTAAAAACTTTTAAACAGGGTCCTCTCATGCTTCTGTTTTGCACTGGGCTCTACAAGTTATGTTTCTGGTCCTATGGCTAGGAGAAGGAACTTGCTTAAGAGTCACAGCTAGTCAGGGGGACCAGAGCTCAGGGGCCCGACTTCCAGACCAGAGCACTGGCTAACATACCCCTGCCTCTCTGTCGCTTCCTTCCCTCTGGCCTCTGGCCCCTCTGTGCTTCCGGATGGCCTCACCATGTCTTGGGCTGTCTGGGATGAGGCAAGCAATTTATAAGCAACCCCAGGGAGTTCCCTTGGCTGCAGAGAGCAGCCTCGCCCACAAAGCTCCTGCTCTCAGCTACCACATCTTACAGAACTGCACCCACCCCCGTTAGCTGGCCTGGGGCAGGTCATTACCCAAAAGTCTCTGGAAGGGTCTTAGACCACATCTCACCACAGGCTCGGGGCCCACTCTGCTCTGGACCTTAATGACGATGGTAAGATGCTACACGTACTCGGAGTGGTTTGGCTTCACCAACATTCTTGACAAACACTGTAAGAGAAAATCTAGTGAGGGAAAGACAGGACAGAAGTCCTCTGAAATGGTGGAGACATCCTGCTCCCATTGAGGAGGGAGTTAGGAGCACATGACCTGCTTTCTGAAACTCAGCAAGGCAATTCCAGTCCTCTGAGTGGAAGAGGAACAAGCTGGTGTGGATGACTATTTGGAGGAGAAAGGGCTGGCTGGAAGTCTGTGGGCTCCCTCCTGGCATTCCTAAGGTCTGCTCCTCTCACCTCCTTTTCCCCAATTCTCAACCAACAGCCTCACCAACCAGGTGGGGCTAAATTCCTGTTCACTGAGGCCTTTGGGGCAGCTCTCATGTATTTTTCCTCCAGCCTCCGGGAAACCTTCCGTGATCTCTTGTAACACCCCAGGGGCATAGGCTGCAGTTCGGGAAGACAAGGCTTAATTTCCAGTATCTCTACGGGGTCTTCCCTCGTCCTCCCTAGGAGCCAGGAGGAGCGACCACCTCTACCTGAGATGGAAAAAGCAGGGCAGACAGCAAATATTTGGCCTTTGGATCTGTGGAGTTGGAAGAAGCAGGACTAGATTTCACCCACACGGAAAAAGTAAAGTGCCCAGCAAAGCAGGGCGGCCCTTCCAGACTGGCCCTTCCCCAAGGGGAACTGGCTTCCAAGCCTCCTCCAAAGGCCCACCAATCGGAGAAATACATCTGTTGGCCAACATTCACCTCCCCCCTCAAAGCCAAACACGGTGATGTTATGCTTTGTCAGGGAGAGGGGTGTTGGTGGGGACGGCACTTAAGGAAACGCGTGTGCTGAGAAACACGGCCACCAGTGGCCAAGAGCCAGGCCTCCTCTGCCAGCCAAGCTGTTTCCACCCGAGGGCCCCTCCTGCCTGCTTGCTTGCCTGCCTGCCTGCCTCTGGCCAGGCCTCCCAGGCAGCAGCATTTTTCCATGTGGGCCGGTACCTGGCCCCAGGTGTCCCTTCTCGCACCCGAGGGGCATAGAGCTGCCACCAGCCCATCTTGGAGCTTCCCACTGGCTTGTCTGAGACCTTAACAGCCACCTGTGGGATGCTGTGCACACCTGTGGTGAGAGCCCTCCCAGCTCTGTCAGCCGCACCCCCCCCCCCCCATGCTATAGGAACAGCCTGGTCCCCTGGGACTGGAGAGTCAAAGACCTGGGCCCTATTCCTGGCCCCACGTGAGGCTCTGGTCAAAGTGTTTCCCTCTCGGGGCCCCATTCTCCTCCTGGGTGGTCCCTGAGGCCCCTCGTGCCCTGACGTAATGTGACCCAGCCCAGGAACTCTGAGCCTGAGGACCATTTGGGGAGCGGAAGTAACTTGGTGGAGAGATGGTTGGAAGCAGGCCCACTGCACGAGCAGCTCTTTGCCCCTGGGAGACTTGTCCTCAGCTGCCATGGACAGGGCAGAGTCACACCCTGCTGTTCCCCCAGCAAAGGAGGAATAGCCCCTCCCTACAGAATCAGAGACCAGTGCTCACACTCCATGGACAAAAGTGTGGACAGGCAGAGAAAGGGCTGCAGAGTACAGCCGTGTGATCCCAGGAAAATCTACCACATGTGGCTTAGCAGAGGAGATTGTATCCAATCACAAGTGGGTAGACTGTGCCCACTTTGAAAGCCTGACCCCCATCCTCAGACCGTGGGCGCTGGAAGGAACCTGATTCTAGAAGAAAAGGAGCTGATGTGGCAGGGTGTAAAGAGTCATTGAACAGCTCAGTTTTTGGGGGGGACCTGAGGGCTCGGATGATGGAGATTAGTTCCAAACCCTCGGACATACACACACACACACACACACACACACACGTGCACTGCTCACCTTGCCCTCCAGCTGGGGTCATTTTGATACCCGAAGACTCTCATCCCAAAGCTAATTTGAGAGAAAAAAGAATTCTGCTTCTCAGCAGGTGTTTGCTGGAATAGCTTAGCAGGTTTCCTGGAGGACAGGGAGCTGTGCTAGGTGTGAGGCCTGCGAGTCCAGCAGTGGGACGGACCAGGCCCCTCATCACTCGCATATATGCTGCCCGTGTTTGCTTATGTTTCGGTTAGCAGGTGCATGTATGTGTGCATGTGTTGTGAGCACTGAACCAAGGTTAGAGGGAGCCCTCTCACCCACCAGCTTTATAAGCTAGTAGCCATGATGGAGTCATTGATGCTCTCCGGCCACCTCCTCGGCAAGTACACTGGATCGTCTTTAATATTCGTTCCAGCTCTAACATCCTCCTCTGTGATTTCTCCTTCTGAGAGGGCGCGCTTATTTATTTATTTTATTTGAGTCATGTTGACACGCAACGTTAACTTAGTTTAGGGTTAGGACAGAGCTGTGCTCACCAAAAAGCATAACAGCCATCTGTCACCCCGCAGCACTGTTACAATATCATCAACTCTGTTCCTTGTGCTGTGTCTTTTATGCTCAGGACTTACTCACTTTGCAACTGAAAGCCCGTATCTCCTACTCCCCTTCACCCATTTTGCCAGCCCCCCCCAACCTCCCTTCTGGCAACCATCTGTCTCTTCTCTGTATTTATAGATCTGATTCTGCTCTTTGTTTATTCATTTGGTTGTTCTTTTCCCCCAGATTCCATGTATAAGTGAAATCATATGGTATTTGTCTTTCTCAGTCTGTCTTCCTTCACTTAGCATAATATTCTCTGGTTCCATCCATGTTGCTGCAAGTGGCAAGGTTGCATCCTTTTTCGTGGCCATGTAATATTCCACTCTATATAGATACACCACTCTCTCTCTATATATATATACCAGGTATATATACATTTCTATTTATCCATACATCTATTGATCTGTATCTATTTTTTTCTCCAAATAAGACTGTGGAACCCACAGAGTAGTGTTAGAACGAGAGGTGCATGAATATGGTGACCCTGGCTGCCTTCTTCTCACCTCACTGTCTCCCAGTGGCTGTCACTTAGGAGGTATCCACTACATCCCCCAGTGCGTAAATCTGAGTCCCCAATTACGCTGAAATCCTTAAAGGCAAGAGGAACATCATGGGATTCCCAGAACCTAATGTCAGTCTCCAATAAAGACTTGTGCTTCTATTGCACATTTACTGACTATCTGCCGTATGTCAGAGCTTGTATGTCTATCTGTACCTAAGGGCCAAGGAAGATGCAAAGAAGGGCTCCACATCCTTTCTCTCAAGGAGCTTACCCTTTGCTAGAACTGGTTCTTTTCCCTGTGCCCCGCCTTCGCTGCTCCTCTTCTGGATGACCCTGGCAGCAGCTGTGGAGCCTCTGGTTCTTAGGGTGCACCCATTCTTGAACAGTCTTACCCAGCTGTGTGGATCTGACACATGGGGATAGGCTGGTGCAGCCAGGTTTACAACGCTGGGCTCTGGACACCTATTACAAAGAGGGTAACACCTCTCGCTAAAGACCTGCAGAGACCTCCTTCAAGGCTCGGATGAGATACCTTCACGTCCACCTGAACCCTAAGCTAAGCTATTCTTTATTCTGGGATGTTGCCCCACACTCCGGTGGTTTCTGCCCTCACGCAGACAAGACAGACACACTTAAGAGGAAAACCAGAAAATGAAGGGAGAAGAAATAACTGATCAGATGACTGGTCTATACAGTGGATTCGGTAGGAATCCTGGGGAGAAAGAGCATTACAAGTTGGGGGCACCTTGGAGAGGCTTTCAGGAAGAATTGAAGGGTAGACATAGACTTGTTGCATTTAATCTTTTTATAGTACATAGGCATTAGGAAAATTTTTGAAAAATTTAGTAACGGGGGAAAGAAAAAGTACTTATGTGAACTCCTACCCCTCAAAAAAAATTGACAAGATTTGGAGGAGCATTCTTCCAGAAATCTTTCCGGGTGTGTTTGCACACAGATATTTTTTTTTTTTTTGTATGGATAAGACTATATTTTCCATGTTATTCAGTATATGTATTTTTATTTTTATTTTTTTAAAGATTTTGCCCATTTATCAGAGAGAGAGAGAGAGCAAGCACAAACAAGGGGAGCAGCAGGCAGAGGGAGAAGCAGGCTCCCCTCTGCGCAAGGAGCCAGATGTGGGACTCAATCCCAGGACCCCGGGATCATGACCCAAGCTGAAGTCATCAGATGTCCAATTGACTGAGCCTCCCAAGCATCCCTCTTTATATGTATTTAAAAAAATTCAACAATAGAACATAGATATTTCCCCTGGGCCAAAAATAGAGATCTGCACTATTTTTAAAATGGTTGCATAATATTCCATATACACCTTTCGATCATTTATTTAACCAACCCCTTCTTGATGGGCCTTTGAGTCATTTACATTTTTCCTCGGTTTTACCATAGCACGCAGTGATAATTTTTACACATCCATCTTTGCCTCATGGTGTAAGTATCTCCTGAGGAAGAAACTCCTAGAAGGGGGTTTGGGGAGTCCAAAGGCACACTCATATGAAGTTTGGAAACAGAGTGCCACACTGTCCCACGGGCACAAGCAGACACTTCATTCCCACGGGGTTTGAGGTGTAACACCTGGAGCAAGTTTGAGGAAGGTGGAGAATTTTGATCTTTTCAGGAAAGGAGGAAGTGAGTTCTTCATCTTTGGAGAATAGCGGGCTGAGAAGAGGAGGAGTGATGGCGACGATCCAGGGGCCAGGACTTGGATGAAGGCAACTCCACAGGGCTCTCAGCTCCCAGAAGGGCTCCTCCCCAATCGCGCTGGGTTTCCCCTGAGCAGTGCAGAGAAAACAAGCTGAGGGGCTGAAGGCACAAGGGCCAGAAGAGAAAGGTAACGGCTCCAGCAAGCTGAAGCTTTTCCCGGGAGGCTCGACTCATGGCAGGATGGAGTAAGGAGTAAAAAGACTTAGTGCGGTGGGGAGTGGGAAGAGTAGTGGGAATGGCCCTGGAGATCCTGCGGATGGATCGGCAGGGAGCTTTCTGCTGCAGAGCGCACAGCGGCTAAGCTGTGGTTGTGGCACAGAGGAGAACCATAGATCCTGGGTCTAGGAGCCCAGAGGTCCAGAGAACCAAGGGACATTCAACAAATGTTTTCTCCATTAAAGTTGATGGCAGGAGATAGGATAAAAAAAGTAATCCAGCCCAGGCGATGGGCTTATCCAGAACAGTGTTCCCTGAAGCTGGTGCATTTCATTCCTAAAGTCATAATAGCCGACTCAATGCCTGAATACCAGTTCTCAATAACTGAATACCATGGGATTTAATGCATCTTTTTCTTTTTTTTCAAGAATGTCAGGAAGTTCTACAATCAAGTGTTTGAGAAACATAAAAATAAACACAGATTGAAGTGAGCTTTTTTTGTGTGTGTGGGACTTGTCAAAATCTTCACTGTGTTAGTGTGAGTTTCTAAGATGGTAGATAGGGTATGCAGTATTTTCTAGACTTACTTGATCAAAGAACTTTTTTTCACAAAGAGTAATTTAGAATTCTGAAGTGTTTCACAGGACATAGTTTGAAAAATAGGTTTCTTTCTTTCTTTCTTTCTTTCTTTTTCTTTCTTTTGTGTGTTGGGGGAACGGACAGAGGGCAAGAGAGAGAGAATCCCAAGCAGGCTCCCACACCCAGTGCAGAGCTCAGCAATGGGCTTGATTTCATAACCCTCAGATCGTGACCTAAGCCGAAATCAAGAGTTTGATGCTTAACTGACCGAGCCACCCAGACACCCTGAAAAATGGATTTCATGAAAGTTGGAAATCGGTCCTGAGCATAAGTGGCACGGAGAATGGACAATAAATGACAGTAACAATTCCAGTAGGACTGAAAAAGAATCGCAATAAAAATGACAGCTACTGCCATTTATCAGTATTTACCGTGTGCCAGGTACTTATCATCTGTCACCTCGTTGGGCTTCCACAGCATCTCTGTGAATCTAGTTTGCACATGAAGCTGAGAGAGGGAAGAGGGTCCCCATGAGAAAGAGAACAGGGACTTCAAACAGTGAAACACGAGGAGAGGGGTTCAAAGATCCAGAAATGTCAACAGAGACAAAGGAACTGGTTTTTCCCATGCGTCTCCCCCATTCCCATGGGATTTTGGGGTTCAGGGGAGGAGCTGCTGTCTGCACAAAGGAGGACCCATGTGTACGTGATGGTGGGGGAGAGCTGGGTCTCTTGCATGGAGTGAATAACGAGGGTTGTCTTCTCGCCTGGAGGCTACAACACCTCTTGACGCGGTGTCTAGAAACGGAGTGGGCATTTGGAATTACCACAATGACCAGGGATGGCCGCTGACATTTAGGATGCCAAAGTCTGCACAGCGTGGGTAAATGCCGTCTAACGAAGAATTGCGCCACCCAGAGGTTGAGTGCTCCCCCCGGAAACACAGAGGGTGAGAAAGGGGAGGAAAGTCACTGGGAACAGAGAGGGTTTAGGAGAAAGGGCCGTTTCCCCTCAGCCTGTGTGGTGACCAGGAGCGCAATGGAAGGCAGGCTGTGGGCTGGCTCAGAGGATTCAGACAGAGGTGGCAGGAGGAGAGAGAAAACCTGTCCCAGAGCATCGAATGGGATTTTAGGAGCAAAGGAGCAGAAAGGAGGTGATTGTTACAGGGAAGCAGATCATGACAACTGGAAGAGCAGGAGAATCTGAAAGGGAAGGACCAGGTCAATTAGAGCAGAGAGGGGTAGACTGATCCCCCCGGACTGTAGATGTGTCCACAAAGGAAGCCCGTGGGGAGGGGGAAATGGCAGGAGGGTTCTGATGAAAACAATTTTGCAACCTTAATTATAGCATTCTGGAAACTTAAACTATAGCTATTTTGTAACTTTAAATATAGCATTGGCTCCTGAGAAGACTCTGAAATCTTTATTTTTGCCGACCCAATTGGCTGTTTTGAAAACCCACTCTGTGAACTCCGTAGAAGATAATCATCAAAATATGTTCCTTGAAGTTCCCAAAGAAAGCCCTTTTATTCAGTTCCTCGAATCTCTCCCCCTTGCTGACTCTGACGGAAGATTGCAGTCCCAGAAAGGCTGCGGAGTGAATTAACTCCATATTTTTGGTCAACCGAGAGAAAGACGGCGTTGGCAACCACAGGCCAGTTAGCTGTTGGTTCACAGGTCCGAGCTGTTTTCTACCCGCCCCCGCCCCCCGGGAAGGGAACTGAGTTCCACCCCAACAGAGTCAGCAGTCACGCCTAACAATGTGCCAAGACACGCACCTTCGATTACACTTTCTACGTGGCTATGTGGGAGCAGAGGCTTAAAAAAAAAAAAAGTGGTTTCTCTTGTGGCTGTCCTTCTGATATTTGAGTCGACTATTATGACCTTAGGAATGAAAAGAACAAACGCTCTTTCCAATCTTTAGTGAGTCTGAGCTTGCAACACTGGCCTTCGAAGGCTGTTGGATTTTTTGTTTGTTTGTTTGTTTGTTTTAAGCATACTGCCTGGACTTTGAATAGAGAGCACTAGATGAAGCCTGGTGGTGCCTTTGGTATGTCTTTCACAGGCCTGACTTCTTTAGCACCGTGACCGGCGTATTCCCTTGTGACAGCGGTAAACCCTTGGGACCTCTGGACCGCTGTGAGAGAGGGGCCTTCCCAAAGACTTACCGTCCAGGCATTATCATCGCTTCTCCATTGTCCTTTGCCAAGCCTACCCCTCTTGTCACAATTTATCCTGGAGTCAGTAATACGGGAAAAGGAAGGAAAAAAAGAACACAATGGAGCCTATTTCCCTTTCTGGAAATGCAGTCTCCCTTCAGGTGCCCATGGCTTGCAATACGGCCTCTCCTTCAGCCACTGCAGACAGCTGGCAGCCCACGACGTCTGACATTCAGGTCCCCTCAGTTTTCGGTATTACCAGACATACTCTGTGTCAGGCATAACATGTATGGCAAAGGGAAGAGTCGCAGCCTTATTTTAGAGGGCTGTAAGATGCTGCTGGTATTCTAAGGCTTTTAATTAAGACACTACTGGGAAAAAATACCCATGCCCCTCTAGAGAGGCCTTTTAGCTTTAGGAGAGGAATATCCTATCCCTTGTTCTAGTTCTGAGAAAGGCAGGGGAAGCAGACCTGACATTCTCCTGTGCATTCCGGCTTCATTCCTTTTCAATTCAAACACAAGGTTCCGTCTGCTGCTTTAAGCCTTTGCATCCTCAATGCATTAACACTCCCAGCACTCCCTAGTCATAGAGAACTAAGAATAGACCAAATTTAAACCATATTTGAAGTCATTAATCTTTTTTTTTAATCTTTATTTTTTAATAAAAATGAGCTCTTAATTGAGACAGCGGAAGTTAAGAATTAACTAGGGATGCAGACCTTCTCATAGAGTCAGCAAACCCATCTTTCTTGAACACCCACTCCATGATCAGCCTGGGGCTGACCAAGGCTGGAGGAAGATTTCAGACCTTAAGGAGATGTAGAGAGATGTCAGGTCTGGATGGAGAAGGCTGTGTGCGGCCCTGCGAGCTGTCTGTACGTGCGCTTGGATCTGCCTTCAGATCCTCGGACTTTCAGGAACCACAAACTAGGGGGCAGGTCACTTTCCTTCTCCAAGCCTTTGTACCATGACAGATGGGCTCTGCGGCTTGTCAGCTCCTTCCCACACTCCCTATCTCTGAAAACTGTTTGGAAAGCTGGTATACCCAACACTAAGTCAGATCTCAGCATAAGGCGTGGGAGACGGAGAGGGGGAGGAAAGTCGTTTCCTGTCTCTATCCACTCCACTTGGCCCTGCTCGAGGAGGGAGTACAGACTCCTGTCTAATCAATCATCCTCTGATCAATCACAGCCTCTGGATCCTGAAGCCAAGATTTTCTTAGTGCTTTCTGTCTGTTTCTTCTTCTGTCTCCGACCGGAACAATCTTGGTGTAATGTGAATATAATGAGCCTGTACTCGCAAAGCGTTTGGCTTATAAAAGCCTCCCAAATGCTTTGGATTATGTTCCCATTAACATGAACAGGGGTAAAGTGGAGAGTTGCTAGAGCACTCCAGACATAGGTAAATTAGGGGTCCCCAAGGCCCATGGCTCAGGGCCGGTGAACAGGAAGTCCAAAGGATTAGAAAAAGGAGGAGACCCCTTTGGGGATCATGGAGGGTGTGAGCTACGGAGCTGAGAGGTCAACAGAAGGAACAGTGCCAAATGCTTGTGAACCCCTCATCTACAGAGAGCCAAGTTCTGGGCTGGCAACTGTCATTTCCCTGCCTGTGGGCTGCAAAGTACTGGAACGGGGTCTTTCTTAATTCCCACTCGGTAACGATTGCCAATTTGGGGGGCCCTCAGTGGGAGAGCAGAGTGATGACAAAGCTGTGTGCTTTTGTTGTGGGGGAGGTGTTTGCTCAAGGTCGGTGTCAGCCTCGCTTGATTTAAGTCCTCCCAGCTCCCTTGCAAAGGCTATAAAGAGTGAAGTGATGAAATTGGCCTTGGAGCCAGAGCAAGGAGGAGGCCGAGTCCCGAGGGAGTGCAGAGAAGCACCATCAAGGGGTGGGGAGAAATGAGAAACAGGGGCAGGAAGGCCTAGAAGGCATTTCTGCTCCAACAGATGGAAGGAATACTTCCCCCGGGGACCACGGCTGCGGTACATCCGACAGCGCGCGGCTCGGTTCCGGCTGAGATCATCTGGGGCTGGGAGGCTGCTTAGGGTGAGGTGTTGGTCAGACGGGAGAGCATGGAAGGCACCAAGGGATCTGAGCCTGTCTCATAGAGGCATACGTTTATGGGAAAGGGATGGGAACACTGATAACCCCCCAGGCACAGTCACCCTCATAAACTATTGGCAGATTGACGACAGGATGGCAGCCTGAGACACAGCGAGGGGCTGGAAAGATTGATTTCTCAGGTTATTGATGAGGGGATCTCATCGTGGTACCTGCCATATAGACCTCCTTCTCCCACTCCCAAGACCCCAGACCACACACACACACTCATGAGAGCCCACTAGCTCCATCAGAGAGCGGTTACCTGAAGTCCATTATTGTGGAGAGGAAAACAGCCAGAATTCAGGAGGTTTTGCCAGTGGCTGGCTCTGTGACTAGCCAGGCATGAAAACATAACCCCCTGCCCCCAACTCAGTTTCCTCACCTATAAAATGGGAAGAATGACTTCCCACCCTATTTCTCTCTCAGGCTAGCCATAAGAACCAAAGGCAAAAATGGGTATGAACCCAGCTCTCCGCCCTGTCCCCTAGATTGACTCCGTCTTTGAAAGTGGGACACTAACCTTGGTCTCTTGACCAAGCTTCCCGTGGATCCCACATCAAGCACAGACCAGTTTAGGACTGGGAAGCATAATGTAAAATCATTGATTCTTTTACAATTGTGTTTGTTGAGCAATTTCTCAGTGCCATCCACTGCCCTCAGGTCTGGGTAAAGCAGAGAACAAGACAGGCACATTCCCTGCCCTCAGGTTTAAACACTGGGGGAAAGAGCTGCCAAAGAAATAATAAGAGATAGATCGCCTTCTGCAGCAGGAGGACACAGACCACTCCCACGTTATCTCTAACAAGGGACGGGTCCAGTTGGGAAGCTCAAGGAAGGCCACTGAGGAAGTGACGTCTAAGCTGTGACCTAGAGGACAAGCAGAAGGCATTCTTGGCAATGATGGTGGCATCTTTAACTTGGGTTTATCTCCATCCCTCCCCTCCTGAGCCCATTTGCAGCTCCTTCACTTACCGAGGGTCCTTGCCCACTTTGCCTCTTGGCTCCCGTCTTGATCGGTGGTCACAACTGCACAGCGTTTGGAAAATGAGGTCTCGGGGCCACTCGGACTGCTTCAAGGTCATGGCCAGAGCCCATGAGCCCCCATCGCATGCTTAGTTAGCACCTCCCCTGCACTTCTAGCCACTCCCTTGTTACAGAAGCCAGGTTTCTTGGCATCTGTGGGACCTTTGCTCTTTTCTCTGAGGAGGCAGTAGGCACGGCAGGAAAGATTTCCAAATTCAGATCTCAGCTTCACCACACATTCTGTGTGCTGTTAAGCAACATTCTTAACTTTTCTAAATTTCAGTATTTTTGTCCATAGAAGTGATACTTATTTGTTAGATAGAGATGGAGAGATAGTGGAAGAGGGAACACAAGCAGGGGGAGTGGGAGAGGGAGAATCAGGCTTCCTGCTGAGCAGGGAGCCCAAGGCCCCACGTGGGGCTTGATCCCAGGGCCCTGGAATCATAACATGAGTGAGCCAAAGGCAGATGCTTAATGACTGAGCCACCGAGGCACCCCTTAGACTGTAAAGTATATAGGGTTGTTGCGAAGATTGCCCCAAGACAGGACCCAAATTTTAACACATTAAAAGGAAGAAAGAAAAACAGAACTTCATGCTTTTACCCTTAGGGTCCCCAGCTTAAAACATGCTTGGGTTATGAAGTTTATGTAGTAAACACCAAGTGAATGGCCAAATGCATAGCTAAAGTTGAAAGAAAACTGAGGAAGTTTCTGAAGACCAAGAAAAAAAATTTCAATCAGGAGCAGAAATCCGCGGGTCAACAAAGACAGAATCTGGGTGTCAGGAACCTAGAGTCTTGGGAGTAGGAGGAACAAGGCTGCGAATGGCACAAAAAGGGGGACAGTGGACCTGAAGACCCCCACAAGAAAGCCTGCCACATTGTGTCACCCTGTGAAACTCTGGAATAGCCATTATTGTGTTTGTTTGTGTGTTTTCCCCCAGTCTTTTCTGATGGGTCAATGCCCATACCTCTGGCTAAAGCTTTTGAAGCTCCCCCACATCTAGTCTGCTTCTTGGAAAAAAGGGAAGGGGAGGGGCAAGAGGTTGGAGGAGGGGGGATGCCAGAGAGCGACTAGAAAACTGCATGTCTCCAGAGAGTCCAGAGAATGGAAAGGACTGTGCCAGGTAAATGCAGGCTTGCCCTCACATGGGCCCGGAGTCCAGTTTATATTCCTTGTGCATACTTGGGCAACCCAATTTAATCACTCAAACTACTGTGGTCCCAGACTGGCACCTGGCAAAAGTCAAGGAAATCCCCCTCTGTCGTACCACCAGCAAAATGGGTTCTGAATCAAATACCAAGAAGATGTATGCTGTGGTCTTGTACATTTTGGCTACATTTTCCCTGAATTTCTGTCTTAGATACCATTGCCTTTCCTGATGAAGAATATCAGTGGCCATTTGTTTCCGCTGAAATAGTCAGCTGGTCATGAACTTCCTAGTCTGGATAGTTACTGTGTTGTTCATGATGGTGGCTGAGTCTTAAGCAGCCGGGGAGGGAAAAGGGAAGGGATATTTCTTGTAGTAGTCCTGGGGTTGGAAAATCAGCACTTTGCAGCCATCACAGCAAAGAATCATCAACAGATACTACCTTTAGGGAAAATTTTTATGAAGAGCAGTACACACGTGTCTCCTTACAGATGACTTATTAGTCTGAGGGAGGAGGAAAACCCTAGTAATTACTTTGTGGAGAAATCAGGCAACGCCTCAGGCAGGTGATCAAAATGAACATCACCTCTGAGGGACAGATGGACACTGTGTGCCTCCAGATGTGACAGCCAGAGCAGGACACACCATTGTGTGTGCAGTTTATTGGCCAAGAATGCATAACCCCAATCCAAGCAGGACCAAGCATGAGAAGAACACAAAGTGAGGATCATCACCTTAAAAGTATGTGGGAGGGGGCTGTCCTTTCCAAAAATATCAGCCATAAAAGTCAATAAAGGTGAAAGAGACAAGACAACAAAGTGCAACCCTTGACTTTAGACTGGCTCCTGTGCCAGAGAATAAAGGAAATCTGCAGGGGCGGGTGTTGGCGGACGGTAACACTGTAGGTTAGATAAAGTATAAAAGCAAATTCGTGATAAGCAGATATATGCACGTTGTCTTATTTTCTCTTCTTTCTTAAAAAAAGGTAGCATATTACATATGCTCCTCTGCATGTGCTGTTTTTATTTAATATGCCCTCGAAATGACTCCATGTCAGTGAATAGAGATTTCCTTATTCATTTGTATAGCTGCAAAGAGTCCCGCTGTGTGTGTATAACTATAGTATATTAACCAATTCCCCATAGTTGAACATTTAGGTAGTTCTTGCAATACAAGACAGTTGTTGCAATTACAAATAATCCCGCTGTGAATAGCTTTGTCATATACGTTTTCAGATTGTTGAAGGTGTATATTATGGATAAATTCATGGAAATGTGATTGTGGGGTCTAAGGGCAAATGTATATGTTAAATTCCCCTCTGCCAGGTCTGGACCATATGCATCCCCACCCCAACTCCCCGTAGCCTGGCTAGTGGAGTATATTGTCAACCTCTGCATTATTGACAATCTGACGGGTGAGAAATGATTTCACACCGTAGTTTTAAATTGCATTTACTGTGGAGCGCCTGGGTGGCTCAGTCACTTAAGTGTCTGACTCTTGATTTTGGCTCAGATCATGATCTCAGGGTTGTGAGACTGAGCCCCCACGTCAGGCTCTGTGCTCATCATGGAGCCTCCTTAAGATTCTCTCACTCCCTCTCCCTCTGTCCCTCCCCCACCTCTAAAAAAAAATAAATAAAAGTTCTTTAAAAATCAAAAATCTCATTTATCTTGTGAATAAAGTTGAACATCTTTTCATTTGTTTAGGGAACCTCTTTCTTTTTTTAAAAAAAGATCTTGTTTATTTATTTGAGAGAGAGCACATGAGTTGGGGGACAGAGGGAGAAGGGGAGAGAGGAGCAGGCTCCTCTCTGAGCGGGGAGCCCAACATGGGGCTCATTCCCAGGACCCTGAAATCATGACCTGAGTCAAAGTCAGATGCTTAACTAACTGAGCCATCCAGCACCCCTCATTTGTTTTGTTTCTTAAGTTCCACATACAAATGAAAACTTATGGCTTTGTCTTTCTCTGGTAGACTTATTTCTCTTAGCATTATACTCTCTGGTTCTATCCATGTTGCTACAAATGGCAGGGTTTCATTCTTTTTATGGTTGAATAATATTCCATGATATGTATATCACATCTCCTTTATTCATTCATCTCTCAATGGATGCTTGGGCTGTTTCCATAATTTGGCTATTGTAAATAATGCTGTAATAAATATCAGGATGCATGTATCCCTTTGAGTTAGTGTTTATTTTGGGAGTAAATACCCAGTAATATGGTTACTGGAGCATAAGGTCATGGCATAGTTGTATTTTTCTCTTTTTTTAACATCTTAATTTAATTTTTTTTTTTTTTTTAGTGTTCAAAGATTCATTGTTTATGCACCACACCCAGTGCTCCATGCAATACGTGCCCTCCACAATACCCACCACCAGGTTCACCCAACCCCGCACTCCCTTCCCTCCAAAACCCTTAGTTTGTTTCTCAGAGTCCACAGTCTCTCATGGTTTGTCTTCCCCTCCGATTTCCCCCAACTCCCTTCTCCTCTCCATCTCCCAGTGTCCTCCGTGTTATTCCTTATGCTCCACAAGTAAGTGAGACCATATGATACTTGACTCTCTCTGCTTGACTTATTTCACTCAGCATAATCTCTTCCAGTCCCGTCCATGTTGCTACGAAAGTTGGGTATTCATCCTTTCTGATGGAGGCATCATACTCCATAGCATATATGGACCATATCTTCTTTACCCATTCATCAGTTGAAGGGCATCTTGGCCCTTTCCACAGTTGGGCGATTTTTGAGGAACTTCTATACTCTTTTCCACAGTGGCTGCACCAGTTTGCATTCCCATCAACAGTGCACAAGTGTTCCCTTTTCTCCACATCTTCCCCAACACTTGTTACCTCTTGTCTTCTTGATAGTAGCCATTCCAACAGGTATGAGGTGATATTTCGTTGTGGTTTTGACTTGCATTTCCCTGATGATGAGTGAGGTAGAGCATCTTCTCTTCTGTCTACTGTCCGTCTGGATGTCTCCTTTGGAGAAATGTCTGTCCATGTTTTTTGCCCATTCTTAATCGCATTATTCATATTTTGGGTATTGAGTACATTCTTTATACATTATACATTACATACTTATACATTATAAGTATATACTTGATACATTATTTATGCATTTTGGATACTAACCCTTTATCTGATGTGTCATTTGCAAATATCTTCTCCCATTCTGTAGGTTGTTTTCTACTTTTGTTGATTGTTTCCTTTGTCATGCAGAAGCTTTTTATTTCGATGTAGTCCCAATAATTTATTTTTGCTGTTGTTTTCCTTGCCTCAGGAGACAAATCTAGGAAGATGTGTTATGGCTGATGTCAGAGAAATTATTGCCTGGGCTCTCTTCTAGGATTTTTATGGTTTCAGATCTCATAGTTAAGTCTTTAATCCGTTTTGAATGTATTTTTGTGTATGGTAAGAAAGTGGTCCAGTTTCATTCTTTTACAAGAGTTGTCCAGTTTTCCCAGCACCATTTGTTGATGTGACTCTTTTTCCCATTGCATATTCTTTCCTCCTTTGTCAAAAATTAATTGACCATATAATTATAGGTTTATTTCTGGGTTTTCTGTTCTGTTCCTTTGATCTATGTGTCTGTTTTTGTGCCAGTACCATACTGTCTTGATTACTATAGCTTTGTGATAATCCCAGTTTTGTTTTTCTTTTCAAGATTGCTTTGACTATTCGAGGTCTTTTGTGGTTCCATACAAATTTTAGGATTGTTAATTCTAGTTCTGTGAAAAATGCTCTTGGTATTTTGATAAGGATTGCATTAAAAGTGTAGATTGCTTTGGGTGGTATAGACATTTTAACAATATTTGTTCTTCCAATCCATGAACATGGAAGGTCTTTCCATTTCTTTGTGTCCTCCTCAATTTCTTCCAACAGGGTTTTAGGGTTTTCAGAGTATCGGCCTTTCACCTCTTTGGTTAGGTTCATTCCCAGGTATCTTATTGGTTTGGGCACAATTGTAAATGGGATTGATTCCTTAATATCTCTTTCTGCTGCTTCATTATTAGTGTACAGAAATGCAGCAGGGGTGCTTGGGTGGCTCATGATCTCAACTCAGGTTTCAATCTCAGGGTCATGAGTTCAAGTTCCAGTCTGTGTGGAGCCTACATTAAAAAAAAAAATGCAGTAGATTTCTATACATTGATTTTGTAACCTGTGACTACTGAATTCGTTCCATTTCTTGAATTTTTTAAAGCTGTTTAAAAACTTGGTATATTAGCGCTTTATCTATAATATATACTGTCAGTATTTTCTCTCAGTTTGTCAATGATTTTTTTTTTTTGGTCATGCAAAAGCATTTTCATTTTATTATCATGGAGTCAAATGAATCTTTTTTTTTTCTTTATTGCCTCTGGATTTTGAGGCATAATTTTTTTTGGTTTTTTAAAAATTTTATTTATTTATTTGAGAGAGAGAGCACAAGTAGGGGAAGAGGCTGAGGTAGAGGGAGAAGCAGGCTCCCCGCTGAGCAGGGACACCCCCCTCCCCACCAATGTGGGGCTCAATCCCAAGACGCCAAGATCACGACTTGAGCCAAAGGCAGACTCTTAACCCACTGAGCCACCCAGGCATCCTGAGGCATACTTGTAAAAAAAAAATCCCCTTGACAGACATCTCCCAGGAATTTGGTTGTCATGATCAGCTTGCACATACCCCCACCCCACACACACTTCCAGGACAAAAATAGCACAATTCTTAAGCACCCACTTGGAAATTTGGCTCCCTCTGTCTATTTTGGGCATCCCTCTCATCATTTACAAAAGACCAGGTCTTGTAAGGAGGAGGAGTAATGAGGTGTCCAAGAGCACACTTCTGAATGAGGGATTCCATCACTAGGTCTTATTCAGGGAACACATGATCCCAGGGAACCCATGAGACCTCCTCCCATGGTCCCTTCCACACCATCACGTCCTAGATGAGGCAGTGTGTGAGGCGGAGGTCTGGGACCGGCTCCTACCGTCTTCTCTCCTGCTCCCTCCTCTCAGCAGCTCCCAGCTGGGCTGGATGCAGGGTCTTGCAGATTCACCCTTGACCCTGCAGCAAAGGAATTCTGCTTGCGTTACCAGGAGCCAGCGAACAGAAGGATGCTGGGCTGGATTAAACAACCAGCTCTTATTCTTTCTCAATCCATCCCGAGGGTTTGAGCAAGGTGCAGAGACTAAGCAGTTGAGCTGGCCTCTGTATCTTTACCGCTTGTGTGAGATCATAAAATCTCCTTACCCACAAGCGTTGGGACATCTCAGGTTCTCAGTCTCTTGTTCTTATCTCCTTTCCCTTCTCCTCTGCTTACTGTCTGGTCACCTGGAGCTCCAGTGGGCTGACTTGGATTCAAAGGCGGAAATGGGCCCCGGGTGTGGGGATTGCAGCAGCTGGAGAGGGGTGGGTGTGACTCCAGGTTCCCACACCGGGTCTGACAGCCCTGGCTCCATCACAGTGAGGTCGGCCACTGGCGATGGAGATGCGTTGTGTGTTACAGAAGAGGAGCTGGCCGGTGACGATGAGGACATGCCGACCTTCCCATGCACACAAGAAGGTAAGGGCCCTGGGGACTGCCCACGACCTCTTTGTTCCCACCCCCAGGCTGGTGACTCATCTATCCACATGGCTTCAGAATCATGATCAACCTTTCCCCACTACTCCATGGAGTAGTCAGGAACATCTGGCTTCCTTCTTCTTCCATATCAGGGGTCCCAGCTGGTGGACTGCAACCATTCGTTCCATTTCCAGGAGAACTGCTTGTCACCTGACAAGTCTGGGGACTGAAGGGTTTCCCAGGGTGTGTGACTGGTTGGCCCTATACTGAGGAATTCCCACAAGAGGAGGTTTTCCGAGGCTAAAGCCCAGAAAACCCTACACACACTGGGACACATTGGTCACCCAAGGGTGAAACAAGGCTGGCTGCCCCGTGTTGTGGACCACAATAAGGCCAATGTGTCAGGAAGAGGCGTTTCCCTACACCCTGGGCTCACGAATGTTGCCCTCAGAGAGAATGGTGGCAGGGCGGCGTTCTTTGAAGACCCCGAATCTGGTCTTTTCTATTGCTAAAACCTAGAGAGAACATGGTGAGATGGGCAGGCATGAGGATGGAGAACATCTCCCTTTCTGAGGCTGATTTGAGATGGGATGAGACAGTTCAGAGCAGGGACATGAACCTGACCCTCGACCGGCAGCCTCAGTCACTGGTTTCCTTTGTCCCCCAACAGGCCGGCCGGGGCCACGCTGCAGCCGCTGCCAGAAGAACCTGTCTTTGCACACATCAGTGCGGATTCTTTACCTCTTCCTGGCCCTGCTCCTGGTGGCCGTGGCTGTGCTGGCCTCTCTGGGTGAGTGCAGGCGCCCGGCAGCCCCGGGGTGGTCCAGCATCCTTCTGACAGGGGAATCTTCATACTTGCTTCAGACTTCAAAGATCTGCCTCTGATTTCTGGTCAGTAAGTAGCTGTGTGGATTTGAGCAAGGCATTCCCCTGTTGAGACCTCTGTTTTCCTTCTGGTGAAATGAGAGGACAGGACCAGCCCAGCAGTTCCCAGTTTCAGCTGCATGTTAGAATCACCCGCGAGTTTTGAAAAAAATATCGGTGTGTGGGTAAGTATATCCAGGGCTGAGATCCTTGCATCGGGCATTTTTGAAGCCCCTTCCATGGTCTTTATGAGCATGTCTCAAAGTGAGGTTGGATGCCTGCCTACATCAAGATCACCCCCAGTATTTGTTAAAATGCAAATCCCTGAGTCTCACTCGGACCTCACTTGTTCGAACAGAGTCCTGCCAGTGAAGGCCAGGGACCTGGAGTGTGGTGGCTGTCATACACGCCACAGCTTATACGACTATGGGAGCCAACCCAGATGATAGCTCATGGCCAGGTTCAGTCAGCCTCTGCCTTCTGGATGCTAACAGATTATGCTAAATGGAGGGAAACAAATTTGCTGTCCACCATTCTGAGGTAGCAAACTGGACATCAGGGAAATTCCCCAGTCTGTTCCTGGCCAGGCCTTAGAGGGCCTCAGCTCTCCGCACCTGCAGGACCATGAATAAATCTCCAGCAGCCACAGGCTTGAGCCCAGAGAGAAACACAGGCACCGACCCCCTTCAGTGGATATGGGCAGTGATGGGGTGCACACCAGGTGCCAGGCACTGTCGCCTACATGACATCTACAAATCATCTCAACGAGCCCTGAAACGGGAGGCCGGTCTCATTCCATGTATCTGGGAAAGTGAAAGGATTTGCCCTAAGACCCAGAATGAATGAGCAGAAGATCATAATAAATGGGGGGTAAGGAGAGCATTTGTGGAATCCACGGAGAACATTAGGCTTCCTTTTTGTTTTTGCCTCCAGCCTGATTGTCCCAAGTCCCTAGAGCAGAACTGACACCGTCCTGACCTGGTTGGCAGGTGCTCAGTAATACTCGTCAGATGAAAGACTAGAGATTTGGGAGTATATATGTGGACAGTCGTAGTCAAGGTATTATGGTCAGGACTGAGGATAAAGTTCAGAGGTTGAGTAGAATCAGTCTTCCTCATAGGGACTTGGAATTCCACTCACTCCTTTAACTGGGTACCTGTTGCATGCATACTATAAGCTGAAAACTGCATTAGGCATGGGGCTTATACTGCTTCATAAAACATAGGCCCTGTTTATGGAGCTCATAATCTAGAGCAAGGTTTGGCAGACTTCCTGTAAAGGGCTCGGTAGTAAATATTTTAGGATTTACGGGCCACACATGGTCTTTGTCAAAACCACTCTGCCGTTGTAAAGCAAAAGCAGCCAGAGACAATATATACTTAAATGGAGATGGCTTTGTTCCAACAAAGTGACCTTGGGTCAGATTTGACATGTAGATCCTGCTTTACCAGCCCTTAGCCTAAACCAATAATCTATGAACCTTTTTTGACTGTGCACCCATTGGTAAAAAGTTTGATTTAAAATGTATCAAAAAAGTAGATGGGTTGATGAACAGATAAAAAGGTACAATGGACAGATGTACAATGAGTGAATACAAGTAAAATGTTAATTATAGAATGTAGACAATAGACACACGACTGCCAGTTGTACAAGTAAGACAGTCACTGTCCAAGCCTTGATTACTCTGTTTGAAAATGTTTATACTTAAATATTTGAAAAGAAAAAAACAATCATCTTACACTTGTGAAATATGCCTATTTATTTATAAATTACACATATGTCCTCTTTATAGTATACGTTATAAGACACAATTTTGAAAAGATAAGAAAAAAATAAGATCTAAAAAATAAGGAAAATGGTAAATAAATTAATATGTAATTACAGATCATGAAATGCTCAGTGAAGAAGTGAACAGGGTGAATTATATGAATGAACCCTTGGCTATTGGCTTGGGGGTAGACTTCACAAAGCATTAGGATAGGAATCAAAGTCATTCAGAGTCTCGACACCTCCGTTCCCTGCCATCTATATAAGAAATTTTAATTTGGGGGAGACTCAAATGGAATAATAAATACTATAAACTCTAAGTGCTAGTGGAATAGAAGGGCATAGAATTGTTCCTAGGGTCTCTCACCATGTCACTGCTGCTAATTAAATCTCAGCAGCTCTGAGATATACAATGTTAATGAAAGCCCAGAGATTCAAAACAAAATGGAATCGTGGAATTTTGGAGCTGAGAAGAACATTGGAAGTCATCTAGCTTCATACTTTCCTTTTACAGATGATTCAGTTGAGCTGCAGAAAGATTAACTGCCTTGCCTGAAGAGACCCAAAAGATCTGAGGCAAATGTGGACCAGAAGTTACATTCCCCAGCTTTCTTGGTGGATCTCTTTCCACCCCCACACTTACCTTCACAGGCTCTGTGGGAAACATCCATCTACTCCGTCCTCTCCTCTTACCTCCCTGTCTAGCCAGGCACTTGCTAGAGAAAGCCAGGGATCCTATTGATGCTCAGATATGCTCTAAACCCTGGCCAGCACTGACCCCTGAGAAGCTGGTATAAACTGGTAAAGCCTTTCTTAGGGGTCACTTTGGCAACATGTGTTCAACTCCTTAACCCATTAATTCTGCTTCAAGCAATTTATCCTATGAGAATAACCATATACATAAAACCATCAAATATAAGGATTATTTCTAGGAATAACTGTTACTCATATCTACCCAACAAGTTTTATTTGTAGACTCAGAAGTGTCTCCCAAACACAGGGGACTTTTATACAATTGCCGAGTCATTTATACAGAGTATGATACAGACATTAAAAGTAATGATCTTAAAGTGATTTAAACCTCAATAGGAAAATGTCCATGACATTATACCAGCGAAGCAAATTGGAAGAAAATAGATGAAATAGTCCAAATATTCCAGGTTCCTGTTGTTGTTTTCTAAAAAAGTATACATATATCTATATAGCTACAGAATGGTTATGGAGATAAGAGTCCAACAGATACAAGAAGATATTGATGGCTATTGTCTCTTAGTCATAGGATTAAGAATAACTTTTATATTCTTTTTGTATTTTTTGTATTTTTTTCTTAATTTTCCTTATTCTATTCTATCCTGTGGTCAGACCTAGTTTTAAATGTGCAGGGGGGTACACACACACACACACACACACACATACATATATACACACGAGTATATATATCCATACACAGAAACACTTAAGGGAGATATATAGATGTAGATCTGTGTTTTTAAGGAATGCATGACAAACTCTGGCCATAAGAAGCATCTTCCCTTCCCACCCCTGAAAAGCCCCATGGAAGGGTGAATGGTTTTGGTGGCAGAGAGGCTGATAAAAATACCTTCTCAACAAATGACTGCTGTTTCTCTGAGCTAAGACCCTGCCCCAGCTTCTCATCTGTATTTCCCATACAGTTTTCAGGAAAGTGGACTCTCTCTCAGAAGACATCTCCCTGGCCCAGGCCATTTATGACAAGAAACTTTTGTCTATGCAGGAAAACCTCCAAGGACTGGGTAAGTGTCCCATCCCCAGATATGCACATGAGTATGATGGGAGAGGGCTGAGTGCTCCCTCAGGCCATGGTGGCCTGGAATAGGACATCCTTCACCAACGTTTGAGACACAAGGGAAAAGACAGCTATGACTCCCTGCCTCCCTGTCCATTCAAAGAGGGCTGCTACCCTGGGATTCATCCAGGACTGGGGCCAAGTGTTCTATGTGGCACAGATCTAGCCCGAGCCTACAAGTAGAGAAGGAACCCAAAGAAAGTCCTTTCCTCAGTCATTCTCATGTATCTGAGATTACGATTATCTTAAAAAGATTTATGTATTTATTTGAGAAAGAAAGAAAGCACTAGTGCACGCAGGCGAGGGGCACAGAGAGAGAGAGAGAGAGAGAGAGAGAGAAGCAGACTCCCTGCTGAGCAGGGAGCCCGATGCAGGGCTGCATCCCAGGACCCTGAGCCAAAATCAAGAGTCATATGCTTAACCAACTGAGCCACACAGCCACCCTGAAATTATTTTTAAAATCTTCCAAAGCCTCTTGACAAGTCTACCCTACCCTACGCTACCAAGTCATGATGCTATCTCCTGCTTTAACCAGGGATCTTCTCGTTCCAAGACTGAGACAGAAGGAGCCACAATAGAAAGGGTAGAGGAGGTCAGCCATGACAGAAAGAGAAAGTAGTAGCTGAGTGATAAATTTGGCAAACCTCTTCTCTGTGCCTCATTTCTCGTCTGTCACAGGCAGAAATAATCCCCATACCATCTTTCCTCCATAAGTTTATCAATAATAAGTACAAAAATATTTGGAGAAATTTTAAGACAAAATGTAAATGGGTGGTTCTTGGCAACCTTAGAAAAGTTATGAAGCTATATTCTCGAGAATTCAGTGGCGAGATGGAAAAAATGTCCCCAGTTCTACATTTTGTCATAGTAAAGACATTTGGTAAAATAATATTTCATAGAAATGGTAAGACTTTTTCAAAAGGATTTCATAGCAGGCTTAGGATAGGAAGAGGGATCAGGAAGCCACTTGACAATCCATTATGCTCTGAAATATGTAAAGAAGCAACTTTTGTCCCATGATCCTTCAGCAACTCAAAATGTTATCCCTTTCCTCTGAAGATCTGAAAGCCCCAAACAACTGTTCTTTCTGCCACGAGGCTGGGCAGTTGGAGCAAGAGATCAGAAAACTGCAGGAGGAGCTGGAGGGAATTCAGAAGATGCTTCTGGCCCAGGAGGTACAGCTGGACCAGACCTCTCAGACCCACGAGCTGCTCTCCACCACCAGCAGTCAGATCTCCCAGGAGATGGGCAGCTGTTCCTTCTCCATCCACCAGGTCAACCAGTCTCTGGGGCTCTTTCTTGCCCAGGTGAGAGGCTGGCAGGCCACCACGGCTGGCCTGGACCTCTCTCTGAAGGACCTCACCGAGGACTGCTATGATGTCAAGGCTACAGTCCACCAGATCAACTTCACTGTGGGGCAGACCTCGGAGTGGATCCATGGGATCCAGCGCAAGACTGACGAGGAGACCCTGACCCTCCAGAAGATGGTCACCGACTGGCAAAACTACACCCGGCTCTTCGGCGGCCTGCGCACCATCTCAGCCAAGACGGGAGAAGCGGTCAAGAACATCCAGGCCACCCTGGGGGTCTCCTCGCAGCGCATCAGCCAGAATGCCGAGAGCATGCATGACTTGGTGCTGCAGGTCATGGGCCTGCAGCTGCAGCTGGATAACATCTCATCCTTCCTGGACGACCACGAGGAGAACATGCACGATCTGCAGTACCACACCCGCTATGCCCAGAACCGCACCGTGGAGAGGTTTGAGACGCTGGAAGGACGCATGGCTTCACATGAGATCGAGATCGGCACCATCTTCACCAACATCAATGCCACCGACAACCACGTGCACAGCATGCTCAAGTACCTGGACGACGTGCGGCTCTCCTGCACGCTGGGCTTCCACACGCACGCCGAGGAGCTCTACTACCTGAACAAGTCTGTCTCTCTCATGCTGGGCACCACGGACCTGCTCCGGGAGCGTTTCAGCCTGCTCAGTGCGCGGCTGGACTTCAATGTTCGCAACCTCTCCATGATCGTGGAGGAGATGAAGGCTGTGGATACGCAGCATGGAGAAATCCTTCGCAACGTTACCATCGTAAGAGGTAAGAGCCAGACCTCGGTCACATCTGCTACGGAGCTCCCAGAGGGCCGTGGTGATCTTGCCTGATGCAGAAGTTTCCAGCAAAAATCCTGGTAGGCTCATACAATCCTGTAGCAAATGCCTAGGGCAACTGGAAGCTTTAAAAAGCACAATAAGTCCCCACCCCACCCCCCTTATCTGTGGTTTCAATTTTCTCCTAATGAGGTATCCTCAGAAGGTCAGTGGTAGCCTAATGCTACATCACAATGGCTGCGTCCTTCACCGTGCTTCTTCTCATCACTTAGGCATTTTATCACCTCAGGGCATCACAAGAAGGGCAAATGCAGTACCGTAGATATTTTGAGAGGATACAATATTCATGTAATGCCTAATTTATGTATTAAACTTTATCATAGGGAAGTATATATAGGAAAAAGCAGGCTGTGTAGGGGGGTTTTGGAACATAGCCATCGCAGATAAGGGAGGACTACTATACTTACAAACCTCTTTTGTAAAGGTGCTGTGGCTCCTAACTTTGTCTGCCATACAAAACTGGATTTTCATATGTGGATTTGTTTGATCTGGTCCACACAGAGAAATAGGCAGCCCTCGTCTTGGAAACTCTGCTTTCACATTTTCTCCCTCCCCACCTGATTGCAGGGGCGTACAGCCACCTGCCCCTGGGGATGCCCATCACTCTGATGCTCTCTTTTACTCTCATCTCACCTCTGAATTAGCCAGAGTTCTCCAGAAAAACAGAACCTATGAGAGAGAGAGGAATTATTTTAAAAATTGGATCATGTAATGAAGGAGGCCGGCAAGTCCAAAATCTGCTCAAGCTGATGTCCCAGTTTGAGTCGGAAGGCCAGAAGCTGCTGTAGGATAGGAGGAAGTGATGGGGTCAGTGTGAAGGCTACCAGGCAGGAGAATTCTCTGTTACTTACAGAAGGGTCAGTCTTTGGTTTTATTCAGGTCTTCAACTGCTTAGATGAGGCCCACCACATTAGGAGAGCAATCTACTTTACTCAGTACCAGTTTAAAATGTTAGTCTCATCCATAAACACCCCTACAGACAAAACCAGAATAATGTTTGGCCAAATGTCTGGCCACTCCGTGGTCCAGTCCTGTTGACACATAAAATTAACCTCCACAGATCAACTTGGCACGCATGCACATCTTCTTAAATCATACTTAAATCTCCAAGTAGGGATACTAACAAGACTGCAATTCTGCCTAATATTCATGATGTGAGTATCCTGTGTACAACCAAAACCACACTAACCCCTTCCTCAGAAGAGAAGTTAAAGTCCTTGAGAGATACTTACTTTTCCCTTTGATATCTCATAATTTAAATACTATGACATAAAGTTAACAATATTTAAATACTGTGATATAAAGTCAATATATTTTATGTTTTATGTTACATGATAAGAGGATAAGAAAGGGAAGAAAGCAAAAATACTTGCTATATACATTTATATTTATATATTTATAACACACCAAGGAGGAAATACTCTTGACAAGGAGTACATGGTCATGACTGGTATTTATAACTTCCTCCTTCTACGAACCATGTGTATTTTCTCTGTCCTCAGCAAGCACCTCAGCTGGTTATTCTTTACCTGGTAAGGTGATCCAAACCTTCATTCCTGATCTAGGGTCCTTCCTAGATTGAACTGGGCTGTTGTAGTTTTCCACTGAATTTATTTCAGGACCTTCTGTGGGATCTTCTGAATTCCAGACATGCTCCCCCTTACCTCCATTGTAGAGTAGTTGTCCACTTTCTCCTTGGTAGTTAGGATCAGCCACCCCAGTCAGCACAATATCTTCTTCCTTGCCTACTAATTCAGAAGCCCGAGAAGCCCAAAGTAACCAGGCAGCAGTCTTAACTTCCAGTTCAATGGAGTCATTGTTGTATCCCCTGGCAGAAACATTCCTTCCTTTTGAGCTAAGATCTCTAAGCCAGCAGAGCAAACATTTTGCTGGTAGGTCACTAGGGTGATGTCTTTCCCATCTCCACCCCTTGATCCCAGTTTCAGTGAATCCTGGCTATCAGAGAAATAGCACCATATATATTGGACACTAATTCAGACCGTATACAGCCCTGCAAGATTTTGCCACCTAGCTAGCTCAGGAACTAAGTTTTCAAAGGACAATTCAATCTTCTGTCAAGCCAGCTGTTTCAGGATGGTGAGGACCACAGTAACACCAGTGAATTCCATGATCATGGGTCCACTGTTGTACTTCATTTGCTGTAAAGTGATTTCCTTGATCAGAAGCAATGCTTCATTGGAATATCACAGAATACCATGGTGGCGGATAATGCATTCTGTATGGCATTTTTTGGCACAAGCACTTCATGCAGAGAGGGCAAATGCATACCCAGAGTAAGTTCCTATTCCAGCAGGAAAAAAACATTGCCCCTGCCATGATGGAAAGCGGTCCAGTGTAATTAACCTGTCAGCTGGTAGCTGACACCACTTTGTTCATGAGTCCATTGGGGGATGACAGGGGTGACTGGAGAAGAAGGCTTACTAGTCACTCACAGTATAGGTCATGCTATATCCACTTGACTGTTAGAATCCTCCTCTGCTGAGCTCACCCTTTGGAGAATATTCACGGAGGACACAAATGTCTTCATCCTTCAGAGAGGATTATTCACATAATTCTTCCCCAAATTTTCTTGCCACCAGTTTTCCAGTTGTGTTTCTTCTAAGTCCCTGATCGTCCAGCCAAACCATTGGCCACAGCCTGTGAAGCAGGTTATAATCACACGTCTGACCATTTCTTCTTCCAAGAAAGCATGGCAGCCAAGTAGATTGCCAGAAGTTCTGCCCACTGGGAAGATGTTTGGTCACCACTGTCCTTCAGGGAAGTCTCAAAGAGAGGCTGTGATGTTGCAACTGTCCACTTTCTTTTCTTTTTTTTTTTTTTTAAGATTTATTTATTTATTTGACAGAGAGAGATCACGAGTAAGCAGAGAGGCAGGCAGAGAGAGAGGAGGAAGCAGGCTCCCCGCTGAGCAGAGAGCCTGATGTGGGGCTTGATCCCAGGACCCTGAGATCATGACCTGAGCTGAAGGCAGTGGCTTAATCCACTGAGCCACCCAGGTGGCCCTGCAACTGTCCACTTTCAAGCGATGCCTGCATATCATAGAGAACCAGTTGTAAACTAGGCCAGAATCTTCCCTTCCTCCATCAGCTGGTCATAGGAAACTCCCCATAATTCCATAGGTGCAGGCTGGGAGAGAAAAGTAGTATTGTAGAAGTAGGGACCATGGCTATTTGGGCCACTTTATCCTGTAACTTAACTTGTGCATTCAGGACCTGCTTAGGCCTGATTACATATATACCACTTCCATTGGATGACGGAATGTGGCTCTGTATGCCCAGCTTTGTAACTCAGTGGGTCAGGAAGTACCCAGTTCAAGATGGGCAACTCGGGTGTCATGGTAACTTGGTGGGCCATGGCTAGCATCTTGTCTCTACCCAAGTCCTATCACAGCCCAAGAGCTGTTTCTCAACAGGAGAGTAGTGTGACCCACAGAGGATAGCATGGCTTTGCTCCAAAATCCGAAGGATCTATAGTGTAGTTCATTTATAGAGGTCTCCCAAAGGCCCCATACAGCATCCCTACCATCACTGCCATGTTAAACACTATTGGGTCTGCTGGATCATATGGCCCAAGGGACAAAGCAGCTTGCCCCATAGCCTTCTCCTGTTGCAGGAGCCTTCTCTTGTCCTGGGTGCCACGCAAAACCAGCACCTCTTCAGATCACTCAGTAAGTGGGCTGGAGTAACACATCCAAGTGAGGAAGATGTGTACATTGCCCCCACTAGGCATGCCTCTTTTTTCATTGTAGGAGGGGCCAAATGGAACAGTTTAATCTTCACCTTAGAAGGGATATCTCAACATGCCCACATCACTGGACCACTAAGAATTTCACTGAGGTAGAAGGCCCTTGAAATTTTTTTAAAAATGTATTTGAGAGAGACAGAGGAAGCATGAGCAGAGAGAGGGAGAAGCAGACTCTCCACTGAGCAGGGAGCCCAATGCAGGGTTCGAGCCCAGGACCCTGAAATCATGACGTGAGTGCAAGGCAGACACTAAACCGACTGAGCCATTCAGGTGCCCCAAAGACGCTTGAATTTTTGTCATATTTATTCCCCCCTGACACATAAATGTCTTGCAAAGAGCAAGCTACTACTTACTCGCTCACTAGGTTCAAATGGTGTGATATCATTGATGTCGTGGAAAGGAGATCAAGTTCCTGTGAACTGAAGTATGACATAGAACTGGAGCAGTGAGATCCCCTGAGGCAGGACAGTGAAGGTGTATTGCTGGTCTTGTCAGCTGGAAGCGGACAACTTCTGGAGGGTCTTATGAACAGGTATGGAAAAACAAACAAACAAACAACAATCCCCAAATCAATAGCTGCACCGCAGGGATGTGTTAATTTTCTCAGGCCATGAAACTGCATCTGGTATAGCAGCCACCAGTTGGAATCAACATTGTTCAGCTTATGAAAAGCCACTGTCATTCACCAAGGTCCACCTTTCCTCTGCACTGGCCAAGTCAGCACATTTCAAGTTCTTGGTGGGGGCACTCACCTCTGCAGTCCCTGCAGGAATGCAGGATTTCATTGGTTTGACTATTTTCCTAGGTAGAGGCAGTGCCTCTTGGCTTTCCCACCATAATATCCCTTACTCCATGGATCAAGGAACCAATGTGAGGTTCTGCCAGATTCTCAGCATGTCTGTTCCAGTTATGCAATGCAGAACCACGGAAACAACCACAGGGTGGATTCAGGGGCCCACTGGGCTTCCTGTGAGATGGACCTCAGTTAAAACCCCATTGATCACCTGACCTCCATAAGCCCCCAGCTCAGACTGGAGGACCACAGGGGGGTTGGGGTCTCCCAGAATCAGTGTCCATTCAGAGCCAGTGTGTGGTAGTCCCCCAAAAGGCTGATTATTTCCTTTTCCCTAGTGCATAGTTATCTTGGTAAAAAACTGTAGGTCCTTTTGGGAAAGGCTGGGAAAATTAACAATATAAATATTTGGTGTGTACTGGGGTCCTTCCTCAAGGGTACCCAGCTTCCCTTTCATCTAAGTCATTTTGGGTTTGTAAACTGCCTCAAGTCTGAGGAGAAGCCATGACTGTTTTTATAATTCAAATTAGACTTTTGTTCACTTGACCTAGAACTTCTCTGCTTATCCAGAACAAGTAAGAATTTCATAGGCTTCCTACCTATTTCACCTCTAGGCACACTGTGACCAACTGGCCAACACCATGGGTCTGTGCATGTCTGCCTATCCCCATCACTGTACTGACTCTTCTATCTATTATGGTACGCAGGCTCTCCTTGCCTTAGGTAGTTGAGGGCCACAATTAGATATTTACCACCCCCGGACCCAATTATTGTCATTGTGGTTAGGTTTCCCAATTCAGAGACTGCAGTTCTCCCTGCAAGTTCTGGCCCACAAAGAATGATCGTAGAGCTCTTCAAGGATTCTAAGACTCTCCTCACAGGTTTATTTCTCACAGTCATGGTGAAATTCATGTCTTCTGGACCTTCCCAGGGTGGGTGAGTGGGTCTCAGAGGATAAACCCACTCCAACATCCCGCCCTCCCTGTCTTTGGATCCCTTTCTTTACATGAAATCAAGGCAGACCCAGTATTTTTCACTCACTCTCTGCGGGTCTTTTTGCCCATGCTTCAGCCAACAAAACAAACAAACTGTTAGACCCTTTCTAACTCCCCAAGATGCAACATTACCTAGAAAATCTCTGCTTAGTCAGCCCCTATGAATGAATTTTGCCTGATCCAACAGTATGTTTCTTCCACCATTATCCCACACCTTTAGTATCCACTACCACAATTAGTCCCCAGACATCTATCTGTACAAATTAGAAAACTCGGGTAATTTTTTGGAGAGTAGCACACCTCCCTGTGGGTCATACTTTACCTCACTGTTAGGGTCCTGCTGAGAACTGAGTCTAGTTATAGGTCTAGAAGCAAAGAGGGATGGGGAGGTGGGTCCTCAGGAGAATCAGCATTGTCTGGCTTGGCGTGGGGGGGCACTGTCCTCTCCTCAGGCAAGGCAGGGTTCAGACACAGGTTGAGAGGTCATTTTTAAAAAGATTTATTTGTTTATTATTTTAGAGAGAGAGAGAGAGAATGCAGTGGGGAGAGGCAGAGGGAGAGGCAGAGGGAGAGGGAGAATCTCAAGCAGACTCCCTGCTGAGTATGGAGCCCAGTGAGGGGCTCAGTCCCACAATCCTGAGATCATGATCTGAGTCAAAATCAAGAGTCAGATGCTTAAGTGAGTAGCCCAGGTGCCTCAGGAAGTCACTTATACTGGGGGTGGAGAAACTGCTTCCACTGTCAAAGATGACTCATCATAACTTAGGGGTCCAGTGTCCCCAGATCCATCAGGGTCTTCCCATATACCCGCAATCCAACTTTCAGGATCTCATTCCTTCCCAGTCAAAGCCTTTATTTTAACAGTAGACTCCCTGGGAAGCTGGGAATTCGATCTGCATTGCAATTCAGCCAGTCACAGGATAAAGGTATGTTAGATTTTCGACAATTTCATCCATGTAGCTACAGGACAGAAGGGAAGACATAGAAGATTGCATGTCATTTATGTGACACTTGAGCTGGGAATTTGAATCCCAAGCCCAACCTTTTCTTTCCCCACTTTGTCTAGTAACACTAGGAGCAACCAATCCTCATTATACTCATTATTTTGACAAAAAGTGTTTGAAAGTATCATACACATGGTCATCCAGATCCTTGAGTGTCATAAGTGGTTCATGAGGAGTCCCCAGTACTTCTCATTTCTCTATTATCACATATGTCTTAGACCATTAGCCTGCCTTTACTACTTAGAAATAAAGTCATTAGCATCTTTAAATCTTAGATTAGAGCGTCAATTCCAGAAATCCCAGGTCAACTTAGAAAACTCATGTTTAATATTGTGTTCCTTTAGAATCACTCTTGGTGCCAAAATCTGTATTGGTCAGAGTTCTCTGGAGAAACAGTACCAACCAACAGGATATATATATCCTGTGTCCATTAAGATCTCTGAAAAGAGATATTGATTTACTATAAGGAATTGAAGGAGTTGGCTCACACATTATAGAAGCAAGGAAAGCCCAAGATCTGCAGTGTGAGTCAGCAAACAGGACACCTGAAGAGCCAATGGTTGCATTATATTCTGAGTCCAAAAGTCTGAGACCCAGGAGAGCTGATGGTGTCATTGCAGTCTTGAAGGCTGGCAGGGTCAAGACCCAGGAAGAGCCAGTGTTTCAGTTCAGACCCAAAGGCAGGAAAGAGCTGATGTCCCAGTTTGAAGTAGTCAGACAGGTGGAGCTCCCTTTTAGCCTTTCTGTTCCATTAAGGCCTTCAACTGATTGAATGAGACCCACCCACACTGGGGATTTATTCAGTCTACTGATTCAAATATTAATCTCATCCAAAGACACCCTCACAGGCATACCCAGAATAATGTTTGACCAAATATCTGGGCACCGCATGGCCCAGTCAATTTGACATATGAAATTAACAATCAGACCTGAGAAAGAAGGAGGAATAAGTCAGGTATAACAGAGTCAGCATGGATGAGGTGAAGAGTTCCAGGTGGAGGGAGCAATACATGCAAAGGTCCTGGGGAAAGCATAGGGCATATACATTATTTTCTTTCATTCCCAGGATCTCTGAAACTGTGAACCCAAAAAGCCTGCAGTGAAGAACTGGATGCCACATGAGGTCTAGCCAGGCTCACACAGCTATCAAGGAATGGAAACAGGATTCAAATTCAAGGCAGTTGAGATCCAAAGTTGCAAGATGTCTTGAATGGCCTTTTCCTTTCCTTGTCCCCAGGCTGCTCTGTGTCATTGCTGTGGGCTTTTCCTTTCTACTCCCCATCAGTTTCCCCAGCAAGGGGCTGACCTCATCTTCCCCTCGGGATACCTCCATCTCCACCTTATCCCTAGATTCCATCTCAAAGGGGGATTCCCTGGCCCCACTCCTTCAGTTCGCTTGAAATGCTCTATGGCTTCTGCTTATGAGAAGTTGATTGTGAAATGATCATTGTATTCATCTGCTCAGGCTGCTGATGCAAAGTACTACTGACTAGAAGGTTTGAAGAACAGAAATATATTGTCTCACAGCTCTGGAGGCCAGAGTCTGAGACCAAGGTTGGTCCCTTCTGAGGGCTATAAGGCTCTGGTCCAGGCCTTGTCTTGTAGGTGGCCAGTTTCTCCCTGGGTCTCTTCATCTTCTCTCTGTGCATGTCTGTCTCTGTGTCCAGTTTCCCCTTTTCATAAAGATACCAGTCATACTGGATTTGGGGTTACCTAGTGGCCACATTTAAAATTGATTCTGTGAAGACTCTGTCTTCAAGGAAGGTCATATTCCAAGGTACTGGGGGTTAGGACTTCAGATTATGAATTTTGAGGGGACCCAATTCAATCCCTAACAAATACTATTACTTTTTCATTCTACTCCTTCACAGCAGTAGACCCAACAGTTTTTGTCTTGCAAAAGAGTCCAAAAGAACTCCTAATTGGGATTCTTTTACACTAGGAATCTGGATGGCTATACCCATGTTCCCTGAACCCTTCCTGAGGAAACATGTGTCTTGGTGGGAAGAATGTTTAACCTGAAAATATAACTAGTCTTGGCTCTAGATAAAAGAATTAGTTCGCTACTGAGATATGGCAGCTCCAGAATTTATGGTTTGCAGTTGGGGAGCCAAACATCTGGGCCTGATAACCTAGAGAGCTCTAAGGATAAAGAAGGGAGGGTCCCATGATCCTAGACAGCTCTGTTCTCTCTGCAGAGCACAGACTTGAAACCAGCCTCTTTGATTCTCTATTTTGCTTTAACCATTTAATCTCAAACATATATTGCCCTTATTTTATATCAGTGAGCATTTCTACTGCCACTAGGGTTTTTTGTGTGTTTTTGTTTGTTTGTTTGTTTTTAACTTACTCTAGATTGGTGGTGTTGGGTGAGGGTAGGTCTTATTTGCCTGCTGTCAAATTTTTGCAACAAAGCCAGGCACTGAGTGTTTCTTGGGTAACTGAAATCTTCCCTCAGCATTTCACCTAAAATATGTTAGGATACAACCTCTAGGATGCGTTTTTCCAGCAAAGGCCTTACTAGGTAGTTCTTGTGGTTCATTCTCTGGTCATTTTATATTTTCATTGCACTGAGCCCAAGAACAAATGGAATACAAAGCTTTCCCAGAGTCAAAGTGCATTCACACACTTTGTTTCATTTTAGCCTCAGAACCACCTTTGTATAGTAGACAAGGCAACATCAAGGAGCTGGTGTCTTTATTTTACAGAAGGGTGACCTGAGACTGGGGAAGGTGAAGGCACGAACTCAAAGGCACACTATGATTTTAAAAACTGACCCCTTGTCGTGGCTCTGAGATGCACATGTCCACTGTCCATCCTGAACAGGAGACACTGAGAGCATGAGCTTGCGGATACCAAAAAGGACTTTCCACTCAGGTCCTGCCTAGGTGTAGAGGTGCGGGGTGGAGAGTGAGGAAGGGGAAGATGATACTCAAAGTGTTGGAGGGGAGCTTCATTGTATGTATTACCCAGTTAGAGTCATGGGAATTGATATCTGCTCGTGTGCTGATAATGGCAGCGTTCTCATGCAAGGACCTCATCTTAGTGGGCGAGCAAGGTGGGACATTTGTTTCAGCCGCTTCCAACTCTTGTTCTTGCACGTCTGTCCACATTCCTCTTGGTTTGTTAAAGCAGCACATGTAAATAGTTTCTCATCAGCAAGAGAATTTCAGGTACAAAATGTACATCCCTTCCTAAAGGAACTTGTTTCTCATTCTTTCCTGCACAGACAGGTGCTGCCAGCCTCTCATGTTGGAACTGGCAGTGAGGTCTCCCCCTGGCTGGAGCTCAGCTGCTCTCTAGAACACCGGGGTGGGACAGCAGCGACCACAGCCAGTGGGGAGGTGCCGAGTGCAGACTGAAGGGCTGATCTCTTAAACAACCTGGGAGAGGAGTCTGACTTCTAATTTGCTCTGAGTCCGTAGACAGAATCACTTCATCATCCCAAGCCTCTGTTTTTTGTTTTTGTTTTTCATCTGTAAGGGAAAGTATAAGACCAGCTGATCTTTGAGACCCCTTTTAGCTCCATTTGCTCAACAGAAAGCCTGTGATACTTCCGTAGTCTTTGTCCCTCCCATAAGATAGTTCCCTCTTCCTATTCTGTAGGATGATTTCTGTGTCTGTGATAGACAGTGTCTGTACTGGGACTGTCGCTAGGGAGCTGGAGACAGGAAACCATCGTTGCTTATTAGCTGAATGACCTTGGACAAGGTTCTTGGCTACTTTCAATTCAGTTTCCCTCATCTACAAATAGGAACATTAATACCTGCCTTACTTATATGCGGTGGGGTAGCCATGAGTATCATTGCCAGCAATGGGTATGAACAAGTTTTTGTAAACTATAAAAATGTGTCCTAATTTCAGGATGATTCTGAATCTAATTTGCTTGTTGATGGGCTCCTTGTCTCAATGACCAAAAACCCAGCAGAGTGCCTGCCCTTGGAAGGCATTCAGGAAACATTTGCTCAGTGAATGCATAATGAAAGCATAAACAAGGCTAGAAGCTAAGGGTGGGCAAGGAAGCTGATACTTGGCCTATTTTTTTCTTTTTTTTAGAGAGAGAGAGAGAGAGAGAATGAATGCACTCAAGTGGGGAGGGGCAGAGGGAGTGAATCTTAAGCAGATTCCATGCCCAGCACAGAGCCCAACACGGGGCTCAGTGTCACCACCCTGAGATCAGGGCCTGAGCTGAAATCAAGAGTCAGACACCTAACCAACTGCGCCACCCAGCTGCTCTGACACTTGGCCTATTTCTGACATACTCGTGCTTACCATGCATGGTCCTGGAGGACTGTTTACTAGGTCCCTACCACCTTATTGGTCTTAAACTCTATTTATTGTCTCCTCAGCACCACTGAATGAAGCTAAATGTTCTGTTTGCCTTCTCTGCCCCTTCTCAACTCCTTACAGTAATTGCACGCACAGCCTCCTTTCCTCCTGAACCTTGGCAGCCCTGAACTCCAGCCCCAAAGAGGCTGTTGAAAACCCAGCTTAGCTTCTCAGCCTGACAGCTGCAGCCTTCTGTCTGGCTTCTCAGGGGCTCTGCCCACACTAATCACTAATCAACAAATGCCTTGAGAAGCCACGTGGCCAAGAAGGCCAGGCTTTCAGGGGTCTCCCTTCTCCCTGTGATTTTGGCCTTTGGTCTCTCTCCGAAGACATCAGAAGGATGTCTTGCTACTTGATCTGATGATCTGATGACTCAGATTGTTCTCCAGGGGAGAAGTGCAGTCTGCTGCCATCTACTGCATCACCGAAGTAGAAGTCCATTGTCATTGGTCGTTTTTCCCGTGTTCCTCAGGTGACAGCAGCCAACATTGACAGCCCCTGACCCAAGCTAACAAAGTCACTGAATGGAGGGAAGCCTGAGGTGCAAGCAGGGACAGACACTTACCCAGTCATCCGATTTGTTAACATCAGACCTGGGGCCCAAACCCAGGTCCCCCAAAGGCGAAGCCAGTGCGCCTTCCACGGCACCAGACTTCCAAGAGGCGCCCCTCCCGTTTCTTCTTCTTTCTGTCCTTGTAGGCTGGCCTGTGGCTTTGGACCATGAGAGGTACTGTGGGCCCTTCCTGCCTACGCGCTACCCCACCCATGGGTGGGCCGTGTTGAGCACTGACAGACTTGCTGCTTCTGCACGCATGCACACACACACACACTCACACACTCACACACACCCCTCCTTCTCCTCCGGGTTCCCGTTGCAGACCAGGAGCAGACCACCTACTTGTCCCAGACATGCAGTCAGTTGTGGCTCTATCCTAATGGGCCGGGATGGCCTAATTATAGTCTCTGGCTTCCTAGGTAATTATGGGCCTCCCCCGAACTCCAGGGTGCCCCATGCCTCTCCCCCCAACTCCGCACCTCAGCCACTGCCACTCGGTTTCGTCCTTTGCTTTAAATGTCCCTCCACTGCCCAGAGCAGGATCCAGCCCCCCACTCCTCTGCCCTTAGCCCTACTCACTCTAGGATCTGATTATAGGCTGTGTCAGGGGCACCCTGTCCTGCAGAGTGCCTCGGTCAGCCTCTGTCCACATTCCTGGCTCCTAAGCTCACCACCAAGCTATGGTTGTTTACTTCCTCCCGGCTAGACCCAGGGCCGCCGGCCCTCCCCGCTGACTGCATGATTCATGGCTGGCCCCGGAGGGACCCGCAGGGGCTCGGCTCACCTTCAGGTTCCCCTTCCCCACTCCGTGGGGATCCTCCCTCTCCTCTGGGCAGCACCAGGCAGGAGGCCCCAACAGGAGGAGGCCAGGGGGAGCTGGGGGCTGGGGAAAGGGCCAGGAGCCCCCAGCCACAGTGTGATGAGGACCAGATGCAGCAGGGTTGGGGGAGGGAGCATGAGTTTCAGGGTTTCAGGTCTGGCTTTGAATCCTATCTCTACCCCCTTCCAGCTCATGACCTTAGGCAAACAGCCAGCCTCTGCACCCCTGTTCCTCATCTCTAGAATGGGACAGCAAGCTCAGTGTGTGGCCCTGACATAGGAGAGGCTTGGTAGACACACCTTCGCTCCTCGCATGGCCCTTCTCTTTTCCAAGAGAAGGCAGGTCACGGACAAGTTAGAGTGAGCCCGGGGCTGGGTGTCATGGGCACACCGACACAGGGCTGGCTCCATCCACTGGCCTCTGATGAGGGCAGCGAAGGAGGCCTGGGAAGTAGTCCCAGATGAGGCCACCCTGCCTGGTGTCCTCAAGGGGACTGTCTAGGGCATCCTTCTGTGTTCTCAGAGACAGGGTCAGTGGGTGCAGCCACGACTGGGGGTGTGGAGAGGGAGGTGGCTCTTTCCCCCGAAGACCTCCTTCCACTCAGGCTGGGGACTGCCGCCTCCTGGGGCAGCGAGGTGGGCACACAACACACCTTCTCCCCAGGCTCGTGGACGCCCAACCTACTCCATCCAGGAAAGGCGCCAGGAGCTCCCCCCGGAAAAGGAGGCTGCGGGGGTTGGTGAGGATGAGCAGAAGAGAGGGCCTTTACCCTCTGCATTCTCTCCCACACTACTGGCATAGAGACCCTGGGAAGTCCTCGCAGCCAGCTGCTCCCAACCTTGAGCAAGAGAGGAGGGGTACCTGATGAAGACAGTGGGGAGGCAAGGATGGGGTCCCTGGAGAGAGCGAGGGGGTTCCTGCTGGACCTGGAGACTGCTCAAAGCAGGGCGACCTTGTCAAGAGGAGACTGCTCGTGCTTTTCCTGGCTCAGGGCTGGGAACGGAGTGTGGAGCCCTCCATCCAGGAACAAGAGAGGAAGGCACAGCCATGGTTGGAAGGTGAGAGGGTGAGGAACCAGGAAGCTGTGTTCCCAGAGCAGGCAGACTCTGAACCCAAAGAACCAGGCCGGGGAACAGGGACAGAGGCAGGAAGAGGGGTCGTGGCGGAGCTCCAGGGGCCTTTCGGAACTGTCAAGGGTGACTCTCGATTTTCTAGATGAGAGCTGAGCTCCCGAGTGGGTATAACTTGCCCAGTGTAGCTCCAGGGCCCTCTGACTCCCAGCCGCCCACCCAGCCTCCAGGGACCTCTCCACCTCCGAAGGGCTCTGCTGTTCCAACCTCAACGGGCTCACATGCTGAGGCCAGAACCGGGGTGAAGACTGACCAGCGCCATGATTTTGACAGCTCCTAGCAAGTCCTGCCAGGCGGGGCGGGGGGTCCCCAACATGGGCCCCTCCCTGTCCCAGGTGGTTAGGGCCGCCTCACTATGGGCTGCAGGACAGGGAGAGGGGCTGGGTGGCAGGGGAGGGCCTCTGCAAACCTGCCTCCTGGCTGCTTCCAGGCCAGGTGCCCCCTCCAGAGCCAGCCAGCCTCACCCAGGTCCCTGCCAGCTGGGTGACAGAATCCCGGCCTGTGCAGCTGGCAGGCCACATGAGCCGAGCCCACACAGGGCACATCCCCTGTGTGGGGGAAAGTGGGCATGGGCAGGCGGGGGCAGAGAATGGCTAGAAGGTTTTTATTGGCCTTCATGGCGCTGACTCTGTCTGGGCTCCAGTTTCCAGTTTACATCCCAGTTTAGATCTGAAAGAGGGTGGTGTCACTGACACTCTGTTCCCCCAGAAACCCTCAGGGAAGCAGACACAAAGGGAGTGGGGTGGGGGGAGTTTGGGCAGCAGGTAGCATCAGCCAGGATTTATAGCCATGGCGTCTTCATCAGCTGGGGAGGAGGCCCTGGCGCCACAGACCTGGGTCACAGCCACGGGCAGGGCTCCTAGCTCCCAGCTGCAGGATCCCTCCTCCCTGAGAGGCCCACCTGGGTTCTGGTTTCCGCTCAGGGGCGGCTGAGAATACTGCTTCACCTCTCTGGGCTTTTTCATTGCCTCCTCTGTGAAATGGAATTGGACTGGCTCCCACTGGCTCAGAAATGCTGGAAGACTTTCGCAAGAGGACTGATGCAGCCACTGCATTCTCAGGGAGAGCTGAGTCCGGGCATAAGAATTCAGCCCCCAGGCCAGCCCTGGGGCCCACTGCTCCCACTGCCCCTACCCATTGTCCCTTTGCAGAGACCACTGAAGAAAGCGGGTCTGTGCTGGGCCTTTGCTCTATGGTCTTCACAAGGCTGAAGGGTCCTCTTTCCTCCACGCTCTGGGCATTGAGAGATGCCTTGGGCAGAGTGATGGCCACGCTGTGCTTTGTGTCCTCAGGGTTGGTACAACTCCAGGAGGTGGTGACTTTCAGACCCACCTTTTCAGAGGGATATTACGGTCCTCTGACCCCTGGGTTGGCAGCTAACCTGGTCTCTTTAAGGACAGACCACATCTTCATCTTGGCATTTCCCCCAGGTGCTGGGCCAGAGCCATGCGGGAGCAGGGGGCCCTCAGCTGTTGGTGGGAGCTTTCCCTGTCGTGCCAGTCTCCCTGCCCAGGGCGGGAGAGGTGAGCTGTGGCCTTCACTCTCTTGCTGGGCTTCCACAGTCCACAGTTCCCAGGCACCAAGGGTTTGCTTTCACTGTACTGTGACATCTTTTTTTTAATTTTAATTTTTAATTTTTTAAATTAACATATAATGTATTATTAGCCCCAGGGATACAGGTCTGTGAATCGCCAGGTTTACACACTTCACAGCACTCACCATAGCACATACCTTCCCCAACATCCACAGGCCAACCACCCTCTCCCCATCCCCCTCCCCACGGCAACCCTCAATTTGTGAGATTAAGAGTCTCTTATGGTTTGTCTCCCTCCCGATCCCATGTTGTTTCATTTATTCCTTTCCTACCTCCCAAACCCTCCATGTTGCCTCTCAACTTCCTCACATCAGGGAGATCATATGATAATTGTCTTTCTCTGATTCATTTATTTCAATAAGCATAATACCCTCTAGTTCCATCCACGTCGTCGCAAATGGCAAGATTTCATTTCTTTTGATGGCTGTATAGTATTCCACTGTGTATATATACCACATCTTCTTTATCCATTCATCTGTTGATGGACATCTAGGTTCTTTCCATAGTTTGGCTACTGTGGACATTGCTGCTATAAACATTCAGGTGCACATGCCCCTTCGGATCACTACGTTTGTATCTTTAGGGTAAATACCCAGTAGTGTGATTGCTGGGTCATAGGGTAGTTTTATTTTCAACATTTTGAGGAAACTCCATGCTGTTTTCCAGAGTGGTTGCACCAGCTTGCATTCCCACCCACAGTGTAGGAGGGTTCCCCTTTCTCCGCATCCTCGGCAGCATCTGTCATTTCCTGACTTGTTAATTTTAGCCATTCTGACTGGTATGAGGTGATATCTCGTTGTGGTTTTGATTTCTATTTCCCTGATGCCAAATGATGTGGAGCACTTTTTCATGTGTCTGTTGGCCTTCTGGATGTCTTCTTTGTAGAAATGTCTGTTCATGTCTTCTGCCCGTTTCTTGATTGGATTATTTGTTCTTTGGGTGTTGAGTTTGCTAAGTTCCTTATAGATTTTGGACACTAGCCCTTTATCTGATATGTCCTTTGCAAATATCTTCTCCAATTCTGTCAGTTGTCTTTTGGTTTTGTTAACTGTTTCCTTTGCTGTGCAAAAGCTTTTGATCTTGGGACGCCTGGGCGGCTCAGTGGATTAAGCCGCTGCCTCCCGCTCAGGTCATGATCTCAGGGTCCTGGGATCAAGCCCCGCATGGGGCTCTCTGCTCCACAGGGGGCCTGCTTCCTCCTCTCTCTCTGCCTGCCTCTCTGCCTACTTGTGATCTCTCTCTCTCTCTCTGTCAAATAAATAAATAAAATCTTTAAAAAAAAAAAGCTTTTGATCTTGATGAAATCCCAATAGTTCATTTTTGCCTTTGCTTCCCTTGCCTTTGGTGATATTCCTAAGAAGATGTTGCTGCGGCTGAGGTCGAAGAGGTTGCTGCCTGTGTTCTCCTCAAGGATTTTGATGGATTCCTTTCTCACATTGAGGTCCTTCATCCATTTTGAGTCTATTTTCATGTGTGGTGTAAGGAAGTGGTCCAGTTTCATTTTTCTGCATGTGGCTGTCCAATTTTCCCAGCACCATTTATTGAAGAGGGTGTCTTTTTTCCATTGGACATTCTTTCCTGCTTTGTCGAAGATTAGTTGACCATAGAGTTGAGGGTCTATTTCTGGGCTCTCTATTCTGTTCCATTGATCTATGTGTCTGTATTTGTGCCAGTACCATGCTGTCTTGATGATGACAGCTTTGTAATAGAGCTTGAAGTCCGGAATTGTGATGCCACCAACTTTGGCTTTCTTTTTCAATATTCCTTTGGCTATTCGAGGTCTTTTCTGGTTCCATATAAATTTTAGGATTATATGTTCCATTTCTTTGAAAAAAAGGGATGGTATTTTGATAGGGATTGCATTAAATGTGTAGATTGCTTTAGGTAGCATAGACATTTTCACGATATTTATTCTTCCAATCCATGAGCATGGAACATTTTTCCATTTCTTGGTGTCTTTCTCAATTTCTTTCATAAGTGCTTTATAGTTTTCTGAGATTCTTTGCCTCTTTGGTTAGGTTTATTCCTAGGTATCTTATGGTTTTGGTGCAATTGTAAATGTGATTGACTCCTTAATTTCTCTTTCTTCTGTCTTGTTGTTGGTGTAGAGAAATGCTCTGATTTCTGTGCATTGATTTTATATCCTGACACTTTACTGAATTCCTGTACAAGTTCTAACAGATTTGGAGTGGAGGCTTTTGGGGTATCCACATAAAGTATCATGTCATCTGCAAAGAGTGATAGTGTGACTTCTTTGCTGATTTGGATGCCTTTAATTTCTTTTTGTTGTCTGATTGCTGAGGCTAGGATTTCTAGTACTATGTTGAATAGCAGTGGTGTTAGTGGACATCCCTGCCATGTTTCTGACCATAGTGGAAAAGCTCTTCATTTTTCTCCATTGAGAATGATATTTGCGGTGGATTTTTCAGAGATGGCTTTGATGATATTGAGGTACACATCCTCTATCTCTACACTTTGAAGAGTTTTGATCAAGAAAGGATGCTGTACTTTGTCAAATGATTTTTCAGCATCTGTTGAGGTATCATATGGTTCTTGTTCTTTCTTTTATTAATGTATTGTATCACATTGACTGATTTGCAGATGTTGAACCAACCTTGCAGCCCTGGAATAAATCCCACTTGGTCATGGTGAATAATCCTTTTAATGTACTATTGGATCCTATTGGCTAGTATTTTGGTGAGAATTTTTGCATCTGTGTTCATCAAGGATATTGGTCTGTAGTTCTCTTTTTTGGTGGGATCTTTGTCTTATTTTGGAATCAAGGTAATGCTGGACTCATAAAATGAGTTTGGAAGTTTTCCTTCCATTTCTATTTTTTGGAACAGTTTCAGGAGAATAGGAATTAATTCTTCTTTAAATGTTTGGTAGAATTCCCTTAGGAAGCCGTCTGGCACTGGGCTTTTGTTTGTTGGGAGATTTTTGATGACTGCTTCATTCTCCTTACTGGTAATGGGTCTGTTCAGGTTTTCTATTTCTTCCTGGTTCAGTTGTGGTAGTTTATATGTCTCTAGGAATGCATCCATTTCTTCCAGATTGTCAAATTTACTGGCATATAATTGCTCATAATATGTTCTTATAATTGTTTGTATTTGTTTGGTGTTGGTTTGTATTTGTTTGGTGTTGGTTCAGTTCCAGACTCCTCTTTCATTCATGACTTTATTTATTTGGGTCCTTTCTCTCTTTTGATAAGTCTGGTCAGGGGTTTATCAATCTTATTAATTCTTTCAAAGAACAGCTCCTAGTTTCGTTGATTTGTTCTATTGGGTTTTCTTTTGGTTTCTATTTCATTGATTTCTGCTCTAATCTTTATGATTTCTCTTCTCCTGCTGGGTTTAGGGTTTCTTTGTTGTTCTTTCTTCAGCTTCTTTAGGTGTAGGGTTAGGTTGTGTATTTGAGACCTTTCTCGTTTCTTGAGAAAGGCTTGTATCGCTAGATATTTTCCTCCCTGGACTGCCTTTGCTGTGTCCCACAGATTTTGAACTGTTGTGTTTTCATTTTCGTTTGTTTCCATGAATTTTTTCAATTCTTCTTTAATTTCCTGGTTGACCCATTCATTCTTGAGAAGGATGTTCTTTAGTCTCCATGTATTTGGGTTCTTTCCAAATTTCCTCTTATGATTGAGTTCTAGCTTCAGAGCATTGTGGTCTGAAAATATGCAGGGAATGATCCCAATCTTTTGGTACCAGTTGAGACCTGATTTATGACCCAGGATGTGATCTATTCTGGAGAATGTTCCATGTGCACCAGAAAAGAATGTGTATTCCGTTGCTTTGGGATGGGATGTTCTGAATATATCTGTGATGTCCATCTGTTCCAGTGTATCATTTAAGGCCTTTATTTCCTTGTTGATCTTTTGCTTGGATGATCTGTCCTTTTCATTGAAGGAGGTGTTAAAGTCTGCTACTATTATTGTATTATTGTTTATGTGTTTCTTTGATTTTGTTATTAATTGGTTTATATAGTTGGCTGCTTCCATGTTAGGGGCATAGATATTTAAAATTGTTAGATCTTCTTGTTGGACAGAACCTTTGAGTATGATATAGTGTCCTTCCTCATCTCTTATTATAACCTTTGGCTTAAAATCCAATTGATCTGATATAAGCATTGGCACTCCAGTTTTCTTTTTTTTTTTTAAGTATTTTATTTATTTATTTGACAGAGAGAGAGGTCACAATAGGCAGAGAGGCAGGCAGAGAGAGAAGGAGAAACAGGCTCCTCACTGAGCAGAGAGCCCAATGCGGGGCTCGATCCCAGGACCCTGAGATCATGACTTGAGCCGAAGGCAGAGACTTAAACCACTGAGCCCCCCAGGCGCCCCCCAGTTTTCTTTTGATGTCCATTAGCATGGTAAATTGTTTTCCACCCCTCACTTTAAATCTGGAGGTGTCTTTGGGTTTAAAATAAGTTTCTTGTAGACAGCATATTGATGTATTTTGGTTTTTTATCCATTCTGATACCCTGTGGCTTTTGATTGGAGCATTTAGCCCATTTACATTCAGGGCAACTATTGAGAGATATGAATTTAGTGCCATTGTATTGCCTGTAAGGTGACTGTTACTGTATATTGTCTCCGTTCCTTTCTGGTCTACTGCTTTTAGGCTCTCTCTTTGCTTAAAGGACCCCTTTCAATATTTCCTGTAGAGCTGGTTTGGTGTTTACAAATTCTTTTAGTTTTTGTTTGTCCTGGAAGCTTTTTATCTCTCCTTCTATTTTCAATGATAGCCTAGCTGGATATAGTATTCTTGGCTACATGTTTTTCTCATTTAGTGCTCTGAATATATCATGCAAGTTCTTTCTGGCCTGCCAGGTCTCTGTGGGTAAGTCTGCTGCCAATCTAATATTTTTACCATTGTATGTTACAGACTTCTTTTCCAGGGCTGCTTTCAGGATTTTATCTTTGTTGCTAAGACTTGTATATTTTACTATTATGTGATGGGGTATGAACCTATTCCTGTTGATTTTGAGGGGGGTTCTCTGCACCTCCTGGATTTTGATGCTTGTTCCCTTTGCCATATTAGGGAAATTCTCTACAATAATTCTCTCCAATAGGCCTTCTTCTCCCCTCTCTCTTTCTTCTTCTTCTGGAATCCCAATTACTCTAATGTTGTTTCGTCTTATGGTATCACTCATCTCTCGAATTCTTACCTCATGGTCCGGTAGTTGTTTGTCTCTCTTTTGCTCAACTTCTTTATTCTCTGTCATTTGGTCTTCTGTATCACTAATTCTTTCTTCTGCCTCATTTATCCTAGCAGTAAGAGCCTCCATTTTTTATTGCATCTCATTAATACCTTTTTTGATTTCAGCTTGGTTAGATTTTACTTCTTTTATTTCTCCCAAAAGGGCTTTTATTTCTCCAGACAGGGTTTCTGTAATATCTTCCATGCCTTTTTCAAGTCCAGCTAGCACCTTGAGAATCGTTATTCTGAACTCTAGATCTGACATATTACCAATGTCTGCACTGATTAGGTCCCTAGCCTTTCGGTACTGCCTCTTTTGTGTGTGTGTGTGTGTGTGTGTGTGTGTGTGTGTGTGTGTGTGTTGTGTTTTTCTGCCTTGTCATTTCATCCAGATAAGAATATATGAAGGAGAGAATAAAATACTAAAAGGGTGGCAAAGACCCCTGGAAAATATGCATTAACCAAATCAGAAGAGACCCCAGATCGTGGGGGGAAGAAATGGGGTAAAAAAAAAATTTTTTTAATTTAAAAAATTTTTTTAAATTTTTTTCTAAAAAAACTTTAAAAAAATATTTTTTAGAAAAAAGAAAAAATATATATTAGACTGGTGAATGGAACAGAGCCACCTCCTTAATTTTGGAAGTATTTTGGTCTCTTAGAAGAAACTACCTCCCAAAATTTTAAAGAAAGAAAAACTTTTATATATATATATATATATATACATATATATATACACATACATACACACACATACATATATATGTACACACACACACACAAAATAAGGGTAAACATGATGAAGGGATTGAATATGACTAAAGATGAAAACTTAGAAAAATTTCTAAGAAAGGAGTTGATAAGATAAGTTGGTTGGGAAAAGAAAGAAAAAGAAAGTGGAGAGAATTTGCTCAGGCTGGAGACTAGAACAAAGCCCTGTGATAGATTTAGGGTATATTTTGATCAATTAGAAGAAGTTGTATCCCAAAATTTTTTAGAAGAAAAAACCCTATGTGTATACAAAAAAAATAAAGTTAGATACAATGAAGGATAAAATATGACTATAATAATGAAGGTTCAAAAATATTTTTTATGAAAGGTATTGTTAAGATAAACTAGTTAAAAAACGTTAAAAGAAGAAAGAGTAAAAGTTAGAAAAAATTAGAATAAGAAAAAAATAAAATTAAAAAAATTAATTAACTTTGCAAGACTCAAAAATCATGGGGAGAAAGCCATGAATTCCATGCTTTACTTTCTCTTCCTCTGGAATTCCACTGTTCTTGATAAGTGAACTTGGTCTTGGCTGGATTTCTTCATGATCTTCTGGGGGAGAGGCCTGTTGTAGTGATTCTCAATGTCTTTGCCCCACGCAGAATTGCAACGCCCTTACCAGGGGCTCGGCTGCTCGGCTAAGTAATCTGCTTGGTTCACTTTTGGGAGCTTTTGTTCCCTGAACACTTTCCGTAGAGTTCCGGAGGACGGGAATGAAAATGGCGGCCTCCCTATCTCTGGCCTGGAGGAACCAAGAGCTCGGGGTCCCACTCCTCAGTGCGCCCTCAGAAAGAAGCGCTCAATCACTCCCATCTCCCTGGCCTCTGACAGCGCTCCAAGTTCACCCAGCCTGTGACTGAGCGTCTCTGTCTCTGGCACACAGCCCTGCCTGGAGTCTCTAAACCCAGCAGATCCCTGTGCTCCCAGTGGGGGTCTCCCCGGATCTTGTGGGTTCCCTACTCAAAAAGCAGTGTCCTGACTGTGCCACGGATCACAGTTTAAGGTATCCCTGAGTTGAGAGCTCACTCCTCGGCTCCGTCTCTGTAGCCGGCTTCCCTGCTCTAATACCTGTGTGGTCTGCAACACTCAGACACCCCCAATCTTTCTGTGACCTTGTGTGGGCTCCACCCCTGCTTAGCCTCTGGAGCGATGTCCCTCAGTAGAGCAGACTTTTAAAAGTTCTGATTTTGTGCTCCGTTGCTCCGCCTCTTGCTGGGAGCCGGCCCCTCCCTCTGTGGTCTATCTTCCTGTCACTTTGGATTGGCTTCTCCGCAGGTCCTACCTTTCAGAAAGTGGTCGATTTTCTGTTTCTAGAATTGCTGCTCTTCTCTTTGATCTTCTGTTTGGATTTGTAGGTGTTCGGAATGGTTTGATAACTATCTAGCTGATCTCCTGCTACCTCATGTCAGCTCAGCCTGTTACTTCTCCCCCATCTTGTCTCCTCTGTACTGCGACTTCTTTTTCTACACATCACCTGGAAGATTCAGCAAGTAGTACCTCGGGAACTCAGAGAACAGGCTGGGGTGGTCAGGGTGGGGCTCCTGGAGGAGCCGTCCTTTTTCTGGGCTGTTGCACCCATGCACTCATCCTGGGTGGGGTCTTCCTCTCACACCTCAATTTTTGGTTTTCTGACCCATGTCACCTGCCTGCATCTCTGGTCCCCTGACCGTCATGCGCAGAGCCTAGGGTGTGATGTCCGTGGGGCAGGGGCTTGTATCCAAGACCTTGAGAAGATATAAAAGGCCAGGCCAGCCTCCAGACCTGGACAGACAGTCCTGGACAGTCTTGGCCATTTCCCAGACCCATCCAGCTCTCTCAGTTCCCATCCTGAGCCCTGAAGTCAGAGCAATGAATTCTCACTGTGCACCGGGACTCAGACTTACACACCTTGTCTCTGAATCCCTGCTTGCCTGCAGGTGAGTCTTCCTGTCCCCCTTCACAGGTGATATGACAGACATAGAGAAGTCATGGAATCAGCCAGAGCTCCCAGAGCCTGCAGATGGCCGACCTGGCCTTGGTTTCTGGCCCACTCAGCTCGTTGCTATTGCTCGTGCACCACACCTACATCGTGAGAAAGCCTCATGACCTGCCCTCGTGTACTGACTTCTCCCCTCTTTTCTCTGACCCTAGGTGCCCCTGGCCCTCCAGGACCAAGAGGACTCAAAGGAGACATGGGCATGAAAGGACCCATTGGCAGCAGAGGACCCAAAGGAGACCCTGGAAGCTTGGGCCCACCAGGACCTCAGGGTCCTCAGGGACACCCTGGAGACACAGGACCTGTGGGAGAAAGGGGTCCAGTTGGCCTTCGAGGTTTCCCAGGCCTCAAAGGCTCAAAGGGAAGCTTTGGAAGTGGAGGCCCAAGAGGACAGCCAGGCCCCAAGGGGGATGTGGGACCCCCAGGGTCAGAGGGGCCCCCAGGGTCTCCAGGGCCCCCCGGGCCTCAGGGAAAACCAGGGATTGCTGGGAAGACAGGGTCGCCAGGCCAGCGGGGGCCCATAGGGCTTAAGGGTGAACCAGGGATTCAGGGGCCTCCAGGACTCCCAGGGCCCCCAGGCCCACCAGGAAGCCAGAGCCCATACTAAGAGCCCCAGTCCCAGACACTGCTATGCAGAATGGCAGGAAGGGCCTCAGGGCAGTGAGCGGCCCAGAAAGCCACACCTACAGACAGCGGTGGTCCTTTGATCCCAAAGGGGCTTCCCCCTGTCCTGCCTCTGCACCTGTGGGCTCCCAGTACTGACTGTACCATAGAAAGCAGCCCCTCACACACACACGCACACATGCACACGCGCATATGTACACGCACACACCTTTCTCTGCTGGCCAGGGGGGCCAACCGGGTGTCCCAGGCTGGGCAGGAGGAGAGGGCGGGAGGAGATACCCCCTGTCCTGTGACTGAGCCTGCCAGGGAGGTGACTACCTTGAGAAGAAGGTCTACTATTTCTGAATTGCTGACCAACTCAGCTTTCCAGCATCTTCAGAACCAACCTAGCTAGCAGTTCCCTGTGGCTTCCAGGCTGGGAAGACTCAGGAAAACCTTTGCAGAAGATGTAGTTCAGACTCTAGGGACAAGGGGGATTTGGCCACCCAAACAGTCTCCTCCTAAGCATGGGAACAGAGTCCCAGGAGCTGCCCCTGCCTTACAAAGACCAGAGGGTCCCCACCTGTGCTGCTGTCCTCAGGCTCTGGGCACCGTGCTCCCAGAGTTGTGCAATTTTTTCATGTCTCCAGAAAATTCTTCCACATCATCCTTGCCCTCCTTCTCCCAGGAGTATCCCAGAAGAATGCAAGCAGGAGTCTCATCTGCATGGGAAGGCTCTCTAGGCCCTGGAACATTCTCCCAGAGTGGTGCCCTGCAGCTGAGATCGTGAAGGAATGTGGGGGTGGCGGGCAGGAGCAAGTGTGAAGAGGCCCGGGTCACGGGGCTGTGTGTGGGGCTGGCTCCCTTGCTCCCAGCCAGGCTGGCCTGCTCCATTCCCCTCTGTGGGGCTGACGGAGGGCCAACCCCGGCAGCTCTCCCCTCCTGCGCCTGGCTCTTCTGCCCACAGACGCCCTCTAATCTCCCCCGACCATGACTCACAACGGCCGAGGCCTCTCTGCTTGAGCAGCAGGACTGGACTCAAAGACAGAGGGCCTGAACGTCCACAGGGGGCTCACTTTGACATCACCCCTCACCCCCTTCCTGTGCACAGGTGCAGAAAGGAGCTCTGGGACATCCCCCCAGCAAGGTGAAGGCGGTCCCCAGGCTAAACTGGTTGTCAAGCTGCCCTCCTTTGGGTTTGACAGATTCCCACCACTCCTGGGCTGGGGGCATGGAGCTGTCTCCTCCCCGGCCCCGACTCAGATTCCAGCCCCTTCCTTCCTTCCGAAAGCCTCACAATGCCACCTCCCTTCTCGTCATAGGCGTGCAACTGGCTTGCACTCCCGCCTGCCCCCACTGCCGTGTAATCCTGTCCACCTATGATATCATGAGACATAGTATTACTGACTCAGTAAAGAGCTCTTTCCAGAAGGGAGGCGTCTTCTGGTCCTCTCTGCCCCAAAAGGGGCATTAATGCCTTCAGGAGCTCTGCCTCACCTGCCCTGGAAGGAGAACCAGTGGACGAGGGGTTCCCCTAGATACTCAGCGTGGAGTTTGGGTCTCCCCCTCTGCCTCTCCATCTAGAAATACTGAGTTCTGCCAGGAGCTCACGGTTCTCCCATTGGGGCCAGGGCCCAAGAGGATGTGGGGGAATTCCCCACAACGAGCAGGAGCCCAGTGGGCTGAAATGGAGCAGGCCAAAATGGGTCCTGGATATCTGAGGGATACCTTCCCAAGGCTTCCCTCTCCTGCCCCTAAGACTGGCAGATAAAAGAGGAAAGGAGGAAGAGACCAGGCTAGATCTTCCCCCAAAGGCCTGGCTCTCCAGGATCCCCAGGAAACAGAAGACAGCGGGGTACCCCGTGAATCAGCCATGCCTGCCCCAGGAGGCTGGAGTGTGTGAGGGGAGCTCGGCCCTCGGGGGCTGGCTTGGAAAGCATAAGTCTAAGTCCATCTGGGCTGCTACCACAGAAAACCACAGACTGCTGGCTTACAAACAACTGACATCTATTTCTCACGGTTCTGGAGGCTAAAAGTTCACCATCAAGGTGCTGGCAGGCTTAGAGTCTGGTGAGGCCCTGCTTCCTGGCTCATAGCTGGCCACATGCTCACTGGGCCCTCACAGGGCAGGAAGGGGGAGGGAGCTCTCTGGAGTCACTAATTCCATTCACGAGGGCTACACCCTCAAGACCCAGACACTTTCTAAAAGCTCCACCTCCTAATACCTCCGTACTGGAGGTTAGGGCCTCAATAGATAAATTTTGGGGAGATACAATTGTCTGTGGCAGGTAACACAATGTATTCATTTGCTAGTGAAACATGGCCTAGTGTAAGTCCTATGCCCTGTTTTGCTTTTGTATTTTGCGTTTTTGTATTTTTGTATTTTCTCCAGAGAAACAAAACCAATAGACTACCCAGTAGTCCCCTGTTATCTGTGAAGGATATGTTCCCAGACCCGCAGTGGGTGCCTAAAAACACAGATAGTCCTAGACCCTATATATATTTTGCTTTTTTCCCCCCAAATATACATACCTATGATAAAGTTTAATTTATAAATTGGGCACAGTTAAGAGGTTCACAACAACAATAATAAATAGAACAATTATAACAATATGCTATAATAAAAGTTCTATGAATGTGATCTCTTTCTCTCTCTCTCGAAATATCCCATTATACTGTACTCACCCTTCTTGTGGGGATGTGAGATGGTAAAATGCCCATGTGATGGGATGAAGTGAGGGACCTAGGCATCATGAACTACGTGTTGGGCTACTATTGACCGGAAGGAGGATCATCAGCTTCTAGGTTGTGGTTGACAGCGGTAACTATAACCTTGGGAAGCAAAATTGCAGATAAGGGCGGACTATTATACACGCGTGTGTGTACATATTGGGGGGGGCACAGAGACAGATGCAGAGACAGAGAAGTCCCATGATCTTCTGTCTGCAGGCTGTAGATGCGGGAACATCAGTGGTGTAGTTCTAGTCTGAGTCCAAAGACCAGGGAGCCAGGAGAGTCTGTAGTGTAAATTCCTGTCCAAGGCAGGGGAAGACCCTGTCTTAACTTAGCTAAGGGACGACTTAGCTCACACAGTTAAGCAGAGATAGAATTTTCCCTTTCTTCACCTTTTTGTTCTACTCTCTCACCCTCAACGGATGGGATGATACCAACCCACTTTACTGAAGGTGATCTTTACTCAATCGACCCATTCGAATGCGAATCTCTTCTGGAAACATCCTCACAGGCACACCTAGAAATAATGTTTAGCACCGAGGCCTTGTGCTGTGGGTCTCACCTCTAGGAGGGGAGGGGGACTCAGAGTGAACAGACAGCTCTCCACCTCAAGCAGCATGTGAGGCAGGCCAAGGGTGGGAGAGGACGGGGCCCTGGGGGCAAGTGTGACAGGTGAAACTGAGTAGGCCAGGGAAGGCATTACCCAGGCCATGGCACAGAGATGGTGGGCCTTGAAGGAGACAGTGGGGACGATCCAGTGGTATCATTTTACAGCCTGGGTCCCCAGGAATGCCTCCGGGAAATTCCAGCCAATCGCTGTCTGGGGTGGGGCTGACAGCATGGCTGGCGGTAACCATGCTCCCCAGCATAAGCCAGGGGCCCAGGTAGCTGGAGGAGTCCAAGCCTGGGGGCAAGACAATGTCCTGGAGTCAAAATCCCGGTTAGATCTGCAGTCAATTCCAAGAGATGAATTGGGATCCAGAACAAGAGACGAGGCTGCAAGGATCAAAAACCGAGCGATTCGAGAACACAGAAGCAAACACGTAAGAAAAACACATGTCCTGGACAGTTGCCACCAGCATCCCTGGCCATGTGGTTTGGAGGGGGGCCAGTTTGATTTACAGGCAAGGGCGAGGCAGACACCTGGAGCCCACCTGCGCAGTCACACAGCATCCCCTCCCCCAGGTCCACACCTGCACTTTTCCCTGGTCACGGAAGTCCTCTCAACCCTAGCAAGGATGCAAAGGAGAAGGGATTTATGATATGGGCACAGCAGGCAAAATTGGGGCTGAATCAGGCCTGTATCAGGGCAAAACGAGCCTGGCCTCAGGCTTACTACCCATGGGAAGCTGCCCGCATCCCATATTTCGTCTTCACTGCAGAGGGTGACCTGTCTCTTACTTTGTCTCCCTGGCCACTGACACCCCCTCTCTGCTCCCCTTTGTCTCCTTCCTTCTGTCAGCATCTTCCACTTGCATAAAGCACAGCTTAACTGGGCTATTGCTCTCCACCAAAGGACTATCCTTCAAATTCTAATTCCCAGCCCTAGGAGAGCAATCGAATTGCTAATCCCGGGGGAGGGGGGGCTATGTTCAGTGTAGGAGGAGGATCTACCCAGATCCATTGGGCTAGGACCCACAGGGAGGGAGTCATGTGGTAAAATTAGAGGCACAAGAGCAAGACTGACTCTGAGCAAAGCTGGCCGTGAACTTTGTGGTTGGCAATAACAGAATAAGAGACTCATAACGACAAGAGTCAGAGCAGACACCCGTGGAGCATTTACTATGCAACAGAAGACCATTCTAAGGACTTTACATATAAGAACACATCTGATCCTCACCACAGCTTATAAAGTAGCTATTATGTCTGTATGAACATTATTATTCCCACTTTACAGATGGGGAAACTGAGGTCTGGAGAGATTAACTTCCCGAAGTCACACAGATAATGAGTTTTTAGATGTACCTCTATTGAAACTCAGCCTTGGGCAAGAAGCAGTTTCTCTGTGCTTCTGTTCCCTTCCCATAAAATGCTGGTTATAATTGTACCCACCACCTGAGTTCAATGAGGGGGTCAAGTAAGAGGATACTGTAAACAAACAAACAAACATACAAACACACACACACACAATTCAGTTGACTAAATTTGAAGATCTAATCGGCTTAATTAAATGATTCAAGAATCAGGCAGCACCCCGCCTGGCAAAGAGAGGGGCAACCAGAGGGGTTGTACCAAATGGGGAGTTTTTATAGGAAGGAGTGTGGGGCAAAAAATTATAAGCAAAAGAAAAGAAAGAATTATTTCAAGCAAAATCACCTTCCCGTGGTGGGAAGGGCAAGGGGTTTTACTATGCAGGTTACCTCGTCTTCCTTGGGGGAAGGAAGAAGGTCCCTGTCTGCAGATGACTTCATTGGGGCTTATCAGAAAATTCCTGATTGACAGCTTGAGAAATACATTTCTGGGGGGGATTGAAACTGCAGTAAGGGGGCGCCTGAGTGGCTCAGTGGTAAGTTAAGCGTCTGCCTTTGGCTCAGGTCATGATCTCAGGCTCCTGGGATCGAGTCCTGCATAGGGCTCTCTGCTCCGCAGGGAGCCTGCTTACCCCTCTCTCTCTGCCTGCCTCTCCGCCTACTTGTGATCTCTGTCTGTCAAATAAATAAATTACATAAAATCTTTTAAAAAAAAAGAAAAGAAAAGAAAAGAAACTGCAGTTAGGTTGGGTATTAAGCCCAGGTTTCATGACTGACCTGGCCCAAGCACTGCCGTTTGGGACCCGTGGTTTTCTTTTTAACAATGCACTTGGCGAATTGCCTGGTACATTAGTCAGCTCAGGCTGCCATAACAAAGTACCACAGGCCAGGTGGCTTAACCAATACAAATTAATTTTCCCAGGGCTCTGGAGGTTAGGAAGTCCAAGGGCAAGATGTCAGCTCTTCCTGGCTTGCTGTGTCCTCACCTGGTTTCGGGGTCGGGGGTGGGAAGAGAAGTGTCTGGGAGGAGAGAAAGAGAGTGAGAGAGAGCCTCCTTTTCCTCTTATAAAGCAACAGCCCTAACAGATTAGGGCCCCACCCTTATGGTCTCATTTAAGTCAGTTACCCCCTAGTAGCCTGTCTACAAAACGGTCGCACTGGGGTTAGGGCTGCAGCATATGGATTTTGTGTAGACACAATCCAGTCCATAGTACGTGGCAGTGGTGACCATGCTATTAGCAGCCGTTATCATGAGGGTCATTACACAGAGCCAGAGCCTCTGAGTGGCAGTGGCACTCCCCACCGTCCTCTGCAGGCCATGGGCCAGAACTCCAACCCCTGCAAGCCCCACTCCCACATTCTCTGCATCGTTAGACCCAAGAGTGAGCCGGCGCCTCACCAAGCCCAGCTTCTCTTCTTTCTGGGACAGAAAGCCAAGTCTGCAAGAGGTGAGGAGTTTGTCACCAGCTGGGACCAGAACTCAGGTCTCTTGGGCCCTGGCCCCCCAACTTCTCACCTCTCCTGTTGGGCTACAGCTCTACTTCTTGGGCCCCTTTGCTGTTGGTCACGACCACTGAGCACCTCCCGAGTGACCGCAGGCTGACAAAGGCCCTCTCTGGCTTCCGGGTTCTCTGCTGGGAAACAAAGAGAGGGGCCCAGTCTTGACTCCATCAGGGAGGCTCCTAGAATGTGCCCGATTCCTTCATCCTGCATTCTAACCGAGTATTGTTCCTCTTGCCCTGCTTGGTTGCTTTTCTAGAACTTGCCAGGGCTAAGGCGTTAAAGTCTAAAGCCAGACTGAGAGGTGATAGCCTGCGAGGTTTCAGTCACCGGGTTAGAAACCTGGCCTTCATCATCAGTTGTTTTAATCCCCATCGGATTTGCAAAGCCTGGAAGGCTCCTGGGCTCCCTTCTAAGGGGCTTCCTGGAGGCCACAGGACTGGGATAGGTCTAAACCCCCAGGCCTGCCCACCATTCCCCAGTGAGGGCCACCTCACTGCCCCTCCAGCTGGGGTAGGACATGGCCCTGGGCCGAGCTTCCAGACTTTCCTCTGGCTCCTCTCCCCTGGCAACGTGTGCTGTGCCAGCTTCAGACACACCTGTCAAAACAGAGCCGGAGGCGAGGCGAGCAGGGAGCTGACAAACACCGTCTGACCCCGCCATGCTTTCCAGCAGGGCTGGACTGGGCTAGTCTGGGGAGGGACGAGTGGGACACACAGGCAGGCCACTCCACCTGCAGCCTCCCAGGGATGGCTTGACTTGCAGAAACACAGTTTGTTTGTTTGTTTCCCTTGCCATCACCTGTCCGGTCCCTCTGTTTTCTTTCGAATGCTTCAAAGTGCAAGGCTCTGTGTTTGATGTGGTAGGAGATGCCCAAAGTTTCGGGCAGCACTCTTAGAAAGGGCCATCACGCAGAAGGCCACCAAAGTGCAGACTGCTGGCCTCCGCCCCCGCTTCAGAATCGCAGATGGGGTGACATATGAGGGATGATGGGAAGAAATCCCCAGGGAGTTCCGATGCCCCAAATAAAATTTGAGAGCCACGGCTGTAAGAGATACAGAAAGTGAACTATGGGTTTGTTTGTTTTTTTTTGATTTATGTATAACATCTCATCTAAGTCTCACAAATCAAAAGTATTTTTCATTTTATACATCCGAAAACAAGGCTCAGAAAAGTCAAATCATTCACTCAAGGCCATGCAGACGTTATATGGATTTGAACCCAGAATTTACAGAAGCCAGCTATAGTGAGCTACTTACAGAATGCTTACAGAATGGTAGGATTGGGAATTTAGTCGGGCCTGTGCTTTGCAGTTGAGAAAGCTGAGATCCGCAGAAACAGACTTGTTCAAGGACCCAGAGCAAGCTATTGACAAAGCTGTAACAAGGCCCCAGAACTCAGGGCTGCCAGGCCTCTCTGGCCCAGCTGCCTTGTCACTAAACACATCTAGGGATTAGGAAGAGCAGGGCAGGAATTAGAGATGGACGCATGCTTTCTGCTATGAAAGGTGGAAGCTTTGCTAAGGAAGCCAGGTGCCCATCCTCAGCCAGGCCACCAGCCTCCCTGTGGCCTTTTCCCTAAGCCCAAGTTGTCCAAAATGGGAACCCAACTAAATCCTCTGGGGTGAGGAAAAAACTATTAAATATTAAAATGTCTACTAATTGTGTTTCATCCATTCTAAGTCACACTTTTTTTCCGTGTAATCCGATCTGACATGAAGTCAGCCAGGAAGTTTGGAATAACCAAGAATATGACCTGAAAATGAATTTATATTCACTATCTTGAATAATAAACAGTGCTCTCAGTGCAATTATGCCTTGAGACATTAGCCAAGAATAAAACACAAAAAATAGTTTACAAATAAATATATTTACAGATATTGGGACATTTTCAAAAATTCAAAAACTTTTTTCACTAAAGGGGATGTGATAAAAATATTTGAACCCAACTGCCCTAAGTCAGCTCTGTTGCTTCTGACATTCTCCCTCGTGATAAAGCTGAGCTCTTGACTTAGAGAGAATCTCCACGTGATGATTTTGGATCTGTAGTCCGACGGTTCCTTCTTCTTAACTTCAAGAACTTCTAAGTGCCCTAGACAAGTCTGATTCCTAAGTTTTCAACCTGAAATTTGCCTGCTCCCCATCATCCATCATTGTCTTTATTTCAGCTTCCTGGAGCTCCTTCTTCCAGACATGGAAACATTTTTAAAAACGTAGTAGGTGGTGTGGAGATCCCACTGAAGTTGTTCACTCATTCAACGAGTAGTTCTTGAGCTGTAAGTAACTGCCATATACTGTGCTTTGTTAAAAAACAACACCACCAAAAAAACAAAACAAAAAAAACAAAAACAAACAAAAAAAAAACCCGTGAGCTCCAGATTCATTTTAGCTCCCTGCCCAAGAACACTTTCCAAAGCACCTCACACAGAAGTGGAGCCCAAACAGAGAGTTGTGGTCTCACCCGCTGGAAGTCGTAGAAGTCAGACTTTGGGGCTGCCAAGGTAGCTGGAATTGGGTATGAAACAGGACACTGGGCAGGAGGAAGCTGTGCACTGATTTTCCTTGAATGTTGACCTGAATGTGTAAGGCAAAAGTCACAGGGTTTATGAGCTGACCAGGAACTGATTTCAGACGCACAGTAACAAAGCTTTTCTCAATAGCTGATAGACTAAATAAACAGAAAAGCAGTAAGGATATAGAAAATTTAAACAATACTACCAACTAATTTGACCTAATAATAAGAGACCATTGCACCCAACAACAGGTGAATATCCATTTTTTTCAAAGGCAGATAAAAGATGTACCAGGACAGAGCGTACCGTAACCCATAAAACAAGTATGAACAAAGTCAAAATAATTGAAACCACTCAGAGTATATTCTCTGACCACATGGGATTCAATTAGAAAAGAACACAGAAAGGTATCTAAGTCTCCAAATGGAAACTAAACAACACACTTTTAATTGCCCATGAGTCAAAGAAAAATATCACAAGAGAAATTAGAAAATATTTGAACTTCATGAAAATGAAACCATAAAATAACGGAATTTGTGGGACATAACGAAAGCAGTACTTTAGGGAAATTCATAGCATTAAATACTTACATTAGAAAAGAAGAACGCTCTCTGGGTGCGTAGGTGGCTCAGTCCCTTAAATGTTCAGCTCTTGATCTCAGCTCAGGTCTTGGTCTCAGAATCGTCAGTTCAGGTCCTGTGTTGAGTTCCACGCTGGGCATGGAGCCTACTTAAAAAAAGAAAAGAAAGAAGAAAGCTCTCGGGGCACCTGAGTGGCTCAGTGGGTTAAAGCCTCTGCCTTCGGCCCAGGTCATGATCTCAGGGTCCTGGGATCGAGTCCCATATCGGGCGCTCTGCTTGGCAGGGAGCCTGCTTCCTCCTCTCTCTCTGCCTGCCTCTCTGCCTACTTGTGATTTCTCTCTGTCAAATAAATAAATTAAAAAAAAAAAAAAAAAAGAAGCAAGCTCTCAATTCAATGACCTAAACTTTGACCTTAAGAAACTAGAAAAAGAAAAGAAAATTAAGTAAACAGAAGAAAAGAGATAATAAAGATAAAAAATAAAAGAAAAAATACAAAGAAAAGTTCATAAAACAAAAAAACTGTTTCTTTAAGAAGATCAAGAAATGGATAAGCCTCTAGTCATATGGATCAGAACTAAGAGAAGACACAAGTTACTCATATCAGCAACAATAGTGGGGCCATCACTACAGATCCTAAAGACATTACAATAATAATAAGGACATATTGTGAACAATTTTAAACTAACTTAAGCCAATAATATCTTAGATGAAATAAACAAATCTCTTGAAACTCATAAACTACTACAGCTCACTCAAGGAGAAACTGATAATAATATATATGAACAACTCTATTAAATAAATACAATTTTAGTTAAAAAAAAATTCCCACAAAGAAAACACTAGACTCAGCTGGGCCAAATGATGAATTCTGCCAAACATTTGGGGCGCCTGGGTGGCTCAGTGGGTTAAAGCCTCTGCCTTCGGCTCAGGTCATGATCCCAGGGTCCTGGGATCGAGCCCCGCATCGGGCTTTCTGCTTGGCAGGGAGCCTGCTTCCGTTCCTCTTTCTCTGCCTGCCTCTCTGCCTACTTCTGATCTCTGTCTGTCAAGTAAATAAATAAAATCTTAAAAAAAAAAAAAGAAGAAAAAAATAATACAAATTCTGCACAAACTCTTTTGGAAAATAGAAGAGGAGGAAACATTTGCTGACTCCTTCTATGAATCCAGCAACACCTTGATAACAAAACCTAATGCATATTACAGGAAAAGAAAACATTTTAAGAAAAGAAAACTGCAGATCAATATCTTTAGAATATGGAAGCAAAATTTCTTAACAAAATTTTACCAAATTGAATCCAACAATATATAAAAAGGATAATATATCATGAATGTTTTATCTCAAGAATACAAAGTTGTTTTAACTCTCAAAATTAAGATAATTCACCATGTTAATGGAAAATAAGCCAATATGATCATCTCTATAGATGCAGAAAAGCATTTGAAAAAATCCAAAATTCATTTATTAAAAAAAAAACCTCACACCATAGTATGAATTGAATGGCCCTTTCTCAATCTGATTAAAAAAATCCTAAGACAAAGAAACAAATAAACAAACAACCTGCAGTTAACATCATACTTAATGATAAAAGATTTAATACATTCCCCTAAGAGCTGAAAAAAGTCAAGGATATATGCTTTTACTACTTTGAGTTAACCATGTATTGGTTATCCTACCCAAATGCAATAAAGGAAGTAAAAGAAAAAAGAAGATGTCCAGGCTGAAAAGGAAAAAATAAAACTGTCTTTATTTGAGGACAGTTTGATTGTCTGTGTAAAGAATGCCAAGGATTTACCGAAAAAAAAAAAAAAAACTGATTCATAACAATTATGAGTAAACAAAATTGCAGAACACAAGGTCAATATACAAATGTCAATTGTACTTCTATATACTAGCAAGGCACAATTAGAAGTTGAAATAAAAAACAATAACACAATAGTATAAAAAAATCTGAAATATCAGTAATAAATACATGTAAGACCTGAAATTTAGAAAATGGAAGATTGCATAACATTCCTGTGAGAACTTAAGGAAAATCTAAAGGAATGTAGATATATACAATGTCATGTATCAGAAGACTCAATATTGCTACAATATGAATTTACTCCACATTGCTATATAGAATCAATGTAATCCTAAAAAAAAACCCATGATAAATTTTTAAGGAAATTGATAAAATTATTCAAAGATTTGTTTAGAAATGCAAAGGACCTAGAAGAGCCAAAACTATTTTTTAAAATAACAAAGTTGAAAGACTCATACTGCCTGATTTCAAGACTTGAAAAACTACAGTAATCAAGATAATATAGTACTTGCATAGAGATAGACTCATAGATCAGTGAGACAGAATATAGAGTTCAGAAATAGATCAACTTATATATTACCTATTGATTTTAAAATTAAAATTAGAGCAATTCAATGGAGAAAGGATAATCTTTACAACAAATGCTCCTGGAACAATAATATAATAATATGTGAAATTTGAATCTTGACCCTTATTTCATAACATACATAAAAATTGACCAAAATGGATTATAGACCTAAATGTGAAAGCTAAAAATACAAAATATTTTTAAAAATGGAAAAATCTTAGTAACAGGTAACAATTTCTTAAATACGATATTAAAAGCACATCAACATGTCATCATGTAAAAGCACACAAACATGGACTATAAGAGACATTTTCATATAAACAAAGCTGAGCAATTTCATAACCAGTAGATGTACACAAAAAAGAAATATTAAGGGAAGATCTTTAGGCTGAAAGGAGATTACGCCAGTTAGAAACTTAAATTTCACACACAACACTCCCTTACACTATGAAGGATACCATAAGTGCTAAGTTTATCTATATAAAATACTTTTTCTTTTTATTTCTTGATTTCTTTAAAAGAAAATGTATTGTTAAAGGGAAAATCATCACAAAGCATTGTGAAGTTATTACAAACAAAGAAGTAAAAGGAGTGATATTAGTGGGATAATGAAAGGGAGGTAGATAAGTGGAAAGTTCTTACATCATATGCAAGTGAAAAAAAATTAATTCAGGGCGCCTGGGTGGCTCAGTGTGTTAAGCCGCTGCCTTCGGCTCAGGTCATGATCTCAGGGTCCTGGGATCAAGTCCCGCATCGGGCTCTCTGCTCAGCAGGGAGTCTGCTTCCCTCTCTCTCTTTCTGCCTGCTTCTCTGTCTACTTGTGATCTCTCTGTGTCAAAGAACTAAATAAAATCTTTAAAAAAAAATTAATTCAAGGTAGGCTATGATGAGTAAGGATGTATATTGTAACCTCTATAGCATCCACTAAAAAATAAAACCAAGGTACAGCAGGAAAGTAAATAGAAGAGGTAAAATGAAATACTAAAAATACTTAATCAATCTAAAAATAAATGGGAAAGAGGAGTTAATGAAAAAATAGGACAAATAAAATATATATATTATATATAATATATATATAATAATTACATTAGCTATGAGTGAATGAAACACTTAAAAGGCAGAGAATGTCAGACTAGATTTTTTAAAAAGTAAAACCTAATGATATACTCTTTGAAAGAGATACTTCTAACCCCACACTTCTAAAAAAACTATAGGTCAGAGAAAAAATAAATCACAATGACAATTAGAAAATATTTTTAACCAATACTGTAAATAGAGCATACAAAATCTGTTGGATGCAGATAAAGTAGTGCTTAGAAAAAAATTTAGAGCTTCAAATGACTATTTAAGAAAAGAAAAACAATTTTTTAATCATTGATTTATGTTTCTACTTTGAGAAGCTAGAAAAAGAAAACAAATGTAAACACTAAATAAGATGAAGAAGAAGAATAAATATTAAAGCCAAAATCAATAAAAACAGACAAACAATAAAGAAAATGAACATGGCCAAAAGTTAGTTTTTTGAAGATATGAATAAAATTAATATACTCTTAACTAAATTGATCAGAAAAAACAAAGGGAGAAGAAATAAATCAACAATATCAGAAATGAAAGAGAGGACATCACTATGGATCCTACAGACAGTGAAGGATAATAAAGTAATATTGTGAACAAGGCTATACTATGAAATACAGCAATCTAGATGAAATGAAAAAAATTCTTTTTTCTTTCTTTATTTTTATTTTTTTATTTTTATTTTTTTTAAAGATTTTATTTAGTTCTTTGACAGAGAGAGATCACAAGTAGACAGAGAAGCAGGCAGAGAGAGAGAGAGGGAAGCAGGCTCTCTGCTCCGCAGGGACTCGATCCCAGGACCCGGAGATCACGACCTGAGCCAAAATCTCTACAATCTGTATATACATTTAAAAAATTGAATTCATCATTAAAAAGTTTTTCTAAAGACAATTTATTTTAAACATCTAGAAAATAAATATCAATCTTCAAAAACTCTTTCAAAAGATAAGGAGGGGGAAAAAAGATAAGGAGGGAAACAGTAAAGTACAAGAAGATAAAATTATAGACCAATAATCTTCATTAATATAAATGTAAAAATTCTTAGCAAATTGAATTAGAGTATTAGCTAAGCAAATCTAACCATATGTAAAAAAAGATAATTCATCATGACCGAGTGGGTTCCATCATAGTAATGCTAGATTAGTTTAACACTTTAAAAATCAATTAATATAGTTCATCATATACACAGAATAAAGGAGAAAAACCATTTGATCATCTCAACAGAAGCAAAAAATTAATTGTTAAAATTCCGTGGTTTCTAATAAAACTCTCAGCAGACTAGGAATCAAAGGAAATTCACAAATTTTGATGAAGTTGTCTTATGAAAATCTTTCAATTAACCTCATACTTAAATGTGAAAGACCAAATGCTTTCTCTCTAAAATCAAGAGCAAGGCAAGGGTACTTACTCACCATTTGCATTCAGCATTGTACTGGAGGTCGTAGTCAGTGAAATAAGACAAGCAGAGAAAGTATAAAGAACGGTAAAGAAGTAAAATTGTCTCTATTTACAAAAAAAAAATTATATAGAAATTCCTAAGGAATCTACTGAAAAAAAAAAAACAACAAGCAAACCCTTACTTTTACCAAAACACAGCTTATAAAGTTCAAAGGATATAAAACAATATGTAGAAATCACTTATGTCTCTATATACTAAGTATAAAAAATTGAAAAATGAACATTAAAAATTTCACAATGCATCAAAGAACATAAAATAATTGGGAATAACTTTAACAAAATTTGTGTTAAATCTCTACATATAATATTATAAAATATTGAAATTTTAAAAGATCAGAATAAATAGAGAAATATACATGTTCACACATCGGAAGACTTAATATTGAACATTCTCCACAATTGGTCTATAATCAGTGCAATCCCAAACAACATTCCTGCATGTCTTTTTGTAGAAATTGAGAAGTCAAATCTACAATGTATATGGTGGGATGCTTGGGTTGGACTTGCATTGGACTCTTGGTTTCATCTCAGGTCATAATCTCAGGGTGGTGAGATGGAGCCCAGCATCAGGCTCCACGTTCAATGCAGAGTCTACTTGGGACTCTCTCCCTTCCCTGCTGCCCCTTCCCTTACTTGTACACACTTTCCCCCCACCTCAAATAAATAAATAAATAAAATCTTAATATAATAAAATAAAATGTATATAGCAATATAAATAACATAGGATAGCAAAAAAAAAATTCTTGAGAAAAGAACCAATTTGGAGGACTTACATAGTCTGATTTCAGTGATTACTATGAAGATTTAGTGTTCAAGAAAGTATGGTATCGGCACAAAGATGAACAGACAAATGGAACAAAACAAAATCAGAAATTAGCTCAATATTAGTCAATTGATTTTTTTTTTTACAAAGGAGCCAAAAGAAATCAATGAAAAAAAGAAAGATTCTTAAAAAATTGTGCTGGTACAATTGGATATTCATAGGGAGAAAATATATCTTGACCCCTAACTCATACTACACATAAAAATTAATTCAAGATAAGATGAAGACCTAAATATAAATATTAAAATTATAGCACTTCTAGAATAAAATACAGAAAAACACCTTCATTATATCTGGGTGACAAAAATTTCTCGGCTAGAAGGAAAAACATTAACCATCAAAGAAAACATTGATAAATTAAATTTCATAAAATTAAAATCTGCAAATTAAGAGATCCAGTTAAGTAAATGATCAAATATGTTACACATTGGAAGAAAATAATTGACAAATAATTTACAAATAGAATATATAAATATCTCTTGCAATTCAGTAATAAGAAGATAAATAACCCAGAAAAATGGGTGGAGTGTTTCAGCAGACATCACAAAAGACATTTCTGCATAAAAAGATGGTCAACATCATTAGTGATCAGGGAAATAGAAATTAAAACCACAATGAGATACCACCATAAACCTATAAGAATAGCTAACATTAAAAAGACTGATCAGGCCAGCTGTTGGTGAGGATGTGGTGAGGATGAAACTTTCATACACTGCTGGAAGGAATATAAAATAATACAACCACTTTGGAAGATAGTTTGGTAGTTTCCTAAAAAGTTAGGTATACACTTTTCATATGGTTCAGCCATTCCACTCCTAGGGATCTATCCAAAAGAAATAAAACACATATAAGAAAATACATTTATGCATAATAAGGACATACAATGGAATGTCACTCAGCAACGAAAAGGGAAATGTTAATGTTGGACACAAAAATATGAGTGAATCCTAAAATAATTATGCTAAATGAAAGGAGCCATGCAAAAAAAGAGTATGTAGTGTGTGATTCCATTTATATGAAATTCCAGAACAGGCAAAACAAATGAAAAATGACAGAAATAAGATTAGTGTTTACTGGGGCAGAAGTGAGGTGACTAGAAAGAGCCAGGGAATTGTTCTATGTCTTGACTTGAGAAATCACACACTTAAAATGTTATTTTATTGCATGTAAATTATACAATAAAACTTATATAAAACAACAAGGATACCATATTTTACTCACTAGAATCTTTAAAGTTGAAAAGACTGAAATATCCAGCAATAGTGGAGTGTGAATGGTAGAACCTCTTTGGAAAACTAGTTTGGCAGTTTCTTGTAAAGGTAAACATGCACTTACCCTATGACTCAACACTTCCACCCCTAGGTATTTACCCAAGAGACATAAAAACATATTCCACAAAAAGACTTGTACAAAAACATTCATAACAGCTTTCACCATAACTGTCCCAAACTGGAACTAACCCAAATATCCATCAACAGAGAAATGGGTAAATTGTTGTGTATGTTCATGCAGTGGACGATGAACTATTCAAAAGAAGAAAGAGAAGAAGGGGAGGAGGATGAGGTTGAAGAAGAAGAAAGAAAGCAACAACGAAAAAAAAAAATTCAAGCAACAACATAAAAAAATATACTCAAAAACACTGTATTGAAGAAAAGCTACACACAAAAGAGTACATTTGGTATGGTTCCATTTCTATTACATTTCAGGAGAGGCAAAGCTAGTCTATGATACTAGAGATCAGAACACCTGCAGCCTCAAGGTGTGCAGGGGAAGCCCAGGGATTGATGAAGAGGCTGTAAGACAAATTTCTGCTGTCACGGAAACGGTCTGTGTGGTGAGAGCTGTGGACTTGTACAGAGAGGTATGCATTTGAGGAAACTCATCAAAATATACACATGAGGTGTGCATTTCACTGAAGGAATGTAAAGTAACACTGAGTTTTTTAAAAATTATTGAAAAAAAAATAGAAATTCATGAGTCAATTATAGGGATGTCTGGCTGGCTCAGTCAGTAGAGTTCACAGCTCTTGATCTTGAGGTCGTGAATTCAAGCTTCATGTTGGGTGTTGAGGCTACTTACAAAAAAAAAATTATAATAAAAATTAGGTTGAAATAGACAGAAAATATCTTAAAGCTATTTTATAATGAAATGTCTAAATCTCAGTAGTTGAGTATAGAGCCAAGGCAGTGTTTGAAGAGAAAATTGGTGGTCTTAAATACTTATATTAGAAAAAGAAGAAAGGCTAAAAGAAATGAGCTACATGTTCCACTTGAAAAGTCTGAGGTACACCAGAACACACATCAAGAGGGAAGAAGAAAATAATAAAGTCCTGAAATTAATGAAATGGGAAAAATAAGTTTTGAATGGAGAGGATTGATCAAGCCAAAGTTGGTTCTTTATTTTTACTTAAAGATTTTATTTATTTCTTTTAGAGAGAGAGAACACAGTGGAGCAGATGGGGAGGGTGAAAGAACAGCACTCTGGGCTGAGTGCAAGCCCCACACAAGACTCGATCTTGCCACCCTGAGATCATGACCTGAGCCAAGTATAAGAGTCGAACATTCAACCGATTGAGCCACCCAGGGACCCCAAAATTTGGTTCTTTTAAAAGACTAACACAACTGATAAACTGTAGGCAATACTGATCAAGATAAATGAGAGAAAGCATCAATAAAAGATACTAAGAATAAAAAAGATAACATTAAAAGGAAATGTTATGAACATTTAGTGCCAGTCCCTTTGAAAACTTAAATGGACCAAACAAATTCATAGGAAAATGTAACTCATCAAAACTGACTCAGGAAATAGAAAACCTGAATATTCTGAAGCCATTAGAGACATTGAATCTGTGAGAAAGAAAACCCACAAAGAAAACACCAGGTCCATGGGGAAAGATTTACAGGCAAGTTCTACCAAAACATTCAAAGACAATTCTAATCCAACACAAACTCTTCCAGAGAACAAATAAAATAGGGTTATTTTATCCTATTCCATGAGGATAGAAAAGCTTGTTACCAGAATCAGAAAAGGAAATAGATGAATAGAGGCAGAAAAAATTTCATAAACAAGGCATCTGCTCATGGTTTTTAAGAAATCTTATCAAAGGGGTGCCTGGATGGCTCAGTGGGTTAAAGCCTCTGCGTTCGGCTCAGGTCATGATCTCAGGGTCCTGGGATCGAGCCCCGCATGGGGCTCTCTGCTTGGCAGGGAGCCTGCTTCCCCCTCTCTCTCTGCCTGCTTCTCTGCCTACTTGTGATCTTTGTCTGTCAAATAAATAAATAAAATCTTTAAAAAAAAAAAAAGAAATCTTATCAAAGTATGGAACTTTTTTTTTAAAGATTTTTTATTCGTTTACTTGAGAGAGAGAGAGAGCACAAGCAGGGGGAGGGGCAGAGGGATGGGAGAAGCAGGCTCTCCGCTGAGCAGGGAGCCTGATGCAGGGCTCGATTGCAGGACCCTGAGATCATGCGGCCGAGATGCTTAACTGACTGAGCCACCCAGGCTCCCCAGACTGGGAACTTTTAAACCTAAAATGTAGTATCAATTTAAAAAGTTCACAGCAAAAACCCTTCATAAAGGTGAAAAATGGAAGCTGTTCCCTTTAAGAGAACCAGACATCACATGCCTCCTGATATGATGTAATAGACAGTACACAGCACCACCTATTAAGTTGACTTGCCAAAACAAAGAAAGAAAAGAAAAGAAATTTACCCCTAATTGTAATCAAGCCTCTAGATCTATCTTCCAGTCCACGGCAGCTCCAAAGAAACACCTTAATGCCATCTTCATGATCATGAGTTGTCAACCCAGAATGACTCATTTTTCAACAAATAAATGGCATGGGAAAAGCAGACTAGAGGAGATGCTGAGATTAAAAGAAACTTAAAATTAATCTTCAAGGAAAAGTTTATTAAAGAGAGAGACTTAAATATATCAACAAAGTGCAATGTTTGGACTTTAGATTTTAATTCAAACAATTCAAACAAATCGCTTTATAAAGATATTTTTTTGAGAAAATCATGGAAATTTGAACACAGATTTGTTATTAGACCATATTAAGAAATTATTAAGTGTAATAATGTACTCTGATTACTTAAAAAAAAAAAACACACACACCTCCATATGGGGTTGCCTGGGTGGCTCAGTTGGTTAAGCATCTGCCTTCAGCTCAGGCCAGGATCCCAGAGTCCTATGATTGAGCCCAACATGGTCTCCTTGCTCAGCGGGGAGCCTCCCTCTCCCTTTGTTTCCTGCTCCCCCTGCTCGTGCTCTCTCTCTCTCTGTTTCAAATAAATACATAAAATCTTTTAAAACACAAAAACAAAAAAAAACCTCTATATGTTCAAGATACCTACCTTGAAATATTTAGAGCTGAACTGATTTGATGTCTGGGATTTGATTTAAAATATGCCATGAGATAAGACAAATAAAACAAGTGGTCAAACATTGATAATTATAAAAGTGGGTAATGGGTGGTACATGGGTACATGGTGGGTACATTGTCTACTCTCTTTGTCTTTGTTAGAAACTCCCTGTAATAATAACTTAAAAGACAATAATGATGATGGTGGTAACAACAACAAATGTTATTTTGAAAAAGAAAACAAAGAAGGCAAGAGGCTCTCCTCCTCCTTTGCCATCCTGGGGCCTCCCAGGGAGACCAGGCTGCTGGTTAAACTGTCTCCAGAACACCTCCTGGCTTTGGCTTGTACCATTTCTTCCTCCCAGAATTCCCTTTTGGCTTGTCTTTCCAGATCTAAGTCCTGCCTAACTTGCACACCCAGCTCACACGCCACTATGGCAGATAGCTGTCAGAGTAACCAAACCCCCACTCCTTCTTAAGTAACAACGCCCATCTGTCTTTTCCTTTGGATAAACACCTTTAATCACTTCATGTGGTCTAAGTAGGGTTGACCCCAGTACCCACATTCCCTCAGAGGCAGACCAGTGACTCAGGTCTGACCAGCGGGACTACCACAGCTCTGTTCGCACTCAGTGCAGGAATGGACATGTTACCCAGGCAGGAGAGTCGGTCTCCACATTTTCACTGGAAATATTAGAAAAGAGGTTCTTTTTCTTTGCAAGGTAGCCAGGTCAGAAGACTGAAAGCTTGAAGTGGTTGTGGCCATTTTCCTAAAAATGAGAGAAGATCCTGTCTAAAAAAGAAGCCACTCTAAGAAAGCAGAGACTAGGAGCCTGATGACAATTATAATCCCCGAACACAGCCACACCTCCTTCCCTCGATCTTCCAGTATATTCATTAATAAAATGCCCTGCGTGTGCGTGTACGCGCATGTGTGTGTGTGCGCGCGTGTGGACATGCATATGCATACACACATGAGAAGGAGAGAAAATGCATTCTCTTTAGGATGGAGAATGGGGGTGTCTGCTATCACCACTTGTACTCAACATTAAGCAGCAGGTCCTATAAATTTCATTAAATTAAGAAAAAGAAACAAAGGGTATGGTATCTGAAGCATTTTCTGCCTTTTACTGTCTACTGATAGCTAACTGAGTCAACACCCTTCATTTTGCCATCAGCCCTTTACCATGAACCACATGGCCTGCGAGCTACCTGATTCTATACCCACCAGTCCGCCGGCCAGTGACCAAGCAAGTCAGTCAGAAAAGGTCTGAAAATCAGAGGCAGTGCCAGAAAGGAGTATGTCTTGGCAGCCTGAAAGGATCCTGGGAAAGAAGTTTGATAAACCGGTTCTGGAAGCATCCAGGGGAGCCACAGTCTCGGTGTGGGGTCGATAGGCCCCACCGTTCTATCCGAGGGGTAGACTTGGGGAACAGTTGGAGCTTTTGTTTTCTCAGATTCTAGAAAGCTAAGAGAGAAAGGGGTTTGAGCCAAGCCAAGGGCCGAAGCTCCTGAGGAATGAGGAAGTGAAACAGGAGCTGCTGGTCCAAGTGTGACTACCCTGTGGCAGTTCCAAGCTAAACCAATGCCAAGTGGGTAATGCACTGAGCCGTGGCTGGTTTATATCTCATGATCGTCCCACATCACAGAGGAGGGACTCAGGTGGGTCAGGCCGGCTCCCCAAGGCCCTGTCTTTGGAAATGAAAACCCTATTGTGTTTGGATGTGGGTATTTAGGCACTGAGAAGACACTCAATTGCTCTAGAACATGGGGGAACCCGAAAGTAGGGGTTATCTTGTCCAGTCTTCTCAGGGCCCGGCACATTGCAGAACCTGGTGGGCCGAGAGCAGGCCCAGGTGTGCTCTCTCAGCTCTGCTCAGGGTGAGCCAGACCCTGGGTGGACCCTAAGGGATCCCAGGCAATCCCCAAGACCAATTTGGGCCAGAAAGTTGATTTAGGTTATTTATCACAAAAGACACATACTTCTAGAGACCTGATAACTTTATCCTTTATCCAGAGAGATGTGACCTTTCCCAATATTAGGGCGCCTGAGAGAATCATCAGAAATTGTCCAGGTGCTTTGGAATTGCCAGCACTTTGCCTGACTCCATGTATGTTCAAGGATGTTTACTGTCCAGTATGTAATAGCAAAAGGCTAGAAATTAACCTGAATTCCCATTCGTATTAGACTAGTTAAATTATGAGACATCTATAACATAAAATGAGGCTGTTAAAAAGACACAGGCTTTTAATAAGGCAGGCTGTTAATAAGGCCGTCCTCTAAACTGATAAAGAATAATTTCCAAAATATATTTAAAAAGTTAAAATTTGTAAAAAGCAATGTGCAAAAGAACATGTACACTATGGTATCATTTGTGTGAAAATATAAATAGATACATAGCTGTTTTTAAAAATATCTTTGGCAGGATCCATAAGACCCTGATAATAGAAGCCTCTGGAAAGGGGAGCTCAGGAAATGGGCGACAGAGGTAAGAGTGAAATCTGCCTTTCGCTTTATATTCTTTTGCACCTTTTGGATATTGTGAATATATCAAGCAATTGTTTTCACTTTAAAATATAAAAAAGTAAAGAAGCTAGCCTATCTTTCCAAAGCAAGGAATATTTACATTCACTCCAGACTGGGAAGTGTTTAGCAAATCATCAGTATGCATGCGGCTTTCTAGTGACCACGTACTTGAATCCCCCAGCTAAGTTTCTCTCCCTTGTCCAGCACAGCACGATCTCTGTCTTACTTCCCTTTACTGCTTTTTTCCTTATTCAAACTCTCACCCCCTTCCCTTCTTTTTGCACTTGCCATGACATCATGATTCATTTTGATATACTTTCATAGCATGCTAACATTTCCAACTGGACCATTCATTCATCCTGATTATAAATGGTGTTGGCACCCCTTGCTGAGAGTAGGGGAGGCTGATTGCACTCACCTGGTTCCTGTCACTCCACATGCCAGTGACTTCTGGGAAGGCTCTCTGCTGCATTAATTCTGCCTCTTGTTGATTCCTGTAAGTTTCAGTGCCACACTCTCCTCCTTCCTGTCACTCCACATGTGAGTGGCTGCTGGGAACACCCTCTGTCTGCTGCATTAATCTTGCCCCCTGTGGATTCCTGTAAATTTCAGGGCTGAATGGCCCCTTTGTCCCCTGAGTATTCTATTCTTCCTGCTGACCTCATCCTCAATCCCTTCTCTGAGACCTTGGACCCATTCCTTTGTGTGATTCCCTTTCTGCAGTTTTCAATTAACTTTAATCTCTGATCTCCTCAGCTCAATTCTCCTACCCTTCTCATTCTCCTGTGCCTGATCACAAAACCTCCCAGATATACAGGTTTCAGATGGAGATTATAATCTTAGAAGACCCCTAAGATCTGACGATTTCCATCAAGGCAATGCTGGACCATTCCAACTCATGAATCAACGAACTACATGCTTTTTGACCAAATTTCTTAACAGACACCTTTCTGGGTAGAAAGTACTGCACAGTGAAAAGAATCCAGATCTGAGCCAGAGAGATGTTGTTTGAATCTTTGCTCTGTCCTTTGCCAGCTGTGTCTTAGGCAAATTACTCTTACTTCATAAACCCCAGCTTTCTTTCTAAAACATAAATGTAAGAATCTTTACGTCACAGAGTAGTAAAGAAGATTACATGAATTTTGTATGTAAAGGGTATATTTCAGTGTCTTGGATCAGAACCAATGTTTAGTGAGCATAATTCTCTCCCCTTGGATACTTTCCAGCTTTATTTCATAGAAACTATACCACATAAACTCTCACTAACATATGTAGGAATACCATTTGTCAGGCATACATATATAAATCAATTAATATAAGTAATATATGTAAGCCAATTCATAATATACTATAAATTTTACAAATAATATAATAAAAATTGATTAACATATATAAACTGATTTACACAAAGATATATAGATCATACACATATGACCCAAGACACAATATATTTTTTTTAATAAGAAAGCAAGTAGAAGGAAAGCATGTTTAGAAGAAGAAGGGAATGAGCAAATAGTTGGGGGAAAGGACAGCTGAGAAGAAGGTGAGGGAATGTGTGGAAATGAGAAACAAACAAAGCTCTGATCAATAAGAAGCTCACCTCCATGATAGTTTGCTAAGTATAAGTTGTTTGTGACCTAATTTGTAAACTTAACCCATTCAGAATAACAGAAAACAGGAAGAGAAATGGAAGCTAGCCATAGAAAGAAAGATTTGTGCCTATTTGTTGCCTGCTGAAATGTAAGCCAAAGTAGTTAAGCACATCTTTGTGTCACCTCAGGTCTCAGCAAGATCAAATCACCAGAAGGCAGGGTTATCACTGGAAAAGGGAACAGAGATAAAGGAATACATGGAAATGGAGTGAAAAATGTGGTAGGTTTGGGTAAAGTGATCCATCCTTATCAGAGTAGATCAAGGGTTTTCTAAGTAGTCTCCTTCAACACCTTAGCGTAAGATACAGACTGAAGTGATGTTGAGACTTCTTTATCTGAAATCCACTGCATGATTTCCACTTCTGGATATAACAGGGTAACTGATACCATACCAGCCCTCCCATCATAAACAACCATAAAACTGGACAAAATATATGACACAACTGTTTTCAGACAGTGGATAACAGACAGTACAAGACTCCAGTCCCCAAGAGAGAAAAAGCATGCAAGGTGAACTCATGATCAGCTTGGGAAAAATTTTGTAATAGACAGCAAAGGGTTACAGTCTAATCTAAGCAGAGGGTTAAGGTCTAATCTAAGTATAGCAGTCCTATTGAGCTGAGGAGTCAGAATTCAGAGTTTGGGGTGGCTGACGCAACTGGAAACTGCAAGGGCAAGGCAATGAATAATAAAGAGACATGCATATAAAATGACCAAAAGTTGTGTTTGGATTACCCATGAGGCCTTGGATGAGGGCTGTACACACTCAGGTAAAGACTACAACAGATCACCTATGAGGCTAATACAGGGTTGAGAATGGAACAGAGGTATGCTATCAAGAAGTCCTGGGGAGGGGCACCTGCGTAGCTCAGAGGGTTAAAGCCTCTGCCTTTAGCTCAGGTCATGATCCCAGGGTCCTGGAATCGACCAGGGTCCTGGAATCGAGCCCCGCATTGGACTCTCTGCTCAGCAGGGAGCCTGCTTCCCTTGCTCTCTCTCTCTGTGTGCCTCTCTGCCTACTTGTGATCTCTGTCTATCAAATAAATAAATAAAATCTTAAAAAAAAAAAGAAGAAGAAAAAGAAGAAGTCCTGGGGATATTGGAAATCCATAACAGCGGGTGGTGAGATGTTACAAATACTTTGTTAACATCTTGGGCATCAAGCTGAGACATCAGAAAATTGTGCTTTAAGAGTAAGAATACACCCTAGAATAAGTTTTATCTTAGACTCATCCTAAACGAACAAACAAACAAACAAATAAAAAACAACAACAACAACAAAAAAAACTAAAGCCAAGCTCTGGAAATTGTCTAAGAGACAAAGTCTGGAGGATGATTTCCATGACATTAGGGAGCTGGGAATAACAAACACTGTAAAAAAGCATAAAATCAAGTCAAGTTTAAAGGAATCACCCAGTGATCGACCTGATTACTAGAACAAAAATTAGTACTCTACTGAGGATAATAACAGATTCTATAATCTCTAACATGTGTCATCAAGAATATCCAGAAATTAATAGATGGGCCCCTATGAAGAACAAAACAAGAAAAATGTGATTTTTGGGGTGCCTGAATGGCTCAGTTTGTTGTGCACCTGACTCTTGGTTTCAGCTCAAGTCATGATCTCAGGGTTATGACATTAAACTCCATGTTGGGCTCCACAGTGGGCATGGAGACTGCTTAAGATTCTCTCTCTCCCTCTGTCTCTCTCTTTCTCTCTAGCTCTCCCTCTCTCTAAAAAAAAAAAAAAAAGAAAAGAAAAAGGTGACCACTGTCAAGGAAAAAAATAAGCAATAGAAACTGACCCAGAGGTTACCCAAGTGTTAGCAGACAAAGACAAAAAATAGGACCTTTGACAATAGAAAAAGAAAAAGTCAGAAAAGCTTGAAGACAAATCAATAGAAATTATCCAAACTGAAGGGAAAAAATACAGCAGAAAAATAAACAGAACCTTAGGGACACATAGGAAAATGTCAATTTTATATATGAAATTGGAGAACAAGAAAAAAAAACTGAGAATAAATAGAAAGAAAACCACACCAATGTACTTGTTAGTCAAACTGTTAAAAAACAAAGATACAGAGAAAACCTTTAAAAAGGCCAGAGAATAAAAGACACATTACTCACAGGGGGATAATGATATGAAATATCACTGATTGTTTAATCAGAAGCAGTAGACACAAGAAAAAATGGAATAAGATCTTTGAAGTTTTAAAAGAAAATATTGTCAACATGGAACTTTATATCCATTGAAAATATTCTTCAAAAGTGAGGAGAAAATTAAAATATTTCAGAAAAAGGAAGGTTGGCAGAATTCAGGGTTGAATAGCTGCATACAGGAATTGCTAAAGGATATTTTTTCATGCTAATAGGCAATAGTACATAGAAACTTGTATCCATAAGAAGGAACAAAGAGCACCAGAAATGGTAAATGAATGGATAAATATTAAAATTTATAGAACTTTTATCTCCGCTAAATTTTCTTAAAAGATTAACTTCTTAAGGAAAATAATATTGTAGGACATTTATAATGTATGTATTTGTAATATATTAGAAGATACAGCAATTGCACTTTGAACAAGGGGAAATGTGTAAATAAAACTGTGCTGTTATAAGGTTATTAAATTAGTGAAATGGGATGTGTGAAGCAGAAGTGTCAGGTGTGAAGTAAGAAACAGGAAATGTGAAGTGGAAATTGTGAATTAAAAAGTATGGAGTGGTATAATATTGATTCTAAGTAAGTAGATTTTCATAAGTTAAAATGCTTATTTTTAATGCTAAGCAAGCATTAAAATACAATAGTAAGATGTATAGCCAAGAAGCCAAGAGAAAAAATAAAACAGAATATTAAAAGTTATTTAATTAACCTTGAGAAGGTGGGAAAGCAGCAACAGAAGAATAGAAAACAGAAGGAATAGATGGAAAACAAATACAAGGTAGTAGAATTGCACCCTATCATAATAATAGTTACATTAAATGTCGAAGGACTAAGGACTCCAATTAAAATTCAGAGATTGTTGGGGCAGCTGGGTGGCTCAGTGGGTTAAAGCCTCTGCCTTCGGCTCAGGTCATGATCCCAGGGTTCTGGGATCAAGCCCCGCGTTGGGCTCTCCACTCAGCGGGGATCCTGCTTCCCCCTCTCTGTCTGCCTGCCTGTCTGCCTACTTATGATCTCTCTCTCTGTCAAATAAATAAATAAAATCTTAAAATAAAATAAAATTCAGAGATTATCAGGCTAGTTTTTTTAAAAAGCCCCAATCAGATGCTGTCTGTATAGAGGTACTTTATTTTTTTTATTAACATATATAGTATTATTAGTCCCAGGTGTACAGGTCTGTGAATCACCAGGTTTACACACTTTACAGCACTGTATAGAGGTACTTTAAATGCAAAGATAGATTGGAAGTGATAAATGGCCAAAAACGTACCATGCCAAGAGTATGCATAAGAAAGCTAGCATGGTTATATTAATAACAGGTAAAGCAGACTTCAGACATTAAAGGAGATAAAGAAGAACATGTCAGAATGATAAAAGAGATAATTCACCAGGAAGACATAATACTGTTACACACGTATAAACTTAATAACAGAGCTTCAAAATTCATGAAGCAAAAATAAAAGAACCAAAGAAGGAAATAAACAAACTCACAATCATAGTTGGGTATTTTAACACCCCTCCCTCAGGAATTGACAAATAAGTACACAAAAAAAACCCTAGTAATTATATAGAAAATCTGAAGCAACTGGAACTAATTGGTAACTATAGAATGCCATGCCAAAAGAGAGCATAATGAACATTCCTTTCAAGGAAATATGTGCCATCAAAATAAAATATATCTTGGATTGTAAGTTAAGTCTCAATAAATTTTAAGAGATTGGAATCTTATATAAAATGTTCTCTGACTAAAATGGAATTGTATTAGAAATCAATGAAAATAAGACATCCAGAAAATCCCCCAAATACTTATTAATTAAATATCATACTATTAAATAGCACCTGGGTCAAGAAGATATCATAAGAGAGATCAGAAAATATTAATTAACTGGTTGATTGATTTTTAAAGATTTTATTTATTGATTTGAGAGAGAGAGAGAGAGAAAGTGAACACACAAGTTGGGGGAAGGCCAGAGGGAGAGGGAGAATAGATTCCCCACTGAGCAGGGAGCCCAACATGGGGCTCCATCCCAGGACTCTGAGATCATGACCTGAGCCAAAAGCAGATTCTTAACTGAATGAGTCACCCAGGCACTCTTAGAAAATATTTAAAGTGAATAAGAAAAATGCAACCTATATAAATTTATAGGATACAGGTAAGGCAGTTTTTAGAGGGAAATGTATAGGTTTAAATAACTATTGGATAAGAAGAAAGCTGAAAAATCAACTTTAAGAAACTAGATATAGGGGCACCTGGGTGGCTCAGTGGGTTAAAACCTCTGCGTATAGCTTGGGCCATGATCCTAGGGTCCTGGGATTGAGCCCCATATTGGGCTCTCGGCTCAGCCGGAAGCCTGCTTTCTCCTCTTGCTCTGCCTGCCTCTCTGCCTACTAGTGATCTGTCTGTCAAATAAATAAATAAAATCTTAAAACAAGAAAAAAGAAACTAGATATAGAAGAGCAAAGTCAATGTAAAGTAAGCAGAAGGAAAAGAATAATAAAAGAACAAGAAACAGAAGCCATACAAATAATAGAGTTAACAAAGCCAAAAATAGGTTATTTGAGCAAATTAATAAAATTGATAAACATCTAGAAAGATTAATAATAAACAAAAAAGAGGACATATAAATTCCAATATAAATGAAAAGAGACTATTACCACAGATCATAAAAACATTAAAAAATAATAAGGGAATATTATTATTCCCTTAAATTCCCTTAAATATTATGAACAATTTTATGCCAATGCATTTGATTACTTAGATAAAACACACTTATTCCTTAAACAGTACAACTTATGAAAACTAATTCAAGAAGAAATTCAAATCCGAAAAGTATTATATGTGCTACAGAAATTGAGTTTTTTCTTTTAAGTAGGCTGTACTCCCAACAGAGAGCCCAATTCAGGGCTCAAACTCAGGACCTTGAAATCAAGACCAGAGCTGAGATTGAGTCAGACATCCAACTAACTGATACACACAGTGCCCAAGAAACTGAATTTTTAATTAAAGACAATTTCCCATAAAGTGAGCACCAGTCTCCGATGGTTTCACAGATGAATTCTATAAAATACTTAAAGATATAATATCATTCTTATGCAAACTGTTTCAGAAAATAGAGGAAAAGAGGAAGCTTCTGAATTCAACTTGTGAGGCCAGTACCATGGACTGAATAATTGTGTCCCCATCCCATCCCCCAATTTCATATATTGAAATCCTAACCTTCAAGGTAATGGTATTTGGGAGGTAACTAATTCATAAGGAAATAGTCATCATAAATGAGATTTAGTGCCTTTATAATAAAGACATAAGAGAAACCCCTTACCCCTGTTACCACAGGAGGACACAGCGAAAAGAAGACTATGAACCAGGAAAGGGACCCTCACCAGACACCAAATCTTCCAGTGCCTTGATCTTGGACTTCCTAGGCTCTTGAACTGTGAGAAATAAATGTCTGTTGTTTATAAGCTATTCAGACTGTGGTATTTTGTTATGGCAACCCAAATGGACTAAGACAGCTGGTATAAATCTGGTAACAAAACCAGAAAAAGGCATTACAGCAAAGAGAATTATAGACACATAAACATCATGAAATTCTTAACAACTACAATTAGTAGTATTAACAAATTCCCCCAAAGTACAATTAACAATATTAACAAATAAAATTCAATAATAGGTTTAAAAAAATATGCAACAAGACCAAGTGGGGTTTATCCTGGAAATGAGAGATTATTTTAAAAATCTGAAAACTGAACAAGGTAATTTATCAAATTTACAGAGCAAAGGAGGAAACTTACTTAATCTTTTCAAAAGATGAAGAAGAAGAGAAATTTAACAAAATTCAACAGGCTTGAGGTGCCTGGTTGGCTGTCAGTTGGGTGTCTACCTTTGGCTTGGTTCATGATCCCAGGATCCTGGGATCGAGTCCCAAAGTTGGGCTCCCCACTCACTGGGCAGTCTGCTTCTCCCTCTGCTGCTCTCCCTGCTTGTGCTCTCTCATACTCTTTTCTTCTCTCAAATAAATAAAAAATCTTGAAAAAAAATCAAACAGGCTTTTGTGATTTAAAATGTAACTCCCAGCAAATTATAAATAGAAAGAAAAATTCTTCAACTTGATAAAGAACATCTATAAAAACTGCCCAACAGCTAATCCTGTATTTGATGATGAAAGACTAAAGGCCTTCTGCAATATTAGGAACAAGGCAGGATCTCATCTCTTGCTCTTCTATTCAATATTTTGCTGAAGTTTCTTCCCAGTGAAATAAGGCAAATAGAGAAATATTGGAAAGAAAAATGTAAAGCTGTCTTTGTTCATAGATAGCAGAGTTGTTTATGTAGAAAATCCCAAGGAATCTATAAGAAGACAATTATTAATAAGTGAATTTATCAATGTCCCAATATAAATAGCTGATACACTAAAACTCGTTGCATTTCTACATAACAGGAGCAAAATAATTGGGAAATTAAATTTTAAGAAGTTATCTAGCATTAGGAATAAAAACACAAGATACATAGGAAAAAGTTTATGAAAGGTGTGTGATCTCTATATTAAAAACTATAAAATATTGCTGAGAGAAATTTTAGAATATCTTTGCAAACAGAAATATGTATCATGTTCATGGATAAGAAGGTTCAATGTTATTAAGACATCAGTTTGCCCTATATTCATCCACAGATTCTATGCATCCCCAATACAATCCCAGCAGATTTTTTTTTAATTGATAAACTGATCAAAAATATACATGTGAAAATGCAAAGGACCTAGAAAAAGCCAACAAAATTTTAAAGAGGAATTAAATTAGGGAGGTTTTACTATGTGACATCAAGAGTTACTCTAAAGTAACAGTAATCAAGACAGTGTGATAATAGTGTAAAGATAAACATATAGGTCAATTAAACCAAATAGAAAATGCAGGTAGATCCATGCATATACTATCAATTGGTTTTCCTCAATGACACCAAAGAATTTCAGTACGGAAAGAAAAGTCTTTTCAACAAATTTTTTTTTCCTTATTGAAAAAATTATGCTCGACATTACCTCATACCATACACAAAAATTTATCTTTTATGGACCATAGACCTAAATGTAAAAATTAAATCTATAAAACTTCTGAAAGGGAACATAGAGATAATTTTCATGACCATGTGATAGGCAAAGATTTTTTAGTATACAAAATTCAGAAGCCATAAAAGAAAAATCTTGAAAAATTATACTTTATCAAAATTAAAACCCTCTGTTCTTCAAAATATACCTTTAAGAAAATAAAAAGCAAACCACAGAATGGAAGAAAATATTTGCAATACATATATTAAGCAAAGGACTTTCATTCAGAATATACAAAGAACTCTATCAATTTAATTTTAAAAGGACTTATAGCCCAATTTATAAATAGGGAAAAGACTTTAACAGACATTTTGGGAAAGAAGATATATGAATGACATGGAAGTACATGAAAAGTGTTCAACTTTACTAATCATTAGGGAAATGAAAGTTCAACTCCAATGAGGTTTCACTAGAATGGCTTAAATTTTAAAAACCAGTAGTTACTAAATGTTGGTGAGGCTATGGAGCAACTGGAACTCTCATACATTGATAGTGGGATGGTAAAATGATACAACCACTTTGGAAAAGTTAGGCAGTTTCCTATAAATTTGAACATATACTTAACAAATAATCCAGTAATTCCACTTTTAGGGATTTACTCAAGGGACACAAAGATTTGTATGAATATTCATAACAACATTATTCAGAATGGGAAAAAAAACCTGGAAACAACTCAAATGTTCATCAATAGGTAAAAGAATAAACATATTGCCATATATCCATACTCCAGAGTAAAAAAAAAAAAAAAAAGAAACTACTGATACATACAACATCTCTGGTGAACCTCAAAAACAACCCAAGCAAAGGAAGTCAGACTCTAAAGAGCACAGACTATATGATTCCATTTATATGAAGTTCTAGAAGGTAAAAGTAATCTATAGTTACAGAAACCAGGTAAGTGGTTACCTGGTACAGGATGGTTATTGGGTGGGATTGGCTGCAAAGGAGCACTAGGGAAGTTTCTGGCGTGAGGCAAATATTCCGGTTGGTGTCATTGTCACATGGATATATGCGTTTGTCAAAATTCATTGGACTGTGCCTTGAAGTATGTACATTCTATTCTTTATTAATTATACCTCAATGCAGTAGATTTAAAAAAAAATCTACTCCTACCTTCTCATTGCCCACAGGTGTTGCTGCAGTGAAATTTCCCAGCCCCACTCCAAGAGCTGGTCTCTACCTTCCCCAGGTCCCTTGCCTTTTTCAGATTACTCATCACATGCTATCATGTGTCTGCCACCCTTTCCAGATCATGAGCTGGTTGCGGTCTGGGACTGACATGACCAACCACCCACATTTTCATTATTAAAACCAGGAGAGTCCCAGACAAATATAGGTATGGAGGGATCCCAAGGTTCTGCTTTGATGCTTTCATGCAAACAGGCCCAGAGAGGTGAAGCCAGAGGCAGTGGTAGATTCAGGCCCAGATGCCAAGTTCACTGTGTCCTGCCCACGGCTCTGGCCTCTCTACTATGACTTTGGGTGTTCTGGAAGGCAAATAAACAAGCCCTATTGAGATTTTATGGAGCGAAGACACCTTCCAGAGCCCCATCTCCAGGAAGCGCCACTGTCCACCATCTGGCCTGCCGTTTCCCCACTCCTGAAAGTCATCTGACCCCAGGAAGCCAACAGTTTCCTTTCTCCCCATACCGCCCAAACCCGCTGTCAAGTGCCAGCCCTGCCTGAGCTTAGTGCTGACCTTTCAGGGAGCACTTTGGTTGGAAAGTGACTTTAGGTAAACAAAAATAGCCTTCAGGTTTTCCAGAAGCAGGCTTGTTTTCTTCTTCACGTCCCGGGTAGAAAAATACCCAGTGGGAGGGAGGAGGGAGTGACTGAGGGAGTGACCCTCCCTCCCAGACCTTGGGCCTCAGTCCTCTCAGGCCTGTGCCTCAGGGCCTCCTTTGCCAGAACTCAGTTCTCAGTGGGGAGAGGGGACGGGGGCTGGGCAGGCTGGGATTTCAACAATGCCACTGTGTCTGGCAGCTGAACAGGATGCTTGACCTGATTAGGCTCCACGAGCCAGGGGAGAGGGAGGGAGCAAAGGCAGCCTTGAGAAACTGTTTCCATTCCCACCCAAGAGACTTTTCTTCCCTGTGTCTCTGCCAAGACCTCTTCTTGGGTGGAAAAGTCTGTATCACCTCCTTTTGACAAAGTCACGATGGCGTTTCTCCCCTCAGCCTGGACAAAAGCTTTGACCTGCCTGTCCTCCCTCTCCTTTGTCTTTCCTTTCCACCAACGAAATCCCAAACAGAGTGTTTTTCACTTGCTGCCTCCCTCCTCAGGTCCTGCCAGGGCAAAGCTGGGCCCAGGAGTCCCCTGGCACCCACATGAAAGCCCTTCCTGTTGAGAACCCACATGGAACCAAAAGCTGCCCACACCCACAGCTCTGGCCCCGGGTGCCCGAGCACAGGGCCACGGAAACTTGGCCACAATGCTTCAGCGGAATAAACAGCCCTGAGCCACACAGGAGAGGAGACTCCCGTGTCCTGCCAGGCAGGGTACATCAAGGGAGAAAGGAGCCATGCCCAGGAACCATTAGCAGCCCATTCCGCAGCACCTGTGCCTGGGGGCGGACACTCAGACCATGAGTGATAGTGCTTGGGGCAGCACTTTGAGTTTGTTAGTGCAGGTGGAGGGAAAACAGGAGCGTGCTGCAATTTCCAACACGTTAGCAGAAAAAGTGAAAAGTGAGAAGGCAGGGGTGAGGCCCAAAGGGATGTGAGGGGGTGTGGAGCTGGGCCGATAATCTAAGTCTGTTTCTCGAAATTGGTGGCAAAATGCACCCGGCTGGGGCTTCCTTGAGAGAAAAAATCTGACCTATCAACCTGCGTGTCATTACCGGGTAGCACGGCCAGCCCTTACCCAGCAACACAGGTGTAGCCTGAGGAAACCGTAAGCCAGATGGGGGTCCGAGGGGTTGCGATTTACTTGAGACGGAGTTTCAGCTGCAGACCCAGGGCTCCTGACTCCTAAAGAATCTCCCACTAGATTTTGAAGTGTTTATCCTCACAGGGAAATCTGGAAGAACATACACCAAGATATCAACAATATGACTACGGGGTGAACTTTAATTTTTGTTGTTTTTCTCTTGGGTTGTTGCTCACCTCTACTTTCTTTTTTTTTTTTTTTTTTTTTTTAAGCAAAAAGCAAGGGTTACTTGTGTAAAACATTCAAAGGGGAAAAAATAATTCCCACTAGATGACACAATACATGTAACATATTTAGCAAAATGAGAGGCTGGCGTCTCCTAATGGATATTATTAGCTTAAGGTGAAAAGGGGATAAGAAGAGGAAGCAGAAGGAAAGAAAAAAGAAGAGAGAGGAACATCCGGAATGAGGAAAGAATCAGAGAGAAAAGGAGAGAAAGAGGGAAGGGGAAGAAGAAAAGACATGAAGAGTTAATGTTCTCCTGCCAGATTCCTGGGACTCCATGCTGGCCTCTCAGAGAGTAAGACACCAGGGACAGCAAAAGAAATTTTAGTCCTTGCTCCTTTTGCTTTTCTTAGGGCCAATATGAAAAACCCTGGCCTGGGCTGGACTAGAAGGAAAGTTCCTGAACTAGCTGTGGTTCCAGGGAGGACACAGTTAATAAAAGCATTTACAGAGATCCTGGTTTGTTACATGTCTCTGGTTGGAACTGTCTCAGCCTGTCTCTCTGTCTGTCTGTCTCTCTCTCTCCCTCCCTCACACACACACACACACACACACACACACACACACACAAACAAGCACACACTCACATAGCAGGAAAATAGTGGGCCAACTTCCTTCAGAACATCATTCCTGTTTTGAAATGAGTGCTCTCTTGTCTCTCTCCCAAAGGAGCATGAGCTGGAGATGAAGGACGGGTGTCTCTGCTGCCAGCACCCCACAGGGTAATCAAACCATCCTTGGTGACATCATGTTTTCTGAGTGGATGTTTGTTTCAAAAGCTGCAAAAATAATCCGAACTTTCAGCCCCAACTTCTCCCCAGAGGGCAGTGTCCTCTGAATTGGGCCAAAATAGAGCTCCTACCTCCGCTCATTAAGGAAGTAATTAGTAAGGGCACCAACAAGCTCTCTCATACTTCCCACCCACTTTCCCCATAAAAATCCTCATAGTCTGAATTTCTGTGGGTGCCAAGTGCTAGAAAAATGAGTGCAAGGGCGGTTAAGAGGGGAAGGGGAAAGGAAGCACAGGTCTAAAGAGCCTGGTACAGAATGGGGAATGACCCCCATCTGCATGCCTCTGGGGCTGGTGTCTTTTATTACGGGCACTTGGCTAGCAGGAACCCCACTGCAGGGTGCTGGCAGACCCAGGCAGGAGCAGCTGAAAATCAATGCTGACAGTAAAGCCACCCCAGAGGACACTGGAAATTTAATCTCTGGAGGGCCAAGGTTAACATATCTGAGCCAGAGGCCAGAGCCTAGGAAAGCAAGTACAGCTAGAAAGACTAGGTTCCTACCAAACAGGGACTCCCAGGCCTTGGAACTAGAGAGACCTCGATGCAGATCCCAGCTGGGTCAACTTGAATGATTTGCTCGTCTTCTCCAAACCTCAGTTTCTGCAGAAGAATATGGGCATCCAATCACTTACTTATATGTTTATTTGTTCAACAGCTATTTACTGAGTGCCTACAATGTGCCAAATGCTGTGTTAGGCACCAGGGATATAATAGTAATCCAACTTTTGTCCCTGTTCCAAAGGAGCCTATAGCTTAGCGAGGATGAGTAGTGCTGCTCTAGGGCTGTATATAGGAGCATATAGTAGTTTGGGGGCAAGGAACATCTTTCCCATGGATATGGCATCGAAGCTGAGTTTGGCAATATAAGAAAGAGTTTTTGAAAAGAAAAAAGAAAGCAAAGAGCAACACATGCATGGGCATGGTAGCAAAAGAAAGCATGGCTTATCAGAGGAACAGACATAGCTCAGAATGGCCAGAAATGGAGCACATGTAGCAGGAAGGAGATCAGGGAGGAGAGAGGCTAAAGAGGACAGCGGAGATTTGCTATCTGTGCTTAAGTTCAGATTTTATCCTAAGTCTGTACTTTAATAGAGGTTTTCAGCAAGGAAATGAGATGTGGCTACAGGACGAAGAACTGACTGAAGGAGAAAAATACACAAGAAGGTGTATACATCTTCACGAGAAGGTGAAGAGACTGTTAGAAAAAGGCTGTTGGAGTGAATCAGACAGGAGACCACAAGAGAGCTGACTGTGGAGGTGAAACGAAGGCAGAGAAGGGCCAAACAGAGAAGTGTGAGAGGTAATTTAGAGAAAAAAATCTATGGAACTTGAAGACCGACTGGATGTTTCAGGAATAGAAGAGGCTCTGATGTTGGGTGGAGTAGTAACTATTTTTAGCACTGAAAAGAAGAAATGTGTTAGTGGAGAATGATAATGATGAGGAAAGAGCCATAGCCATGCCATAGACCCCTGAAGAAACTAAAAATGTAAAGGCACCAGCTAGGGAGGATGGTAGCATGAGGCATGGGAGAAAAATGAGGACATATTTCAGAAGCCTGTCTATCTTCAGAATTCTAGTAGCCAGATACTTACTTCTTAAGCAGGAGATAGTGTTTATTCTTGAAAGAAAGAAACTAGAAGAGGTTATGGACTTAGGGATCTAAGCACCAAATAATGAGGGTAAATTTCAGAGCTGGAAAGGAAGAATTAGTTGAAAGTCTGATTATAGAGCAGGCAGACCTCTAGCCTCTTTTTCTTACCCTACCTGCTAATGGGCATCTTTTTCCCAGGCAGAAAAATAGGATTCTTTAGAGGAACTGAATGGTGCCTAGGGAAAAAACTTCCAGATACTAATATTCTGGGGTGGCATGTTCCAAAGAAATGGCCAAGTCTCATCCTATTCACCCTCAAGTGATAAGAAACACAGGGTTTACAATCAACATTTGTAATTTCTCATTCTTAAATATGAACAGTCGATCTTACATATTCATAGAGCTATGAGGCCATAAAACAAGAAAAAGGTGCTATGCAAAAAGAATAATCATTTGACGAGAAAGAGTTCTTAAAAATTAATAGATAAGAGAAAACATTAAATAGAAGAGTTAGAAGATAGGATTGAGAACATTTCTGACGAAGCTGAATATAGAAATAAGAGAGGAAAGATAAGGAAATTGAGGAATCGATTCAACAACTGACTAACAGAAACTTCAGAGAATGAGAAAACAGAGAGGAAGAAATTATCAAATAAATAGTATAAGAAATGTTTCCAGAACTAAAGAGTACATGTCCCTGGATTAAAAGAACCTGCCAGGAGCCGAACAAAGAATTTGGAAAGATCTGAACCTAAAAGTTTGATCCTAAGATTTCAGGACACCAAGCATAAAGCAAAGAGCTTACAAGCTTCCAGAGACAGAAGAAAGAAAAAAAAAAAAAAATACATACAAAAGATAAGAATGGCATTGGATTCTTAAATGTATCTTAAAATTTTGACAGAAAATTGTTTTCTATATCCAGTTCATCTATTAGCCTCATGTGAGAGGAGAAGAGGAATGTTTCTGAACATACCAAGATTCAGAAAATTTAGTTCCCATCCAAACTGCCTTAGGAAACTATGGGAGAATAGGTGCCAGTAAAACAAAAAAGTAAACCCAGATAGAAGTCATAGCTTCCAGGAAATGGGATTGCAACCTAGAGGAGTAGTGAAAAAAAGTCTCAGAGGACTCTAGACTCTAGTTCTAGCAGAACTAGGATATGACCTCTTCAGGCTGAAGAAATACTGAGTTCTCGGAAAGGGAGTTCTCTAGAAAGCAAAACAAAACAGAGACCCAACAATATAAATGATGTGGAAGATTATATAGTGGAACCTCCAGAAAGAAGTATGGAAAATTATGCAAGCAATAAAAGAGCAATTAGTAACTCCAGGAAAAACAAAAAACTATACAAGAAAGAGAATGCAATCATAGTGTGCTACTTGACTCTGCCACAAACAGTATTTACAAGATCTTAATGATGTAAACCTTGATTACTGATATAATAAAAGAAAAAATAGTAACTTAACTATATTGAAAAGATGGGGAGACAACAAGTGGGAGAGGTATTAAGAGATCCAATATCATATACTATCATAACAGAAATGGCAATAAATATATTGTGTCTAAAACTGACATACCAAAAAAAGCAGTATTATATTATTTTTATGTTGTAGAATTAACTACCAATAGAAATGGGTGGAAGTGTTTGTCTAGGTGGTTGGTGAGGAAAAGGTTTTGGAATGTAGGGAGAAGTAAAACAGATGGTTACTGTTTTTCATTAGACTTTTAAAACCACATACAGATGTTTCTTTTATACAACTTTTTAGTTTAAAAAATTAAATGTAAATGAAACAGCAAAAAGGAAATGTGAGTTCTCTTTCCCATCCCTCCTCACCACCCACCCCTGTACACACATCCTTAGAATGTGATGAGACCCTAGCAAAATCCCCTTGCATTTCAGAATCAGGAAAGAGGAGAAAGGCAAGTTGCTGAAAGTGTGTCTACAGTCTATGATTGTCTTCTGGTCAGAGGGCACAGAGATGAAGATGGTAAAGTACCCAGCACAAAAATCTCCTCAAGAAATGTCAGCTTTCCTTTCTCCCCACCCCTTGAATGAGCACTTGCCATATATTTGATTATTTAATTAAATGAACACAGTTCAGAGAAAGGCAAAAGATCAGGCAGAACAGACTCCAAAAAGCAGAAGCAGTCTTAGTGACCATGTGGCTTACCACATGGTTTCTAACCTGTGTGATCATCAGAATCACTTAAGGAGATTTTGCAAGAAAAGATTTCCCTTCTCAAGACCTGGGGTCACTTGGACTCAGAAAAGAGGAGTAAGTGACCAGGCCAGGAAGAGGCAGGACTAGAACAAGACCCCATCTTCTTGTCCACAGTGCCATGGCTTCTGCACACCGTCTGGGTTTCTAAGCCACCCGGTTTTCTCTTTAATGGATCCCATTGGGTCCATAAAGCTCCAACCAGGCACGTCTTTGGATAATGTTACTGACATTCAGTGCTAGGGCAAGGGTAAGTTTTGGGGAATGCTGTTTCAAGTCCCATGGATTTCAGCTCAGACTCACCTGCCTGCCCTGGAATTCCCCCAGACCCAGAGGAGCAGTGACACTCCCTTGCCAAGTAAACAGCTGTTTGACTTCCCAAAATGCCCTTTTCTACCCAGAAGCATAGGATGCTGGCCCAGGGCTAGAGCCAGAAAATCCAGCTGTGCCATTTGCATGACCAGCCTAGTGCTAATGCATGGTTCCAGCCAACTCTGATTCATATATTTAACCACTTGGGCAAGATACCACCCACTGTCCCTCCTTTATTTCCTCTCTCTAGATCTCCCTCCCAGCAACGGTTGGTGGGCTGGCACAGCTAGCTGTACCCCAGGATGTTAGGATCCCCAGGTCAGCAAATTCAGTAGTATGTGCTTGCAGAAAATCAAAAAGAGATGTCTCCTTTCATATATATTATCTCAGATATTTGAGCCTCGCAAGCAATTTTTATGTTTGTCATTGGAGACTCTAAGTACAAGACCCTACCTCATCAACCTCATCTCTTGCTTCTGCTCCCTTATTGTTGGGTGGAGAAAAAAGAAAGGTTTTCTGTTCAAGGAGATACCATTAACACTATATGACAGAGGATCTCCTGCCCCTCGGAAGTGGTGGGAGGCAGGCTAAAGGAGGCTCCAGAGCCAGAACAGGCTAGGCAGAAATCAATGGGTACATTGGGTTCAGTTTCATTTAGACATGTTTATTATGGAAATTTACTTATTTATTTTTAAAGATTACTTATTTATTTATTTGACAGAGAGAGTGAGAGAGCATAATCATGGGGAGCAGCAGAGGGAAAGGGAGAAACAGGCTCCCTGCTGAGCAGGGAGCCCAATGCAGAGCTCGATTCTGAGACCCTGGTATCATGACCTGAGCCAAAGGCAGATGCTTAATTGACTGAGCCACCTAGGTGCCCTTATTATGGAAACTTAAAGCATAAAAAAAGTAGAGATCAGGGGCTCCTGGGTGGCTCAGTCATTTAAGTATCCAGCTGTTGATTTCAACTCAGGTCATTCTGTCAAGGTCGTGAGATCAAGCCCCACATAAGACTCCATGCTCAGCACAGAATTTGTCTAACATTCTCTCCCTCTCCCTGTGCTCCTCCTCCTCCCCGCACTTGCACTTTTCTCTCAAAAAAAAAAAAAAAATTAAAATAATAGTAAAAAATTGAAGAACAATAAACTACTATGAATTTTGATTTTAATAAAAGAAATCAACTCATGGCCACACTTTTTACAACTGTATCATTGCCCACTCCACTTCTCATCTCCACAAATGGATTGTTTTGAAGCAAATCCGTCTTATAATAAGATTCGGTCAGTGTTCAAATTTCCCCCAAATGTTCACATCATATTTGGTTGATAAGTCTCTTAAGTCTCTTTGAAAATACAGGTGTCTGCTCCCTTTTTTCCCTTTTGCACTTCATTTTTTGAAGAAACCAGGTCCCTTTTCCTACATAGAGTTTCCCATATTCTCAATTATGCTGGTCACATTTTAAAACATGTTCTTCTGTCCCAGATGTTTCCTGTAAACTGACAGATGTACACACATGAGGTGTGATTTTTGAACAAAAATACTTCATAGGTGATATTGTACATTTAGAGGTACATTATATCTACTAATCTTTGTGTGATGTTAGTGAACATGGATCATCATCTGGATCCACTAGCTCATATGGGCTTTGCAGAATGATGATTTTAGTATTACATCTTCACTTACCAGCTGGAATTCTTACAGAGAGAAGACTTTATCTCAAATGATTATCCCAAATAATGGTATCAAATTCCTATGGGAAAGGCAGATTAAATTCTTTTTCTCCTTCCCCCTTTTTTTTTCCTAGCATCCAGAATATGTTGGTCCTCCCACTATATCATTCAGGGATGACTTATGAGTTCTTTTTATTGTTTTTTTTTAATTATGAACGCATGGGTTTTAAAAATTGGATGTGTTTCAACCTATTGCATTTATTATTCTTATTTGTGGTCAAATAGTCCCATCTTTAGCCTCTTCAATTTTGTTCCTGAATTCTTCTGACTCAAACTTACTAGTCATTGGTATGACTTTCTGGTATTGCTTTCAGGAATGATAAAATGTTCTTGGCTTATCTTGTATATTTCTAGTCTTGGACCTATATTCCAATACTCTTTAAGGGATTTTGATTCCTTTTGGTGGAATATAGCATTTAGAATTCATAATCTGGGCACAGGAGGCACTCTTTGTTATTGGTTGATCACAGTTTCTGAATATTTTAAAAGATTTATTTATTTATTTTAGAGAGAGGGTGAGGGCAGGAGGAAAGGGCAGAGGAAGAAGGAGAGAATCCTCAAGCAGACTCCCTGCTGAGTGTGGATCCTGATGAGGGGGCTCAATCCCAAGACTCTGAAATCATGACCTGAGCTGAAATCAAAAGTGAGCCACCTGTGTGCCCTATTATTTTTAATGGATAGAGCCAGGAAATACATATATTTTGGTGCTATTGCTTTTAGTTTTGCAAAATATTCAAACTTATGAAAAAGTTGCAGGTAAAGTATGAAGAACTCCACCCCCACCCCAAACTGAGTAGATTTCTGGCATGAATGTCCTATAACTCTCAAATGCTTTGGTAGTATTTCTAACAAACAAAAACATTTTTCTCCATAAGCACAATACAACCATCAAAATGAGGTTGTTTCGTCATGGTCTCATTGTCTTTTATAACAAGAGATCCAGTATAAGATCACACATTGCAATTGGCTGTCATATTCCTTTAGTCTCTTCCAGTCTAGAAGAGTTCTCCATCTTTCCTTGATGCATGCCCTTGACATTTTTGAGGATTATAGAGCAGCCATTTTGTGGGATGTCTTATGGTTTGTATTAGTCTGATGTTCCCTCATGATTAGATTCAGGTTGTGCATCTAGGGCAAAAATATCACAAGTGACATCACTGCATCCTATTAGGCGACACATGATTTCAATTTGATGAATTACAAATGATGTTTGTTTTGATCGTTTGATTAATGGTGGTGTCTGCTAGGTTTCTCCATAGTAAAGTAATTCTTTTCTCCTTTGTAATTAATACACATTTTATGGAGAGGTATTCTAAAAACTCCTTATCAAACTTTCAATTTAATCATTTATACATTTATATTGTATAGACTCAAGTTTCTTATTTTATTAAATGGGTTATAATCCATTATAAACATTATTTACTTTGGTGCTCAAATTGTCCCAGATATGGTCAGTAGATGCTCCTTCAGACTAATTCTGTGTCTCTCTGACTTGTACCCATTATGTCTAGGTTCATCTTGTCTTTTGCCCATCCCAGCTGTGAAATAAACCATTTCTCCAAAGAAACCAGTTTATTTTAGGGTAGAATCATATTTGGAAAACAAGTTCAGGACACTAGATGGACTTATTGTTTTCCGGGGTGTCTGCATTCTCAGAACTTCTCTCTATGGACATAGCTAGGGAACACACACACACACACACACACACCCTTATATTTATTTCTATTTCCATAGAGTTCAATTCCAATCTAACACCACAGGGTCCATTCTGCTTTTTCCCTTTCTGTATTTGTGATATCTTTTTCCAATGGTTAGACAATTGCTCCCATTATCCATAATTATTTATTCATTGGGTCAATCCCCCACAATCTTCCATAGCAGCTGCCACTTCCTCTCCTATGAGGATCCCCCTGTTCACCCTACTGGATGCCGTTGACTACCTGGACACCCTCTTCATCCTGCTCAACTCCAATACCCAGTGTCAGGCTGCTCCTCTTCACAGGCAATCTCCTTGTCTCACTCAACTCCGACCCAGCACACTGGCAGCCCACCTGTCCACAGGGATACCCTCTGCACCCCCTGGGCTCCTCTGTCCCCAGGCCCCAGCATGGACACCTTTTTTACTCCTCAGCTCCGCATTATGGTGTTAGGAGTGAATTGTTCAAGAAAAGAAATGAGGGGAGGTGCCTGGGTGGCTCAGTTAAGTGTCTGCCTTCAGCTCAGGTCATGATCCCAGGGTTCTGGGATCAAGTTCCACATTGGACTCCTTGTTCAGCAGGGAGTCTGCTTCTCCCTCTGCCTCCCTGCCCCACCCTGGCTTGTGCTCTCTCGTTCACTCTCTCTGTGAAAGAAAGAAAGATGAAAGGAAAACAGAAGAAGACAAGGAAAAGGAGGAATCACTATATTTTTTCTTTAAATAAAGAGAAAATACTTCTTGAGTATATATAACATTTCCAATTGTGATTTAGGGGAGTACACAATTTTACTTAACTTCTTTGATTCTATATATTTATCTTTTTCTCTTAAGCTAAAAATCTTGATTCCTGACATCAAGATTATTAGTTATTTATTCCACCTTACTAGACAGTTAGTAGTTTCAGAATAATCAAACCAATACCATTACAAATAATATGGCAAAACAAGTTTAAGATCTTTTAGAGTTCTTTTTATCCTTAGGGCACTTCTGACTAAGAGTGTACAGACAAATTATTGTGCTTTTTAGGTCAATTAAAACATTACACTCAGTGTGATTAAGCCTCCAACTCAAAATGTGGTTATGTTTCATTTGCCTTTGTATTTTAAGAATAATTTGAGGGAGAAAAGAGAACAAAGAGTGGTAAGAAATTTCAGCAGAAACAACTCTCTGAAGGAGGCTAGTTTGGGATGGGTGCAGGATAGAGTGGAGACGTTCAAAAAGTTGGATGGTCAGAAAAAAGGATTTGAAGAGCCACAAAAACCATATAGACTCTTTTAAGAGGATCTTAGCAATATCTACCAACATATACTTGAAACCTTACTACCATGTAGTATTTTACTACTCAGTATAGTCTTACCACATAAGTCTCTATTTATATACAGAAGTACCCTTTGACCCACAAACCCCACCTCTAGGAATCTATCCCAAAGACACAACACCAGCATAAATATGAAAAGATATGTATTCAAGACTATTCGTTGCAGCTCTGTTTATAACAATAAAAGATTAGGGATAAGACAAATGTCCATCAAGATGTTGAGGCAGGGAAGCCTGGGTGGCTCAGTTGGTTAAGCTTCCGGCTCTCAATTTCAGCTTCAATGTCAGGTTCTTGGGATCAAGCCTCATGTTGGGTCCCACGATCAGTGGGGAGTCTGCTTAAGGATTCTCTCTCTCCCTGCGTTTCCCCCTGTTCTCTCTCTCAAATCAATAAAAAAAAAAAAACCTTAAAAAAAGATGTTGATACAATCATGAGACTATGGAACCATGAGGAGTCGTGATAAACCAAAGTTTGAAGAAGCAGAAACTGTGGGGAAACAGAATGATGGGGGAGAAATACAGGGAGAGAAGAGAAGAATTGGTTCAACTGAAAGTTCTGTGAAGCTAGTCAGGAACTGTTTTAAGTCATTACAGTATCTCAAACACCTAAAATGGCACTTGGCACATAATGGGTGCTCAATAAATATTTACTGATAAATACATAAAGTTAGCAAGGTAGGAAGAAAGAATGAACCTAACAGAGAGATGTGGTGACCAAAAACAAACAAACAAAAACAAAGAACAAAATAAAACAAACAAAGAAACCCAAACCAAACAACTATGCAAGCCACAAAAACAAGAAAAAGAAAGCAAGCTTTTTTCCCCTAGTCTACTGTGTTCTTAGCATGCTTGATTCAAAGCATCCTGGGATCCAAAGATCTAACTCAGGAGTCAAGATAATATCTGCCCTCTATACTAGTCCCTGTCTTCTGCAATTATCAGAATCAAAATATGTTGTCAAACTTTTAGCTTTTTCCTTTTGAAGAGATAAGAAGTGACACCTCTGTGTAGTTTAAATTTACATTTCTTTTATTATGAATAAAGTTGATCATTTTTAAATTTTTTTTTAAGTAGGTTCCACTCCTGAAGTGGGGCTTGAACTCACAATCCAGAGATTAAGGGTTGCATGCTCGACTGACTGAGCCAGTCACACACCCCCTCTTTTCCTATGTTTAATATCCATTTGTTCTTTTCTTTTTTGGCCCCTTACTGTTCTTTTTGACTTCCTGATTTGGGAGAGCTCTATATTGTCTTTGGGAACATGACAATCCTGTCTTAATTACTTTATGACCGATTGGAATCAATCCAAGTGCCTATCTAAATGGGACTGATTAAAGAAACCACAGTACATCTACAGAATAGAATACTATGCAGTCTTTTTAAAAAGAAATATACCAATAAGAAAGATCTCCAAGACATTTTAGTGAAAAATCAAAATGCAGGCCCATGTACACATACACATGGCAGACACTGGCTAGTTGTTTTCCAAAATATTTCCCCTTTTCTCCTGGCACCGCTAAGCAGCAATTCTCAACCTCCATTGCAATATTGATTAAATTGTGGCCAGTAGAATGTGAGCAAAATTGATTTAATGTCACTTGCAAGCCTTACCCATAAAACTGTCCAGGGGGCCATTTGCCCTTCTTTCTCTTCTTATATGACTGTTAGATCCATAGGATCTTAAAGAGTTTTCCAAAGCTTTAGTGGATGGTAGAGTTACTAACTAGAAGCAAAGTTCTTGAAGGCCTATGTGATTGGCCAACCAATACCAGACTGTTGTGAGCAAAAATTAAATCTTTTTTGAGATGTAGGGACTATTTGTTACACCAGACAGCTCACACTGATTATAATTATGCTACCTAAGTAGTTCATTTTATGCATCAACTTGGGTAGGCCAGGGTCCTCGATTAGCTTATCAAATAGCCATCTAGATATTGCTGTGCAGGTGTTTTTTTTAGATTGGTTATCATTTAAATCGGTAGACTTTGAGTATAGGAGTTTACCCTGTATAGCTCAGGTAAGCCTCATCCAATTAGTTGATGGGCCTTAAGAGCAAAGACTGAAGTCCCCCAAAGAGGGAAGGCTTCTGCCTTAAACTCTAACACAGACATTTGCCTAAGTTTCCAGCCTACTGACTCATAATTGCAACATCAGCTCTTGCCTGGAATTCTAGCTTGCCAGACTGCTCTGCAGATTTCAGACTTGCCAGCCGCACCCCACAATTGCATGAGCCAATTCCTTAAAAAAAAAAGTGTGGGGTGTGTGTGTGTGTGTGTGTGTGTGTGTGTGTGTGTTGGCTGAGATGGCCAGTAATGGGGAGCCACAGAAACATCACATTAGAGCAGGTGGGAGGCCCAGTGGTTGGCTACATGCATGAGATTGAACAAATAACTTAATAAATTGAGGACAATGGGAGTCAGGTTTCTCATTGACAGAGACAATCAGTGTACATACGAAAACAAAGAAAGGAAGAATGAACCCTGCAGTATAGATTAAAATTAAAAGTCTCAGTGTGAATTCATGGTTTAATAGATAGGTAGATAGATGATAGATAGATAGGAAGAAAGACAATAAATGGATATGCTGAGAGGGCTTGAGAGCAGAATTCCCCAGCAGAAATGAGCATGTCTGGCTCAGACATCTCAATGGCCCTGACCTTTAAATACCACACTCTAGTATGAGAAACCAGGAATTCATGAAAAAATGACTGATTTCAGGGCTGGGGCAATGGAAGTACAAGGTGAGCCTGGAACTTTTCTTTTTTCTTTTTCTTTTCTTCTTTCTCTTCATCTTTCCCTTCCCCTTCCCCTTCTTCTTCTCCTTCTCCTTCTTTCTCCTGCTCCTGCTCCTCCTCCTTCCTCTCCTCCCTCCTCCTCCTCTTCTTCTTCCTCCTCCTCTTCTTCCTCCTCCTCCTCTTCTTCCTCCTCCTCCTCCTCTCTTCCTCCTCTCCTCCTCCTCCTCCTCCTCCTCCTCCTCCTCCTCCTCCTTCTTCTTCTTCTTCTTCTTCTTCTTCTTCTTCTTTTCCTTCTCCTCCTCCTTGTTCTTTTTCTTTTTGTAGTACCAGAAATTAAGGAAATTCTCAAAGAATGATAGTAGTATGTAAAAGGACATGGAAACTAGCTTGCAGGGGTTCCTGTGTGTCAAATCTGGAACACTTCAAGTATCAAAACCATGACATTAATAGATCTTTTAAAAAGATTTTATTTATTTGACACAGAGAGAGAGAGATCACAAGTAGACAGAGAGTCAAGCAGAGAGAGACAGGGAAGCAGGCTCCCTGCTGAGCAGAGAGTCCGATGCGGGGCTCGATCCCAGGACCCTGAGATCATGACCTGAGCTGAAGGCAGAGGCTTAACCCACTGAGCCACCCAGGCGCCCCGACATTAATAGATTTTAATCCATTTCTTAAAATGGGAAATCCACACTGATATATGTACACAAACTAATAAATAGATGGGGAGAAGAGAAAGCTCTTTCATATAATAAGACCTAATAAATACAAAAGAACAATGAAGTTTAAAAAAAAAAAAAAACCCAATTCACAACCACCAGAGGAATAATTAAATCAGACCAAAACAAAAATCGACAGAGGTTACAACTAGTAGGTGAGAGTGGAATAAGAAATAGAAGAATCCCAGAGTCTCAAAGGATTGCCATACCAAGTACCTTTTTGGTACAAAGTAGGAAGAACATAATTTCCAGTGGCAAAACCTGGCAGAGCCCATCTTAATTAAGTGGTTAAAGCTAATACCACTAGGAATGGAACAAGTCAACATCACGTGAAATCTAATAGGGCGTAACAAGAACACAGCATCACTTTTGTGCTATTTCTGCCCCCCAAAATGCATAATCTGGGTCTAATCCCAAGGAAATACTACATGAATCCAAGTTGCAGGATCTCCTACAAAAGCTGGCCTTATAATCCTAAAAATAAAGGTCCAGCGTCGGAATTTCAAGGAGGACCTGTTCTGGATTGAAGGAGATTAGACAGGTGTGGCAGCTGGGTGTGACGTGTACCCCAGGACTGAACTGGGGCCCATGCTAGAATATCTCCAGGGCATTTGGTGTAACGTAAGTGGGGGCTCTTGGAGAAGTTCTTTGTAGCATTTTTGCAACTCTTCTATAAGATAGAAATGGCTCCAAAATAAAATAGAGGTGTAGATGTAGCTACAGATAGATGTAGAGATGGAGGTGTAGATGTTAACATTAGAATGATACCAAAAAAAATTAATAAAAAGTGGTAAGCTAGGACACCAGCATATGGGAGAAGGGATGGTCGGAGTCAGGCACGAGGACAAGACTTCCCAACGCATATCTTTTCACATAATTTTTATTTCAAACCATGCAAGTATTGATTTACTCAAAAAATAAACCAATTTTAAGAAGTGCAAAACACAACTCTGACCATGTCCCTGTTCCACCTAAACCTTACCGTGGCATTTAGTTCTGTCTGTCCTTCTGTCTCAAGCAAGCTTCCTTGCTGTTCTCATCTCTATTCACATGCCTTCAACTCTGACCCCGGCCCTGACCCTCCCTCAGGTTCTATTACTACTGTAAACATTTACGGGCACTCAAAGGCACTCAGGTTATGCCAGGCACTTGGCACATAACTCATCTAATTCATGTGCTTCCCCCGCTAGGGCCTTGTTTCCACAGAAGACCCTCTACCGAGAATGTTCTTCCACAACCTGGTAGGTTCCTTTGAAACCCAGCCCTCCTCACTTGTTTGAGCTTCTGCCACCAAAATGTCTTTGGGTTTAAATGATAAAAGGCACAGTCCTTGTCCATTACCATTTACTCTGAGAAGTGCTAAATAGAGATCATTTCAGAAAACCAAGGAACACAGAGAAAGAGCAGGTAACTCAGCCTGCAGGGGGATCAGGGAGAGTAAAGCCTTCACAGGTCAGGCCTTGGCAAGGTCAAAGGAAGGGAGAGGACCAGGGAACTTCCCCAGGAGAGACCGACAGGTTGGGGTTATTGGAGATTATAGGAGACGAGCGGTGCCCCACCGCTGGATATCACCTGGGTGAGAAAGTGCACCTAATTCCAGCAAACACTAATCAAGAGATGCTGAGCAGCCCCAGTAATGGAGCCTGGGTCTCCAGCCTTGCTCAGAAGAGTTCAGGGGAGCCTGATGGTTCAGAGGCAGCAGAAGCAGGATGGAGCCAAGATCACATCCTTGGGCCCAGATTTCCTCCTTTGTTCCTCACGTGAGCTTGAAGGTCTGGTCTTCTCAGCACCATATTTGAGGGTGGAAGGTACAGAGAGAATAGATCCCCTGGGCAGGACTCCATTCCCTCCCTGACTACCATCCCAGCCCACAGGATGGTTCGCTTGCCATGGACTGCCCTTTCCCTTCTCTCCAGCCATGCCAGAGCTTGTCCAGGAAGAGGAGAGAGTTCTCCCCCAAAAGGCTCCATTTCTAATCTCTTGTGAATCTTGTCTCTTCTCCAAGTTTGGGGTCTGGTGGGCCAGGGAGGTGGGTGGATCAGTGGTTTAGGGATATGTATATGGGGTGGGAGTGGGGAGTGAGGATTGGCCATTCAGTCTGTGCCCAAGACTAGATGGATTCCCAGTTTTGGGGAGCCTGAAACTGATATAATTTGGCAGGAGGCAGTTTTTAAGAAGAGGAACAGAACATTACAAATGCAAAAATATAGACCTTGGGTATAGGTCTGTGCAAGGACACGGGATGGAGTAAAAAGACAGTACTGGCCAGGGAGTCAGGACCCTGGTTCCAGACCTGCCTCTGCTACTCCCTAGATGGTGAAATCAGAACACATCTCTGTCTAGCTCATCTCTAAGATCCTTTTCACCTTCCTTCCCTCCTTCCTTCATTCAGTCATTTCATGAGCAAAGCCATTTAAAAGTCACCCAAGCCCTTATTACTTTTTTAAGAAGCCCCTTCCTGCCTCACATTAAATGCAACAAAATGCATTCGTATCACCCATTAAATATATACTCATATGTGCTGTGTTTTTAAGCTTTTTTTAAACTTATAAGTTGAACTTCTTCAACTTCACTTTTGAAAATTTCATTCATTCCACAAATATTTAATTGAGCACCTAGTATGAGCCAAGCACTGTTCTAGATGTTGAGGTACGGAGTTAACCAAAATCCCTTCCCTTACGGAACCTACATGGGATCAAGCTCCACAAATAGATTTCATATATATATATATAAATATATATATATATATATAACAGCAGATGGTGAAAAATGCTAGGGAGAAAAATAAAGCAAGGGGGAAATAAAGCAAAAAATAAATTTGAAAAATGAAGCCAGAACGGGGGTTAGGTTGGTTTATTGCCCATGAAGTTCCCTGGGTTTCAGCGGTTAGTTCTGGCCCGAGGCCAGGATTAATAAAGGATCACTGAAGTTAGCCCTGGGGAGATAACATCGGTAAGACTGAAGGTCTTGCCGGGAACTCAGTATCCTGGAACTGAGCCTTGACTCAGAGATAATTCAGATGTTGGTTGGCTCAGACAAACTCAATCCCTTTATAGATGTGTATTGCTAAGTAACAAGCTTAGAATGGAATGTTTATGAATGCTAAATGTCAGTATAAGGATGGCATCCCAGAATTACACTTGTAGGCCCAGTTAAGTGTATATGTATTACATTGTGCTGGTGCCTATTTCCATTTGGAAGCCCAGATATGCTTTTTTAAAGGGGTCGCTGATTTCCTATGCCCTGGAAAGCTCACGGGTATTGTGCCGAGTAAACTGTCCTGTTAATGAGCTTCTGACTTTGGGCAGTGTCTCCTGTGGGCATGGAAGTGAGTAAAGACCTAGGTAGACCCTGCTCACAGGGTACTCATCATTTACCTTCCTATCGACTTCGGGCTTCTGCATTTATGAAAGAGATCCCCACCCCATCGTGGGGTCTGAGGCTGCAACAAGATCACTCCTGGTCCTCACACAGACCCCACCCCCCCGACTCTTTGTACTTTCCTCTATAGTATCCTCAGCATCTCTCCTTGACAACACCCCCCCCCCCCCCCACCGCCAGCTCCCCGCTAGGTCCAGCAACTCTCCATTCGGCCTCAGCCCATTCCCGAAAGTCTGACTTCCAGAGCTGCTGTCCCTGAGCCCTGCCATTCCAGCTTCATCATTGCAAACTTCCATGCCTTCTCTCTGCCTTTCTCTCTTTGGCCCTTCTCCTTAGTAAAGTGGTTTCCAACCTGTCCTTTGGGGACATTTGGGAAACCCACGGCCATCGCATTCCAGGACCATGTGGGAAACTGGCTCGTCTCCTGCTACAACATCCAGACCATTAACTCATTGCTGTCCCCTGCTCCTCCTTGGAAGATCATGCCGTCTGGCTCTGGTATATTCCCTTTCAACCCTAAGGTGTGGGCCTGGTGCCCAGATAGTCAGCGGTGCTCACCTTCACAGGGCTGCCCCACCTGAGCTTGTTTCCACCTTCCCAACCTCTTCAGCCGCAGGCAGCACCATTTTCTAGGACACATATTGCTTTACTCCATGCGTCTCCTACTCAGGGCCTTCCTTTCCCTACCTAACCAAACTCACTTCTCATTAAACCCTCAGTCACATAACCTATCCATTTTCCCCACTCCCTTTGTTCTGCCTGATTTCTTTCCCCTGGGATCTGGAGCCCCTCAGCCCCTTTGGTGTTGCCCCCACAAATGGCCTAATCTCCCCTAAATTTACCCCTTAGTTGGTGCACGCTCAGCCCCAGACTATTCTGTCTTCCTTCTCCTTTCCTGCTCCTTGGCTGGGAGTTGGCTGGTGGAGAGGGTTATCATTCTATGCTAAACGGACCGACTGCAAAGTCGTCCTATCTCTACTCTTTCCTTTTGGCAATCTGATGCCTTTCTCCTAAAAGCACACTTTCATGACTCCAGTCACTATCTCAATCCTGCTCCTTCACCCTCAAATTTTAATCCCACTCCTCTTGCCAATTTCTGAAAATTTCTTCATCTGCCACTTTCTGGAAGCCAATCATTAAGGGTTTTGTCCTCTTTGTGCTAAAAATGCCCTCCTTGTCCCAGCAGATTAATCTTGTCCCCTCCAGGTCATGACTGCCTGGCCCAGGAGAAGGACATTCCAGGTACTGAAAATTTGCCAAGGGAGGTCATGCAAGTGTTATTTGTGAACGCAGAACTCAGGGAAGGCAACAGATTAGAAAGTGGAGTTCTGATTTTCTGAGGGTCAGTGGCGATGTCCTACAACTACAGGCTTAGTGAGCTTGCCATCCTTCTCAGGGAGAATTACTGAAAAGCTGCTTTAAGTGATTAAGAAAATGTCACAGCAATTATTAGGAGCCAGTACAAGTTCTTTACGTCTCATTTTGACAAGGTTGCTTAACAGGTAAATCAAATGCCATACATAAATCTATTTGATCTGGATTTCAAACAAGGTGTTTTCTGATACCCAAGTAAGCAAGGAGAAAAATATGGTCTGTATTAAAGTAAAATTAAGAGGATTAGTTACTGGGAGATTGTGCCCAAAGAGTGCTGAATAATTGATTAATCTATCAGAAAGGATGGTTCTAGAAGTTTGCTGTGAAGGTCCTAGCCTGAGACCATCTGCATTCAACGTTTTCCCAAATTTTTGAATTATAATATAGAAGGAATATTTATTAATAGGTAGGTAATATTTGTAAAGGGGATTATTTTGGAGTAAATAATTAAAACCAGGATTAAGTTAATGAACTCAAACATGATAACTTTAATAGGAAAAATTCATTAAAAATATATTAAGTGAAAAAAGCAAATCATAGAAAAAAATTTCAAGAAGATTCTAAGTGAACGTATCTTTCTATATACTCCTTTCTGTGTTTGTTACATTTTACAGAAAAAAAAATCAATCCATCCATCCATCAGGCCAAAGTCCTCAAATCCCAAAAAACTCCCCAAGCCCCAACAATCTAATCACCATGAGGTGTGGAAAAGACTTTGGGGTTGACAGTGCTGGTCAAAGAGTCAGCTGATCGAGGCTACACGCAGAGAAGACAGGTTTCAGCCCCGCTCTGTGCAAACCGCTGGGATTGGGGCCAGGACTGTGAATCTTTGGGGAGCTGCTCCTTCCCTGGGTGTTAGGCAAATGACTGAGTGAGGGGCACTGACCCCATGTGATGTGAGAGGTCATCTTCTGTCCTCAGAGGCCTGTTTTTCTGCTAAGGGGACATTTAGGAGTAATCCCAGGGGGCAAAAGACAAAATGATGGGTAGAAGTCACTGAGACCTGTGTGGCTCCATAAGTAACTTTCTAACAGACATGTGGCTTTAGATTTTTTTTAAAGATTTATTTATTTATTTGAGAGAGAGAGCACGCACAAGTGGGAGGCGCAGAGGAAGAGAGGGAGAGAGAATCTCTAGCAGACTCCACGTTGAGCATGGAGCCCAATGTTGGACTCAACGTGGGGCTCGATCTCATGCCCCTGAGATCATGACCTGAGCGGAAACCAAAAGTCAGGGACTTCACCGACAGAGCCATCCAGATGCCCCTGGACAAATGGCTTTAGAAAGTACTGAGCTTCCTGTCTCTGAATGCATTCACGCGGACACTGCAGGAGTTCTGGAACAGGATGTCGTAAAGGGCACAAAGAGGTTGATCGGCTTTGATGACTTTCAAGGTCCCTCCCAAACTCCACGGCACACGCTTCTATGAAAATCCATCATTCTATGAAATCTGTGCATGAATGCCCGTGAGGGAAAGCTAGAGGCTGAATCTGAAACAAAAGAAGTCTTTTTTTTAAATACAAGCATTATGTTTTGACAGCCATTTTCTTTTTAAATCAGTACATGGTACTGGTTTAGAAGATTTAGGCAACTTCTACCCCACATTTCTAAGATTTCAGTGGCAAAGAGCTTTGAGACCCCTCCCTCCCAACCACCCAGACACCAAAGCATAGCTTTTCCAAAGGTGCTTCAAGATTCTTGGTGCTGGAGGGATACCTGAGGTCCTGTCTTCCTCCCCCAATCCAAATACAAGACAACGATATGGACTCACAAGTTGACAGCTGGAACCACAACTGGACAGAAGCTGAGACCCGTGCTATTCTCTCCTGCCACCTGCTGGCCCTTCCCTTCAGATCTGGTTTCTGCAGGGTTCTGGTGGTGTCCGTCCAGGATCGGGAGAATTCATTTCCAGGAGGCCTAGAGGCGAACAGGAGTGTTCCCTGTCTCTAAGGTGAAAGCCTGGATGACTTCCAGTGGTTCCTATTCAAAGAAAATTGTAACTTTGCAGATGACAATGACTGGAAGAGACCTTCAAACCTGTTGTAAGTCAGCCCTCGATTGATAGCCCATGGACAGGACTGATTTGGCGCAGGAGTGTCGGGTAATTTTGAGCTAACATACACAAACTTGACTTAAAAATCAGATTCGTGGTGTAATTTGCTATTGGATAGTCACGAAGTCGCAAAGCTGAGAGCAGCATGTAGATGAGTACACCCACATTTCAGTTGCAAGCCATGCCAATAACGAGAGGACACTAGTACCAGTCACAAGAGACCTGCACCTGCCCTGTCTACCTTTCCAGCCTCTGCCCCCCACTTCTAGAAGAGCCGGCCACTGGGGAAGAGGGAAGCATCGGGGGTGGTAGTCGGGGGGAGAACTGAAAGAAGCAGTGACCTAGCTGGTGGGCTGAAGTTTTGAATTATATTTGGGGATTCAAGTTTTGATTTAAATGGCAACATTTTTTAATACCTAAAAGGACGTTCTAATTTTAAAGGGAATCTGTTCCTATTTTGGGCACTTGATCAAAAAGTCCCAGAATCTGATCTTTTGGCCCAAGACGTCATCAAAAGGTGGACAGGGGAATCCAGAGTTCTGCCAAAGAAAGACCTAGAAGGAAACAGCCACTTCTTTTTTCCTGTGCTATCAAGCTCAGCCCTTCTAATGAATCGATTAATAAAACTTCGTTTCCCCATGGCAGTTGTCCTGAGCTGAGAGGCAGCTGCCGCCTTTAGAAGCTCAAGCTTGGTCCGCCTCGCCGGCCCTCCTTCCCATTACCTGCCTGATCCCCACAGCACTGGAATTTACCTCACTTGTAGTCCATTTTCCAGTGGGCAAAAGGAAGCCCAGAGGGGACAGTCTTGTGCTAGCTCACATAGAAAAGGAGCTGAGTTTCATCCTAAAATCCACACTCCTAAAGGTAAAATCCATGGAAATGGTGTCCGGTGTCCAGTGTATGGCTCCCTTTCCTTCACGTTCCTGTGCCTATCCTCAACCACACTAGACCTTTTCTCCCATCCCTTGGAAGGGGCGCTGGGGCATGGGGTAGCCAAGTCGCGGGGGCTTGGGGCGAGGACCTCCTGAGTCACCTGAGGCCAGTTCTGTCCCCAGCCCTTCTCTCCCACCCCCAAGCACCAAACTGAGGTCAAAGCAAGGAGCTCTTTTTCTTCCTCATGTTCCTTTTCCACTGAGCTCAGGCTGAACTGGAACACAGGACATCCTCGAGAGGCAGCCTGTCCAAGCATTGTTTTGTGGGTGGGGACACCGAGACACTCTTAACTCTTTTGTTCCTCTCTATTTCAGACCTCATTACCCACCCCAAAGCCCCAGGAATCCGGTGATGTCTGGGAAGTGGCTGGGCCTTTTCTTTTGGATTAGATGCCCCAGGAGGCAAACACAGAGAGAAGCCCCTTGACGCTCCCTCCTTAGCTGAGCCTCTGCTACATCCAGGCCCAGCTCAGCTGAGTCCAGAGAGAGAAATTCTACCTTTGATAGACAACCGTTAACACTGGTTGCCTCCAAGAAGGGGGAACTGGGAACATATCACTCTGTACCCTTTCCTTCTTTTAAGTAGACTTTTTTTTAGAGCTGTTTTCTGTTCGCTGCATAATTGAGCAGAGCTACAGAGTGTGCCCATTTACCATCTACCCTCGCCCCTACCTACACACAGCCTCCCCACCATCAACTTCCCACCAGAGGGGTACATTTGTTACCACTGATGACCAGCCACTGACACGTCACCATCCCCTGGAGCCCAGTTTCCCTTAGGGTCTATTCTCGGTGTCCATGATGTGGATTTGGACGAATGTCTACTAACATGTGTCCTCCATGACAGTATCCTACAGAGAACTCTGTGCCCTCTGCCCTTTTATACATTTGGAATTCTGAACCACGTGTCCCTAATTCATATAAGGGAAAACAGTTTGAACATTCTTCCCAACTCAGAATGCCCGGAGATCCTGGGGGCGTGGGGGTTAGTCTTCCAGGGGAGCTCGTTTGTAGCACCCAGGAGGCAGCCGTGGGCAAGATGAAGTGAGGGAGGGTTTGTGTCCCTGTACTCTCTCTAGTCCCTGCTTTTCGAGTTGTCTGAATACGAGCAAGGAAGAAAAAGTCCAGCTAATCAATGTATTGTGCTGTTCACCAAGGTTTTACGATGTTGCAAATCTTCGGTCATTGTCTGGTTTTAAACATGGCGGATAACACTTTTCATCATGACAGAAGAGAGACCCGAGCAGGGCCTCACTTTGGGGGTGAGGGGCAGGAACCTGGACCACCTTCTCCCTACTTGTGGCAAAAGAAAACATTTTCTAACCATGGGCATCCATAAAGCTTTCTCTGGGACAAAACTTAAGCTTTGACTATTTGAGAACTTCCACCCATTTCCAGACTTTGTTTCCCCCATGAAGCATGTTAATAACATCCTGGAAAAGGCCGGGAGAAGTAATTTCACAGTCCCTGAGCAGACAGCTATAACTTTAGCTTCTCATGCAGCAAAGGCGGAGGGAAGACCAGGCTGATCCCAGGCAAAGGCAGGAACAGGGGAGACCAGGCCTGGCAGGGTTGTCGGAGAGGCCACAAAACTTGCTTCCTGCTAGGAGCTCTGGAAGCACCTGGGAGAGACTGGGGCATGATGGTGGATAGGGACTGCCCAGGGGAAGCTTTCACATCCAACATTCACACCTCTTGACAGCAGCCTTAGAAGGTCTCATGCCCATTTTGCAGATGAGAAATGAAGGCTCTCAGAGGTGAGGTGGAGACCAGCAAACAGCAAAGGCAAGGCAAGCAGGGCCCAAGGTTTCACGTGAGGTCTGGAGCAGGACCGTCAGCACAGAGGTCCCCACGGTGATGTTCTCATACAGGCCAATGTATAGTGGCTGGCTGGCTGAAGATGGCAGGTTACCATTCTCATTCTTGGCAGAACCACGTGGTCAGACACACTCTCACTGGCAAAGAGGTCAAAGTCATGGCGGTCCATGGTCTCAGAGGCCAGAGGGATGGCCGCGAGGATGTGAATGTCTAACCCCCACAGCACTGGAATTTACCTCGCCCTCGTCCTAGTCGTTTTCCGGTGGGCAAAAGGAAGCCCAGAGGGGACAACTGTCTTGTGCTAGTTCACATAGAAAAGGACAGAGGTAGGAGTAGGGGAGAAAATGAAGTGCTGGGAATCACTCCCTACCTCGAACATACTGTTCAGGCCCAAGTTCCGTTACTCTGTGTGATCCTCTTCCCATGGGTCATAGGGTGGGGATGAAGGAACACTGGAGCTTGGAAACTCCTCCAGAGGAAACGGGAATTCAGAGAGGTTAACTAAGGCACCCAAGGTCGCACAGGACATTGGAGGCCATGAAAATAGAAGTCCAGGCCCAGGTCCCAGGCTGGGCTGTCTTCCAGGCCAAGGGAAGCGGGGTCAGGGCATCCCCAATTGTCGCTCCAGTGTAACCTGAGCTACCAGAGCAAACAGAGTGAGGCTGAGCACTCCAGAGCCACATCCGAGTGAAGGCTGGCAGGTGAGGCCAAGCAGGGAGTTCCCCCTAGGGGGGAGTTTTGAACTGGCTTTAGGAATGAAGGGAGAATGGACTAGAAGAGTTCCAAAGACTAGCAATTCTAATTTTGAAATAAGTTATGGAAGCCTCGCTGATACGGAGGACATTTATGATAAAATGAAAAAGTTGGAGTCTTGAAGTGACAGAACAGAGCTAAGGGCTTCACTCCCAAAGAGAATTCTGGCAAGGCTAAGCTGGTGTAAAGGACGGCCTCTAGCAATATTTTTCTCTTGACCTTCTTCAGTCTGTAATTTTGACCCGTTGACCCTGGATTTGGCCGAGGAGCTAAAAAGGTTTAAGACTAACGACCAGTCTTTGACAGCTGAAAGATCCTATTCTCAGAAGAAGAATGCAGGAGTGAGCAGCACACGTTGGCCAGCTCTCTGCGAGGTAAAACCCCAAATACCAGCAGGCGTGCGGGCGCCTACACAGCCTCAGCCAGGCAGGATGTGAAATGTCAGACCATTAGTCTTGTATTTTTACTGTAGTGGCTACAGGATGGGGTTGAGGTGGGAATGAAAACGCATGCTGACTTAGGAGAATTCTTTTCTTTCAGCCTTAAATATCGCCACCCACTCAGCAGGCTTGGGAATGAGTAACGGCTACAGAAGATACTGAGGCTGAGCCTTCGCTTCCCCTTGGCCTCCATTCCTTGGCTCTCAGCAAAGGCAGAAAATGCCAGGTCAGTGGCGACCGGTGCCTGCCAGCAGCAGAGAAGTTTCTTATTTCATCTGGCTCTGGGGCAGAACTATAGTCACACCGCTAAGGTGGGAAGTTCCTCCCGTAAGTGATACTGTGAAGCTCCGAAAGGCAGAAGGAAGCCATCAACGTGAACCAGAAAGAAGTTAAGTCAATTCTAACGGTAAACCATGGGGAGCACGTGGTGTGAGACAGCTATGTGTATTTGTAGTGTATTCCAAGTATATGCACAGGTCTCCACATTTTTGGTATGAAAATTCTGATTTCAACCAATATTCCTTGTATCAGTTAATTTACTCAAACACTGAAATCCAAGAATTCTCACAGCTAAAGCAGTTCAAACCAAAAGGATGTGTTTCCCCGACTAGTGAGAAACAGGACTCAAAAACGTCTTCTAATAGTCATTGAAGAACTCAAGTATGCTTTTGCAGTTGGGAGAGACATCTGAAGGTTTCTGTGGCTCCCCTCTACCCCAAGACCTCCCCCTGCAAAGGTACTCAGTTACAGAACAAGCACCACTACAGAAGGGGTGAATCTCTAAATAACGCTGGTCCGAAGCCCCTACATTCAAGGATACCATTCCAAGGCGCCTGGGTGACTCAGTCGGCTCAATGTTCAGGTTATGATCTCAGGGTCATGGGATCGAGCCCCACGTTGGGCTCCTTACTCAGTGGGGAGTCTGCTTCTCCCTCTCCCTCTGCCCCTCCCCTCACTTGTGCTCTTTTTCTCTCTCTCAAATAAATAAATAAAATCTTAAAAAGAAAAAAAGGAGGCATACCATTCCAGCAAGTCCTCAGAAGTGCAGCCTCATCCTGGTCAAAATCTCAGCAGAACCCCCCAGGAATTCTGGAAGGTTGGGTATCAAGTTGTAAAGTTCAAATACTAGCGCTCAAACAAAATGGCCCTTGAGCTCCAGGCTTTTTGCTTCTCTTCCTGGAATTCTTGGGCAATCTTCCCTTCACCCTAATTTGCTCTTTTCCTCCTGCTAAGGAGCAAAACGGACTGTTTGAAGGGCATCATTTTAGGCAGCCAAGAACCTCCTTCTTCCTACTCGCCTAAAAGAAGTATGCACATCCCATCAGTGAGACAGAGGCTTGGGGAAGCAACGCGCAAAGTAAAACTCCCCCCACACACTTGATTCTACTCAAAACTATAAGCTTTTATTGTATTTTACATATCATTCATCCAGGATGCGATGAATATGCAGTTGGCATCTTCTCGCTTGTGAAATGACACAGTGCGCATAAAGCCTCCTGCTGTGTGCTGGGCCTGGGGGAGCAGAGAAGAGCTGTCTGCAAGGCTGGAATGGGGCCCTGCCTGGGCACTGGCAGCGGCCTCATTTCTGAACCATCACACTTACTGGATGGAGTTAGATGGGTTGGGGTTGAGACTGACATTGAGCTTGGAATTTCAGTTTCTAATTTTACACTTTGGATTGTAAGACAGTTTGATTATTTTACAGTCTACTTTAAAATCAAAAGGTTGCCCACTCACTTTACCATCATTTTGAGTATGGGATTTGTTATTCACCATGCTGTATTTGCAAACAAACAAAGAGAAAGCAGGCTTCAGTATCACAGCTCAGGAAAAACTGGGAAGGTGGTTCTATTTCCCTGTCCGGCACAGTGTTCCCCAGAACCTGTTCCCACCCAGAGAACAAGGGCTTCGCCTCTCAAATGCAGAGGCGGCAGGGAGAGCTCTGGTCTCCAGCTGGAGGCTACAGCTGAATTCTTTCTCCTCCTGCTCTGTGTACACCTGACACCTTCCTTCCTCAGTGGGGAGACTATTGGCACTGAGTAGTTAAAAGGCTCACCAACAGCCATGTTTTGAGAAAGTGTTAAAAATAAAACAACAGGGGTGCCTGGGTGGCTCAGTGGGTTGGGGCCTCTGCCTTCGGCTCGGGTCGTGGTCCTGGGATTGGGCCCCGTGTCTGGCTCTCTGCTCAGCAGGGGGACCTGCTTCCCTCTCTCTCTGCCTGCTTGTGATCTCTGCCTGTCAGGTAAATAAATAAAATCTTTAAACAAAACAAAACAGAACAAACAAAATAAACGGGAGCTACTGACAGGGTTCAACCGAAGCTTGTTGCCTATTCTGCTAATGTCCACACCTTCCAGACTTCGGGAAGCTTCCCAATGTGTGTTTCAGCACCGGCACTGACGGAGCTGCCTTGCCCAAAGATTGTGACCCCAGATCCACAAAGACCAGTAAGAAATGAATTCTAAAGCTGTGAGAATAAAAGAGCCGAGCTTGCAAAGCCAATTAAATAATGTGACCCTCACCAGCATGCCGCTTGGAGCAGGGCAATGAGACACAGGTAGAAAGACACACCCTTAGGATGCACGGATTTGGTCAAGGCCACAGCTCATAAAAATAATGACCTGAAACTTTCCTATAGGAAGTTTAGCGAACACACCACTAGCAAGAAATGAGAGGGCTTCAGCGCCAGCAGCATGACCTGTCAGCCCTGAGCCAACATCCTCAAGAGAAAAGGTCCTTGTTCTTTCTGGGATCATGGATGCTGGGGAAAAGACTGCTCCCTACCCAGAGGCAGGGGAGATCAGCACAAAGCAGCTCAGGAAGTTCAGAGAGCTAGGAAATCAATCTGGGACAATTCAGGAGAAGCTCTGACACTTTAAACCAGTGTGAGGTAAGAATGAGGACAGGTTTAAAATTTGGACCCCAGGATCTCGCACATTACACCAAATATAGATGTCTGCTTCATAAGCTCTAATTCTTCCTCCTGTAACGGGGGGTACACAGGAGTCCTTCAGAAGCACAGTCAGGCTAAGGAGACATGGTGAGGCCAGAGGCAAGCTCTCCCTGTTCCAGATGTTGGCCACAGCATGCAACGAGTGCCTGGGGTGCCGAGTTGGAGCCCTACTAGCTCCCACAGAGGGTGGGAAAGGGCTTCCACCTCGGCCCCGTGGGCATCTGGGGGAAGAGACACAAGGGGCAGCGAGGGAGGAAGAGGGTACCCTTCTAGAAGCTGCCATGTTGAGCCTCAGATGGACAAGGTTCTCTTACAGTCAGAGTACCCCAAAACCAGCATGGGGATGGGGATAATGAGCAAATTCTGAGAGTTCATATATTAATGTCCTTCCAAATTAAAAAAAAATGGTTTTTTATTTTTACATTTCTAAAATCACAGAACTCCAGGTTGAATATTATCAGACACACGCATGCGCGCACCCACACACACACGCGCACACCCACACACACAAAATCTCTGATTTCTGGAGTTATCTCCCATACCCTCTCTCAAAATCTGGTGGAGTTATGCCTCAGGGAAATTTTCCAGTTCAATCCTACACACCCACTTGGGATAAATAGAAACACTGAATTACCCACAGTTCCAAAGTGCTCTGACAGGGTAACTTTTGCTGGGCTGGAATACAGTCAAGAAGAAAGCTGCATGTGGAGTTCTGGGTGTGGTTAAAATGTGAATTGGTATGCCTCCTGACCTGCAGGTTTTGCTCTCCTCCCTTCTCGCTGTTTTATTTTGTCTCTTCCTACCAGGATGGCAACAAAAACACACCTTCTATTCAGAATCCCACTGGAGAGTAGGTGGTTCAGATGAGCAGTCCTGTTACATATTAAGTTACTGGGCCTACAATTGAGAAATCTGAACTCTGAGGATGCAACTCAAAGTCAATATTATCTCAAGGTAAATAAACAAATTACTTAGCTGGCCCCTGAAATGCTTCGTTGTCTTAAAATCATAACCCCAACACGGGACTTTTGCCTTCTGCTGTATCCCCAAACAAAAATCAGGTAACCTGACATCCTCAAAATATTCAGATCATGCCTTCCTATTTCTCCCCTCGCGCTGAGAAATGGCTCTAGAGCCTGGAAGTTGTCACGTATGTGGTCTGGGTTACTCGGTGCTCAGGTAAACACTGCCACGTGCCTGACCTTGACTAACACAGACTGCCTCTCTAAGCACGATGGTAACTGGGAGGAGGCCCTCGCTCAGAGAAAGTACGCGGAAGGTAGAAGCCAGGATGAGGGGAGAGCTGAGGACAACGCTGCTAACACACTCACACGACATTGGAATAGGAGTACTGAAGCCACCAGTCTTCTGAAAATGTCACTATCGCCTTCGAAACCCATAAGCTTTTTTGTTCTAGTCAGGACATCGGGGCCAAGGGCAACATTCGCATATATTGCTCACTGATACATTCTTCTTAACAGAAGTGAAGCTATTTTAAGAATATGAAAAAGCTTTTCAAGACATCTGTTTTCAGGGACACACCAGAGTAACAAATACTTCTCAGGGCTGGTTTGTTCTAAAGTCTATCCCGAGAATGAGGGCAGCCAACTTTCATGAGGTACCAAGACAGGTTTCAGCAAAAATATTTTCACTTTCCTAAAGTTATATACCGTTTTTCAAGTCCAAATATATTATAAATATCTGATCCTTTTCCGTCAGCAAAGGAAACTTTTTTTTTTAGATGCCAACGTTGGTAATATTTGTGTAGAATGAAGGTAGAATTTTCGTTGTGTTGTTTTTTGTTTTTTTTTATAACACCAAACACAGATGAAATCAAACCGTCTGCAACTGTCCCGAAATTCACATCTTTCAAAGGTCCTTTCCTCCATTCACATGAATTCATCTGAATCATTGCCATCCTGTAGGGAACAAAAAAGTGCAACTGTAAAAGCCTTCAACATAAACTACTCAAATTTTAAAAATATCTTAAGTAACAAGCTTCCTGATATGTAACTGCAAAGTTCAGAAAATAAAAGTAAAAAGTAACATCATTAAGTTCATTCACCACTTCTCTACCTTAGAGTAGGAGTCGTTTAGACTAGCTGAATTTCTACGGTGTCATTATATGGCCCGAGTTACATAGCCACAAGTGACCAACAGTTTCTAAGTTATGAAGTAAAGGCCCACCCAACCTAGGATAAAAAGGAACAGGTGTGACGAAAACAAAATGGGATTGCTCCAACAACAGCAAATTATGAATCCAAAGAGAACCTGCCTCATATCCTTTGCCAACGATGCTGCCAATAGGCAAACACGTTTTTGGCCTAGACGCCATTATTCTGAGCCTCAAGGTTGTCACAAGATGGATTTTTTTTTTTAATATTTTATTTATTTGACAGAGAGAAATCACAACTAGGCAGAGAGGCAGGCAGAGAGAGAGGAGGAAGCAGGCTCCCCGCGGAGCAGAGAGCCCGATGTGGGGCTCGATCCCAGGACGCTGGGATCATGACCGAGCTGAAGGCAGAGGCTTTAACCCACTGAGCCACCCAGGCGCCCCGGATTTTTTTTTTTTTTTTTTAATAGGAAAAATGATTAGGAAGTCATGGGCTAGGTACTAAATTAGGTGGCCTGCCAAGTTTTTGATAAAAAAAACCTTATATGATGGTATACATTTGAAAGGCCCTTGTTTTATTGTGTGGCTTGCAGACATTATTGTGTGGCTTACAGACACGTCCTACAGACCAAGGACAAGAGTAGAGCCTGACTCCTTTCTGATCTGTTGCATACCCTGAGAAAACTGCCCTGGATGCCACCATTCACTAAGTATCTAAGTTTGGGACATTTACTTGAAAACATCACAAACTCAACATATCACTTGCTGCAGCTTCTCCTTCCCCTGGCCTGACACTTGAGCTGTGAGAGAAGGGGAGGGCTCAGGCTTCCAGGTGTATATGCTCTGCTCCCCTTTATTACCTCCTATTAAAGAAGGGCAAGGAAACAGGAAATACAGGCAGGAAACACTGATTTCTGAGGTCCGCTCTGATCTCTGGTTTCATTCAGTAGTTCTCTCTTGTGCTTCTCATCAATGAGCACAACAACCTGAGGCCATGGCAAAAAATTCCTTAAATAATTGTATGAAGAGCAAACTCATGTTGGCATTCTATGCATGAACCGGAACTGTGACTGCCTTAGTGTCCTATGCTGAAATCACAGCATTAGAGATGTTCAAAGAGTCACCATCTACCTTGGAAGGTCCATATTAGATCCCGAACACTGAGGTGGAAAAATGCTCTAAGATAATTTGGGTTGGTGACAATGAAAATGTGTCACTCCCAATAAAGGCTGTGAGTCAGATTTGGAGAGTGTCTGTCCCATGTGTCTGAGGATCTGTATTTGGGGATTGCAATAACTTTTAAATATACATCTGAGATCTAAGACTTTATTCGGACAATTTAATTTTTTTTAGAGAGAATGAGAGAAATGGTGTGTATGAATGAGGCGGGGGATGGGGAAGGCAGAGGGAGATGGGGGAGAGAGAATCCCAAGCAGGCTCCAGTGCAGAGTCAAACGTGGGTTCAATCCCACCACCCCAAGGTCGTGAGTGGAGCCAAAATCACGAGTCGGATGCTTGAACGAATGAATGACCCAGGTGCCCCTATTTGGCCAATTTTTATATTTAAGATTCCCTTTAAGAATCAATATGTTTTTCAATATAGCAAATAGATTTCCTGTCATTCACCTATAAAGTGATAAACAAACTGAATTGAAAGGAACTGTTTACTGATACCAAATTTAAAAGATTAGGAAGAAATTACAGATTGACAAGGATTATACTAAATAGGAGAGCAAGAGCTCAAAATTTAAAACCAACTTCAGAGTGGAGACTATTTTTTCCTGATGAATTTATATAAGCCACACGAAAACTCAAGTCCTATCTTACATAAACACAAAGCTTTAACTAAAGCTTTACGATCACGTGGCCAAACTGGATCACAAAAGGTCTGTATTCCTGCAAGAGGGTTACAAGGAGAATGGAAACCTCTTCTTCAACAGTACTGGGGGAAAGATCGAAGAGTCCTTCAGGCAGAATAAAAACACCCAGTGCAAAACTTCCCTGGAAACATGAATCTGATTGAAACCTGGAGCTCAGCTCAGGGACAGCGGAGCAAACAACAGACAGAGAGGAACGGCAGAGCAGTTTGGAGTCCTTTGGTCTATAAATTCGACTCGCTAATCCTGGAGCTTTTAACATCTGCCACTACTCAGATCATGTCTGTGTATATATGTTTATTTGCATATTTGCTTGTGTGTGACTATTAATTCCAGAATATCAAAAATTTAATAATCCACAATGATGGAAATGAAAATGCCTAAGATTAACATAATACAGGTGCCAGATTTCTGCTGGAAAGTAGTCTCTAAATCACAGAAAATTTTTAAGCAACAATAACCATAACAAAGACAGTGGACTGAGGGTATGTTAAAGACTTCTGTTTAACTGTTTAGCTGTTTTAAGAGTTCCAAGAAATCTAAGAGTAGTTTCCAGAAGGTATTAAATATATCTCATCATCATTAATACTGAAAGTCTGTGGGGAAAAAAGCAATTAAGGACTATATTGATGAGAAGCAACAATGACCATTTATATTCAGAGACTAAGAAACAACTTTCACATATATGCCCTTGTTTGAATTCTAGCGCAGACGCAGGAAGTCATTAGGTCTCTCTTCCACTGCTGATGAATACTCCCTCAGAAAGTTAAATAATTTTATTAGGCTCATCCACTTAGTAAATGACAGCTTAGGGCTCTAACCTTCAAGTTCAAGGCTGTATTTAATTACATAATGCTACTCTTGAATTTTTCAGGAATAAATTACAAAGCTACAGCTCTGACTCATAAAAGAACCCCATAAATTTAGTTCTCCACAAAGACAGGAATAAGAATATTGTTCTTACTCATTTTTAGAAGGACAGTGAGATATGAACAAGGTATAAAATACTACTAACAAACCCAACTGGTGAACTAAATATGGGGTTTGACTTGCTGACCTTTAAGGGAGCTTAAATTCTGTTAACTATTTCTAAGCATCAAAGGAAGTAGTGTTTAATATTATTTTCTGTGATGGTGGAAATGTTCTATTTCTGTGCTGTCCAATATGGTGACCACTAGCAACACGTGGCTAGTATGACCGAGAAA